>NC_067475.1:42285977-42592852 GCF_947179515.1 Apodemus sylvaticus | reverse complement strand
CTTGGCATGCCAATCCCAAAGGCAATTTGTTTAAGAGCATAGTAATTTATTTACTTGGTTTATTTATTAAAATATAGGTAAATATATATTATAAATGCCACATATTTGAATGTAGTCACGAGGATAAGGGGATACTAGAATTAAAAAAAAATACAACACTTTCCAATAAGCATTTAATTTGACTTTGACGGGGATTAGTTAGGTAAAGGAAATGGAAATTGATTATCAAATTCCCAGGGATTATGAACAATCTGAGAGAAAGACACTCCATTTCTACAGACCGGGAATAAAACCCCTTCTTTACAACAATCCTCCCCTTTAGTACCCTTTAATTTATCAGACTCTTTCCAGGGCCCAAGTTACCTGTCAGCTCCAGGAAGGATGACAGTAATGCTTTATAAAAGCTACTGGGATGTCTCACCACAGTGGGAAACCACTTTTGAGCTGACATCAACAAGACTTGTTTGTAGGAGACCTTATAGAAATGACTGCTTATCCTACAAGAGAGGGCTGCCTACTGTGGTGATGGCCAGGACATGGAATGGACTGGGGACTTGAGGTCAGGCCCTGGGAGGGTAACTACGGACTGTGGTCTTTTTGCTTTTGCCCCATGTAGAGAACAAGCAAACTCATTAGGCAAAGCCCTGGAAGGAGGGATGGTAGGTTAGACATAGCATTTCATTAAGGCTCTTTTCTATATTTTATTCTTTATGGACTATAAACCATGAAGATGCAATGAAGGCCGAGGCCAGGAATTCCAATAGGCTGCTCAGTGCTGTTGCATGGAGGAGCAAGTGGGACTGCTATAGATTCCAATGACTTAATGATTTCTGTACTACTGTGTTGCCTCACTCCCTTCGAAGCTGAGGAAAAGAAACAAGTAGATACCTATCATAAAGGCAGACAGACACACAAGCACAAAACAGCTTTTAAATAAGTGCAGAGAATTAGACCAGTAAAAAGGTTGATTTTGCTATTTGATAATAATATTAATTAAATAGGAAAAGTTGTAAAATTTTATTTTTCAAAAAAAAAGAAAGAAAATGCTCAAATACCTTTCTTTGTGCCTGTTTATATCTGTATGAATATAAAATACCAGTGGTTATTCATCTTTAATACCTAGGGGATTTATAAGCATATTGCTTCAATAAAACTTGGTTCATCTGTACAGTACATGGCTCAGATATGCATATTTAATTACTCTGAAAGTAATTTACTGGTACAGATGGTGGTATTAGAGGGTCTTACTTCAATTTAAATTACTTTCCCTGGGAAAAAAACTACTCCTTGGCTATGATTGCTAAGTAAAAATTTAACTTTTCTAATATGTAGAATACAGCTACTTGTAGTCATTCCACTCAATAATGCCACATATTCAAAATAAACATTATTGTAAAATTCTGAAGCTATTCAGAGAGAGCAGAATTAAAGCAAGATAATTCATGGCTTCTCCCATGCAAAGTTCAGGGTGTTTCAAACTCAGCCTGCAGACAGTACAAAGAAATGAGCTTGGTGAAACACATAGGGGATCTCATTTGCAGGGAAGGCGGTGAGAAGCACCCTCAGCAGACCACTGGGACTTAGCTCACACATTCAGCAACCTTATCAAGTCCACATCTCCCAACCTGGAAAGACCTGGAAAGAAATGAGTTGATTTCTGACCCATCTGCCTGGGAAGACCTCAGAGAAGCCCTGGTTTGGGGGGTTCTCTTCACAGAGTCCTCTATGACTTTGTCTTTCCCCTCCTAGAGAATGGGAAAGCAACCTCCTTCCCCTTTGTAGTTTGGTAGCTTCTAAAATGCAGCATTCATCCTGTGGAAAACAAGCCCCCAAATAAACATCATCCTTTTCAAAGGCAAGCCAGTCACAAAGGAAGACAAATAGCTCATAGCATTTTGTATTGATTATCACAGAGTAGCTGGGTATTAAAAATGGGGAAAATATAAACGCTTTTGAAAAAGATATTGTTTTCTATTATGAGATTGTAAGAAAGTGCCTGCGCCTTTGCTCATTCTTCACTGTGAGTATTTCTTTATTAAAGCACTGTATCTCAGGCAGCGCCTGTGCTGTTCCCCACTCTGGTTGCTATGGTAAGTAGTCATGTTTTATTGAAAAGTAAATGGCCGCCACCCACAGGAATGGCTCCCGAATGGCTCTTAGCATAAGCTCCCCCCCCCTGCCCCTTACATTTTATGACTAACCTGATTTTCTTAATAAACATTAATTTTACCCTTCGATTAAGGTGAAAATCTTCTTCTGTCTTCTCTGAAATCTGTCTTCTGAAATGGTTATGCTCGTTTGGACCCCTGAACAGAGAGTACAACTGGATGACAGATTAAGGCAAGAAATCATCGCAAATGCATGTCTCATGGGAAACGTCAAAGTGTTTTGGCAAATTTCTTACATTGTCTGCACATTTCAGTTCATAATTGTATTCACTGAGACTGATTTCATACAATCACCTTTACTTTGTCATGTCCCATCAGCCTTAATCTTTATGATCATACATCCATAAGCATGTATAAAATTGGCATGTATAGCAATATTGCTGAATGGGAATGCTACATTGCAGGATTCATTTTAAATAATAGAACTTGGAATCTGTAGAAAGTATGTTATTGGTGCACGTATATTTGGAAGACTATTGTAAGACATATTTAGGGTATGAAGCTGTACTCCTAAAATAAGATTTCAAGCCATTTGCACTGCCTATGAATGTGTGTGTGTGTGTGTGTGTGTGTGTGTGTGTGTGTATGTATGTGTGTATGTGCATATGTTTCAGTTAGGGTTTTACTACTGTGAACAGACACCATGACCAAGGCAACTCTTATAAGAACAACATTTAATTGGGGCTGGCTGACAGGTTCAGAGGTTTCTATCCATTATCATTAAGGCAGGAGCATGGCAGTGTCTAGGCAGACGTGGTGCAGGAGGAGCTGAGAGTTCTTCATCTTCATCTGAAGGCTGCTAGAAGACTGGTTCCCATATGGTTAGGAGGAGGGTCTCATTGCCCACCCCCACAGTAGCATACTTCCTTCAACAAAGTCACATCTATTCCAACAAGGAAACCCCTTTTAATAGTTCCAGTTCCTGGGCCAAGGATGTGTGTGTGTGTCTGTCTGTCTGTCTGTCCATTTGTCCATCTATCCATCCATCCCAGCTCCCTATCATCTATCATATGTCTAGCAGTCTATGTATTCTGTAATCTCCCCATCTGTCTTCTGTTATTTACTTATGTAATGTAATACTTACCATATAACATCGGCCACTTAGAAGAGAGGGAGTCATCATGAGATCAGTTATTATTTTGAACCATCACTGGTGTGTGCATTTTCCTTTAAAATGCTTTACCAGAAACCTGGTCAATGGAAACCAAAAAACAACCATAATTTTGAACTAGAAATCCTGAACCTGATCAACAGCATTCAGTTTCTATGTCAGATTCAGTTAGAAATTTCTGACCCATGTCCTTTCTACTTCTTTCTGCCTTCAAATTACTAGGCTTGGCTGTTCACTGGGGCCATGTACCTGTGACTCGCGGAAACAGGTTTCCTGTCATTTGGTGTTGGCTGAATTGTTATTTTCTCACCGAGCCTGAAAACGACTACCATTTCATGAAGGAGAAAAACACAGGGCTGGCTGATAAGGAAAGATAATGGAGGGCACCAGAAGAACAGACTTTCTTAATTATGCCATTCAGAGACTCGCTCCGGTGGAACTGTCTCGTGTCCCACACTGTGAAAACGCCCTGTCACATGGTGGCCACTTCAGCTGCAGCAGTAGCAGGTGCAGGGGACAGAGTTGTACCTCAGATGCACATGAGACAACTCTTTTTCATTTTTCATGAAGGAAGGTAAAAGAAAGTGTTGGGCCTAATGCAACTGAAATTTTTCATTTTATTCTTATTCTTTTTATTACACATTTTTTTTCCTGTGGTAAGGCAACTCCCCTTTGCCCATAATTCATCTTATTGATTTTTATATTAAAGCAGTTGAAAGCAATGTGGTATCATTTTCAGGCATAATAGAGTCAGGGAAGCATGACAGCCGACACCTCACTAGGGGAAATAACATGTAAACACTCTACAAATTAGCCTTTTCTAATGCAGTTAATAAACTAAAATAAACACTTGCAGATGGATCAGAATTAAACAATACATTAAATCTCAGTGCATGCGTTTGCTGTGGCCTTTTCTTCTTATTATAAATGACCATCACTAAAATGATTCTAAGTACTCCATTAAGAAAAACTTTCTTGCTAATAGGTAGAGAGTAATGAGGCAATGGAAAGTCTAGCTGGAGAGCTTGCTCTCTCAACCACAGAAAATTATACTGTATGCACAACTAAGTACTAGGTTCTGATAAAAATTAGTTAACCCTTAAAGGTGAGTGAAGCATATGTGTCTGGGGAATGCAGCAATGATCAACAGACTTAGAGTAACAGGGGGATGAAGGTCCCTTGTCTTACAGAGTAGACTGCTTGGGACCAACAAAGATAAAACCTACCCTCAGCTTCGGATGGATTGTTCTTGGGATGGGGAGTGGCTTAATGGATAAGATGTTTGCTGCATAAGTTTGGATCCCCAGAATCCACATCAAATTGAAGCATAATAGTGTTTGTGCACACATATGAGTGTGTGTGTGTGTGTGTGTGTGTATGTATGTGTACACAAACACAACCCACACACAGAAAAGGGGTACTTAAAATTATTGAAAGTACAGCTATGGTAATAAATAGAAACAGAATAAATGAGCGTTGCCATTTCTTTCATGTCTGCCTGTTTATTAGCTTCCTCCACCACAGCCTCATGGATCCCCATGGGCTTTGATTCTCACACATGCCCTATGTGGATTTAATGTTTCTTGTTCCATTAGCCACATCTTTAACCCCCGCCTCCACCAAAGAAGCATGGATGCAGTTTTGAATTTTGATAATAAAACTTTCCAGTACCCAATTCCTGACCCTCTGCTTATTTTCAGCTTCATCACCCTCACATTTGCTGGCAGGTGGCAGTGGTTTGCCCTGACATCAAGACAAAATAAATGAAAACAAATGCAATTCAAGATACAAAGTGATATGTGCCATTAGAGATATACAAACAGGATACTATAGCATTTCCAACTGTAAAATGTTGCTCTTAGGGACACTGGGGAAAATGACAATCAACAGATACAACAACAGAATGAGGAGCCCCAAACTGTGTTAACAAAAAGCTGCCCCTGGGAATTTAAGAGAAGCTTTCATAAACCTAATAGGATAATCTGACTCAGAAATCTTTGACTGCTTGAGAAATATGTATACACATACACATACACACGTACATATGTACACACATACATATATAGTTTCAAGAAGCTTAATATGGTTTGTTTGGAAGAATTCATAAAAGAGGAAATGGACTTTATGCAGAGGCAAACCAATTATTTTGACTTGCTTGTTTTCTTGCTTGTGCATTAAATTCCTGTTCAGATCGAAATGAACTATTTTGAGATCTACAAGAGTCTGGAAACTTTTTTCCTTATATTTTTTACTTTCCTTCATCAGGCAAAGGCACAGTTCAAGTGAAGAAGATGCAGTGGCCTGTTCTTCTGCAGTTATGCATGGTTCTAAGGCTTTCCCATCATAGGCCTCAGAAGCAAGTGAGTGTCTTCATTTTCGGAATGTCACAGAAGATTCAAGCTGAGGAAAAAATCTTTAATACCTCCATTTCTGTGAGTCTGAGATGAGACTGGAAGTGTACAGTGGGGATGAGAGGACGTCTCAGGCTTGCTTGATTTGTATGGGTGTGAGGAAGAAATACTCCACTAATAGGAGAGAATTTATACTACAAATAAAATAAATTGGCATTAGGGTTTACATAAAAAAAAAAGTCTGTGCAACAAGGAACATGAAGTCAAAGGGTAATGGAAAGCCAAAGCAGGATTGTTTAGTGCTGAGTGATTAAAGGGGTGGCAGTTGAGGAAGAGATGGTCCTTAAAAATAGCCCCTTCTCTGTCTAAGAAATCCAAGGACAGAGTAGTACTAGGACCATGGAGTCCCTGTTCCTCCAAAGTGTATATGAGTAGGAATGGAGATGCTGGGTTCCTTTTAGAATATTTAGTTAGCTTATCACAGATCCGAGTCAGTCGTGGGAGTGAGTGAGTCTGAATGAACAGAAGGATATACTCCCACAACGCCTGACTGGATGACTGACGGCTGCTGTTGACCCTCTCTGGTCCAATGCGCTCATTCATGTTGTAGACATCCTGCTAGACCGCTGAGATACAACAAAGGGAGAAATTGCCTCTGCACACATTATTAGTTGAGTTCTGCTTTCTGTCCTGACCTGGTTTTGACTATGAAGTCTGACTGGGTATAATAAGATGCTCCATTTTAGAATCACATTATCTTGCCCAAGTATTGTTACATTACAAATGAGTAGTATAATTCACAGTGAATTACAGAATGGTCCGATCATCAATTTACTTGGAAGAAGTGAGTAGCATGTATTATTAATATCCATAGATTTTCCTTAAATAGTTTTTTTTCTTTTCTCCCATCAAAATCATTTCTAGAATTGATTAACGACATGATTGCATTGAAGATTTATCTTCTGTATGATTCACAATAAATAATAAATATAAAACTCTGATATGGGAAAAAAATCCAAATTAATGATGTCCCAGTTAGATTTTGTCAACTTGACACAAGCCAGGGGCTCATCCAAGAAAAAGGAATATGAGTTGAGAGAATGCCTTCAATTAGATCGTCCCATAGGCCAGTCTATGAGGTATTTTCTTGATTAATGATCGATATGGGAGGACCCAGTCCACTGTGGATAATATTCCCCCCTACGTAGTTGATACTGTATAAGAAAAAATGCTAAGCAAGCCATGGGGAGCAAGCAGTGTTCTTCTATGGCCTTTGCTTCAGTTCCTGCCTCCAGGTTCCTGCCTTGAGTTCCTGCCCTGACTCAATAGTGATGTGCAGCCTGTGAAGTGAAATAATCTTTTTTTTTTCTTTAAGTTACTTTGGGTAATAGTCTTTATTGAAAACAAACTAGAACAAATTTCATGACCAATAAACAGGAAACTGAGCAATACAACCTTGGTAAGTTTGTGGAATGGTGTTTCAAGTTCATATCAAAATAGGGTTCAGTGTTGGCAGTGAGACTTTGGTTGGCCATGTCCTGTATGCTATGTGACACTATTCCTAGGAAGACATGAACTAGTATCTATGCATCTCAGAAACAATGGCAGACCAAAGTAAGGGTACCATTAAGTTCCATCTTCCTGAACCAATGAGTTTATCAGAGACATTTACAGGGATAAGGTGAAGAAAGCAGGAATACTTGCCTCAAAGGCTCACCTTAGCATGAATAATGACCCACTTAACCTAGAACCCTGGCACTCAAGGCATGATTTGTAGGCAATTGGATAGACAGGTAGCTGAATCTCCTGTCCTCAGCAGTCCTTACAATTTATACAACTTCCAAGATTAAGGGTCTTGTCTATCTGATAAATTTCAGTGACTTCCTGAGACTTTTGACTTGTTACTCTTTCCTGAGCCCTCTTTTACCACTTCCTCAATCTTAAAAGCTTAAGCTCTATACGCAAAAGGTTTAGACTCAGAGGTACTACTGTACCCTTATATGCAGCACCTCTCTTAGGGTCAGCCTGGCCACTATAGTCTGTTGACTTAAGGAATTCCCTGAATATGTCAGGAACCAACTCCCTGTTACAGGTGAGAGAGTCAGGGAGTTTTGATTTGAGGAATAACTGATATCAGCTGTTAGAGATTCTAACCCACCATGATTCATTCAGCATTTAAGTGAGGCCAAAAAAATATCCAAACCAAAACCACCACAACAGCAAAACCCCAAGGCTTTGGAGTAACAAATAGCAAATGGAATTCAATAGAAGCTGTCACCAACAAAGGAAAAAAAAAACCACACAGCTTAGAAAGCTACTTCTAGACTGAGAACAAGTGAGCATGTGAAAGATTTTTTTTCTTATTTTCTTCTCAAATACTCTGTCTTCAGCTCCATAAACATTTTAGGTTTGCTTATTTATTTGTTTATTTATTTATTCATTTATTATTTCACATCTCTATGACGGCTTCCCCTCCTCTCTTTTTAGTCCCTCTCCCTCACTTCCCTTCCTACCACTTTTCTCCTCAGAGGAGAGGAGACCTCCCATGAATATCAACCCTCCTTGGTATATCAAGTTACAGTAAGACTTCTTCTCCTATTGAGCCTAGACAAGGCCGCCCAGTTAGGAGAACTGGGTCAGGCAACAAAGTCAGTTCAATGTAAGAGCTGGCCAGAGTACCAGAGAATGGCACAGAAAAGTCCAGCTTAGCCTGCATCTAAGACAGGCATGGAACCTGGTCAACAGGACAATATCTTTCTCAAATGGGACTGACAAGGTCTGTTGGAGGAAATCCTGAACACAGACTAGATGACTTTGAGGTGCTTCTGGAAATTTCTAGGTAGTAATGTAGACAATTTTATGAAGGAATGTTTCAAGGCTTTGAAATTACAAGTCAAAAGCATAGCATACAAATCAAATATATCATTCATGTTAAAAGTAACTTATTTGTTATCAGTCAATTCAAGACCTCCCAAGGCCAATAGAGAAAAATGCCACTGTATTTTTAATGCATTTTGTCAATCACTAAATAAGTGAGATGTATATTTTATGGCTTTGTTGAAGGGATGGAGAATCTGTATGTAGCTATTACATAATGCTCAGCAGAGATCTGTAAAGACTGTGTTTAATGAAAAACTTCAGCCCTGAAAACTCCCACTGCATTTGGTTACAATAGATATAGACAAAGATGGATCCAGAATTCTTTATGCAATATCTAAAACTTTTACAAAAGCCATTGCACAAAGAATGTAAACATAAATTTTTAGGGGCTCCAATGCTTGGGAGTTGTTTAAGAACTGCATAAAGGGCTTCTTTGAGGCAAGGGAAAGCTAAAAGTCAAAGGTTTCGGGTTCTTAATGTATCATTTGAAAGCTTACTGGGTAGAAGGCCCCTTCACTCTATAGAGAATAAAAGTGAAAACTATACATTCCCAAGGGAGAGCAAAGCGCTGACACATGTATACAACCTGAAGCGAAGAAAAGCAATAAGGGAAAAATAAGGCACTAATACAATGACAGAACTGATCCCAGAGCAGTTACAATGGGGTAGATAGCAAATGTGACATCAAGGGTGGAAGACCAGAAGCATGGACAGAAAACATGGACAGAAGCATGGACAGAAGCATGGCTTCTGGACAGTACACAGGATGTCTGAGCATAGATAACTGAAATGTTAGCAGTTATGGTGTCTCAGGTAGATGATTTGATTTGGTGTGATTGCTTTCCATTTCTGAGATGCATACAGTTACTATACATTTTTCTCATGATTGCTATTGAAAAAGAAGATCAGTAATAAGGGGTATTCACGAAGAAGCAAGAGAAAGATGTACCATGGCTCTGGGTAAATTAGATAAGAATGTTATTTGTTTAAAATGAAGCAATTTGCTGGGTGGTAGTGGCACATAACTATAACCCCAGTGCTTGGAAGGTGGAAGCAGGTGGCTCTCTTTAAGTTCACAGATAAGCGGGTCTACAGAGTGAATTGAAGGACATCCAAAACTGCTCAGAAAACCCCTATTTTAACAATTCAAAGGCAAAGGAAAGAGGCCATTCAGATAGAATTTTTCAGGCATCTAAGAAATTATTTAGTAACCTGTCTCAGGGATATAGCTAAGAGAAAATTTCTTCATGTCTGGCCTTTTGACTCTGGGATGCTAAGATATGTTTTGGGATACAGAGAACAAATGCATGCTAGGATCACCAGGAAATTCAAGTTGAGAGATCTGGGATTCCTATCTGCCTATGCACTTCATAGTTGACCAGATACCACATTATTATGACAAAGACGTGAGTGGATGTCAAGGGATGTGCTCATTGAACATAAGGGGAGGTAGACCTTGGTCCCAGTGAGCATCAATAGGGTTTGTTATTCTCAAGTCCTGAATTTAAGCTTACATTAATGATTACACAATTTCGACAAGCCATTAACATGCTGGAATCAACAATGCTATTTTTCTCAGTCTAAATTGAGTTGTTCTTTTTATAAGGCTTTACAATGTGTAACACACATCAGGGAATTCTCATCCTGGGGCTGTCCCTCCTGTCAAACTTACCCAGAGCAATGTACACCCTTCTCTGGTTTCTTCTTAGATATCTCATTACTTTGTCTCTTTTTCAGCACTTGATTCTGACAGAAATGCACAATACATATGTAAATCATAAAAACTACAAGGGCAATAAGTTCAAAATTACCTGTGATAGCACAGCTGCTAATATTTCACTGTGTCATCTTTCAGAATTTTGTTCACACAAGCAGTATGAAACTCAAATATGTCAGCTTAAATAAATGTACATCAAGCAATTCAAAGTGATACAATAGCATAAATATCCTTATTTAAAATATATTCTAAATACTTTCATATTAATTAAGTTTGCTTCAGATCATAGTCATTAACTGTTGCATAAAATTTAAGTATGCATGTAAGTCACCACTTATTGCTTTTTGGTAGGGGGAGGAAAGGGTTTTCAACTTACACTTCCAAATTGCTGTTCATCAGCAAAGGAGGTCAGACTGGAACTCAAGTAGTTTAGGATACAGGAGATGATGCAGAGGCCATGGAGGGATATTTCTTATTGGCTTCCTTCCCCTGGCTTGCTCAGCTTGCTTTCTTATAGAACCCAGGACTACCAGCCCAGAGACGGTACCACCCACAATTGAGAAAATTCACCACAGCTTGATCTCATGGAGACATTTCCTCTCCTAAAGCTCATTTCTCTGCAATAACTCCAGCTTGTGTCAAGTTGACACAAAACCAGCCAGTACAATTGACCCCTTGTCAACTTGACACACAAACACATTACTGTTAAGCCTCAAGCCTTACTTTCTTATTCATCCCCAAGATCTAAATAACTTTAAATGTCCCACAGTCCATAAATTCTTAAAATTTCAATCTCTTTAAAATATCCAATCTCTTTTAAAACTCAGTCTTTTTACAATTAAAAGTCTTTTAACTGTGGGCTCCACTAAAATACTTTCTTCCTTCCAGAGGAAAAAATATCAGGGAATAGTCACAATCAAAAGCAAAATTAAACTCCAATAGTCCAGTGTCTGGAATCCACTCACAATCTTCAGGATTCATCCAAGGGCTTGGATCACTTCTCCAGCTCTGCCCTTTGTAGCACCACCTTGTCTTCTAGGCTCCAGATGCCTGTGCTCCACTGCTGTTGATGTTCCTTTTTTTTTTTATTCGATATAATTTATTTACATTTCAAATGATTTCCCTTTTCTAGCCCCCCCACTCCCCGAAAGTCCCGTAAGCCCCCTTCTCTTCCCCTGTCCTCCCACCCACCCCTTCCCACTTCCCCGTTCTGGTTTTGCCGAATACTGTTTCACCGAGTCTTTCCAGAACCAGGGGCCACTCCTCCTTTCTTGTTGTACCTCATTTGATATGTGGATTATGTTTTGGGTATTCCAGTTTTCTAGGTTAATATCCACTTATTAGTGAGTGCATACCATGATTCACCTTTTGAGTCTGGGTTACCTCACTTAGTATGATATTCTCTAGCTCCATCCATTTGCCTAAGAATTTTATGAATTCATTGTTTCTAATGGCTGAATAGTAAAGTACTCCATTGTGTAGATATACCACATTTTTTGCATCCACTCTTCTGTTGAGGGATACCTGGGTTCTTTCCAGCACCTGGCAATTATAAATAGTATAAATTCTGGCTGCTATGAACATAGTAGAACATGTATCCTTATTACATGGTGGGGAGTTTTCTGGGTATATGCCCAGGAGTGGTATAGCAGGATCTTCTGGAAGTGAGGTGCCCAGTTTTCGGAGGAACTGCCAGACTGCTTTCCAGAGTGGTTGTACCAATTTGCAACCCAACCAGCAGTGGAGGAGTGTTCCTCTTTCTCCATACCCTCTCCAACACCTGCTGTCTCCTGAATTTTTAATCTTAGCCATTCTGACTGGTGTAAGATGAAATCTTAGGGTTGTTTTGATTTGCATTTCCCTAATGACTAATGAAGTGGACCATTTTTTAAGATGCTTCTCCGCCATCCGAAGTTCTTCAGGTGAGAATTCTTTGTTTAACTCTGTACCCCATTTTTTAATAGGGTTGTTTGGTTTTCTGGAGTCTAACTTCTTGAGTTCTTTATATATATTGGATATTAGCCCTCTATCTGATGTAGGATTGGTGAAGATCTTTTCCCAATTTGTTGGTTGCCGATTTGTCCTCTTGATGGTGTCTTTTGCCTTACAGAAACTTTGTAATTTTATGAGGTCCCATTTGTCAATTCTTGCTCTTAGAGCATACGCTATTGGTGTTCTGTTCAGAAACTTTCTCCCTGTACCGATGTCCTCAAGGGTCTTCCCCAGTTTCTTTTCTATTAGCTTCAGAGTGTCTGGCTTTATGTGGAGGTCCTTGATCCATTTGGATTTGAGCTTAGTACAAGGAGACAAGGATGGATCAATTCGCATTCTTCTGCATGCTGACCTCCAGTTGAACCAGCACCATTTGTTGAAAAGGCTATCTTTTTTCCATTGGATGTTTTCAGCCTCTTTGTCGAGGATCAAGTGGCCATAGGTGTGTGGGTTCATTTCTGGATCTTCAATCCTGTTCCATTGATCCTCCTGCCTGTCACTGTACCAATACCATGCAGTTTTTAACACTATTGCTCTGTAGTATTGCTTGAGGTCAGGGATACTGATTCCCCCAGATTTTCTTTTGTTGCTGAGAATAGTTTTAGCTATCCTGGGTTTTTTGTTGTTCCAGATGAATTTGATAATTGCTCTTTCTAACTCTGTGAAAAATTGAGTTGGGATTTTGATGGGTATTGCATTGAATCTGTATAGTGCTTTAGGCAAAATGGCCATTTTAACTATATTGATTCTACCGATCCATGAGCATGGGAGGTTTTCCCATTTTTTGAGGTCTTCTTCCATTTCCTTCTTCAGAGTCTTGAAGTTCTTGTCATACAGATCTTTCACATGTTTGGTAAGGGTCACCCCAAGATACTTTATACTGTTTGTGGCTATTGTGAAGGGGGTCATTTCCCTAATTTCTTTCTCAGCCTGCTTATCCTTTGAGTATAGGAAGGCCACTGATTTGCTTGAGTTGATTTTATAACCTGCCACTTTGCTGAAGTTGTTTATCAGCTGTAGGAGCTCTCTAGTGGAGTTCTTTGGGTCACTTAGGTAGACGATCATGTCGTCTGCAAATAATGATAGTTTGACTTCTTCCTTTCCAATTTGTATCCCTTTGACCTCCTTATGTTGTCGAATTGCCCGAGCTAGTACCTCAAGTACAATATTGAAAAGATAAGGAGAAAGGGGGCAGCCTTGTCTGGTCCCTGATTTCAGTGGGATTGCTTCAAGTTTCTCTCCATTTAGTTTGATGCTGGCTACTGGTTTGCTGTATATTGCTTTTACTATGTTTAGGTATGGGCCTTGAATTCCTGTTCTCTCCAAGACTTTAAGCATGAAAGGATGCTGAATTTTGTCAAATGCTTTTTCAGCATCCAATGAAATGACCATGTGGTTTTGTTCTTTGAGTTTGTTTATGTAGTGGATTGTATTGATGGATTTCCGTATATTGAACCAACCCTGCATTCCCGGGATAAAGCCTACTTGATCATGGTGGATGATCATTTTGATGTGTTCTTGGATTCGGTTGGCAAGAATTTTATTGAGTATTTTTGCATCGATGTTCATAAGGGAAATTGGTCTGAAGTTCTCTTTCTTTGTTGGATCTTTTTGTGGCTTTGGTATCAGCGTAATTATGGCTTCGTAGAAGGAATTGAGTAGTGTTCCTTCTGTTTCTATTTTGTGGAATAGTTTGAAGAGTATTGGTGTTAACTCTTCTTTGAAGGTCTGGTAGAATTCTGCACTGAAGCCATCTGGTCCTGTGCTTTTTTTGGTTGGAAGACTTTCTATGACTCCTTCTATTTCTTTAGGCATTAGGGGACTGTTTAGATGGTCTAGTTGGTCTTGATTTAATTTTGGTATTTGGTATCTGTCAAGGAAATTGTCCATTTCCTCCAGATTCTCCAGTTGTGTTGAGTACAGGCTCTTGTAGTAGGATCTGATGATTTTTTGGATTTCCTCAGTTTCCGTTGTTATATCTCCCTTTTCATTTCTAAGTTTGTTAATTTGGATACTTTCTCTGTGCCCTTTGGTCAGTCTGGCTAAGGGTTTCTCTATCTTGTTGATTTTCTCAAAGAACCAGCTCCTGGTTTTGTTGATTTTTTGTATGGTTCTCTTTGTTTCTACTTGATTGATTTCGGCCCTGAGTTTGATGATTTCCTGCCTTCTACTCCTCCTGGGCGAAATAGCTTCTTTTTGTTCTAGGGCTTTCAGGTGTGTCATTAAGCTGGTAATGTATGCTCTCTCCATTTTCTTTTTGGAGGCACTCAGGGCTATGAGTTTTCCTCTTAGCACTGCTTTCATTGTGTCCCATAGATTTCGGTATGTTGTGTTTTCATTTTCATTGTGTTCTAAAAAGTCTTTAATTTCTTTCTTTATTTCTTCCTTGACCAAGGTATCATTGAGTAGAGTATTGTTCAGTTTCCACGTGTATGTGGGTTTTCTGTTGTTTCTGTTGCTATTGAAGACCACTTTACTCCATAGTGATCAGATAGGAGGCATGGGATTAGTTCTATCTTCTTATATTTGTTGAGGTCTGTCTTGTGACCAATTATATGGTCGATTTTGGAGAAGGTACCATGAGGTGCTGAGAAAAAGTTATATTCTTTTGTTTTAGGATAGAATGTTCTATATATATCTGTTAAATCTAATTGGTCCAAAGCTTCAATTAGTTTCATTGTGTCCCTGTTTAGTTTCTGTTTTCCTGATTGGTCCATTGAGGAAAGTGCAGTGTTGAAGTCACCCACAATTATTGTGTTAGGTGCAATGTGTGCTTTTAGTTTTAATAAAGTTTCTTTTACGAAAGAGGGTGCCCTTGCATTTGGGGCATAGATGTTCAGGATTGACAGTTCTTCTTTTTGTATTTTTCCTTTGATCAGCAAGAAGTGTCCCTCAGGGTCTCTTTTGATGACTTTGTGTTGAAAGTCAATTTTATCTGATATTAAAATGGCTACTCCAGCTTTTTTCCTGAGACCATTTGCTTGTAAAATTGTCTTCCAGCCTTTTACTCTAAGGTAGTGTTTGTCTTTGACCCTGAGGTGTGTTTCCTGTAAGCAGCAAAATGTAGGGTCCTGTTTACGTATCCATTCACTTAGTCTGTGTCTTTTTATTGGGGCATTAAGTCCATTCATGTTAAGAGATATTAAGGAATAGTGATTGTTAATTCCTATCATTTTTGACGTTATTTTTTAAATTTGAATGCTTAACTTCTTTTGGGTTTGATGAAAGGTTACTATCTTGCTTTTTCCAGGGTGAAGTTTCCGTCCTTGTATTGGTGTTGTCCTCCTATTATCCTTTTTAGGACTGGGTTTGTGGATAGATATTGGGTAAACTTGGTTTTGTCATGAAATATCTTAGTTTCTCCATCTATGGTGATTGAGAGTTTTGCTGGATATAGTAGTTTTGGTTGGCATTTGTGTTCTCTTAGAGTCTGCATGAGATCTGCCCAGGACCTTCTAGCCTTCATAGTCTCAGGTGAAAAGTCTGCTGTGATTCTGATAGGTCTTCCTTTATATGTTACTTGGCCTTTTTCTCTTACTGCCTTTAGTATTCTTTCTTTGTTTAGTACATTTGGTGTTTTGATTATTATGTGACGGGAAGTATTTCTGTTCTGGTCCAGTCTGTTTGGAGTTCTGTAGGCTTCTTGTATATTCATGGGCATCTCTCTCTTTAGGTTAGGGAAGTTTTCTTCCATAATTTTATTGAAGATATTTGCTGGCCCTTTAAGTTGTAAATCTTCACTCTCATCTATGCCTATAATCCTTAGGTTTGGTCTTCTCATTGTGTCCTGGATTTCCTGGATATTTTGGGTTACAAGCTTTTTGCATTTTGCATTTTCTTTAACTGTTGAGTCCATGGTTTTTATGGAATCTTCAGCATCTGAGATTCTTTCTTCTATCTCTTGTATTCTGTTGTTGATATTTGCATCTCTGTCCCCTGATTTCTTCCCAAGGCTTTCTATCTCCAAAGTTGTCTCCCTTTGAGTTTTCTTAGTTGTTTCTACTTCTGATTTTAGATCCTGGATGGTTTTGCTTAGCTCCTTCACTTGCTTGTTTGTGCTTTCCTGTAATTCTTTAAGAGATTTTTGTGTTTCCTCTTTCATGACCTCAGCCTGTTGACCAAAGTTCTCCTGTATTTCTTTAAGAGATTTTTGTGTTTCCTCTTTCATGACCTCAGCCTGTTGACCAAAGTTCTCCTGTATTTCTTTAAGTGTTTTTTGCATTTCCTCCTTGTTGGCTTTTGTATTCTCCTGGATTTCTTTCAATGATTTTTGTGTTTCCCTTCCAAGGGCTTCTAACTTTTGATCCATTTTCTCCTGAATTTCTTTAAGTATGTCCTTCATGTGTTCCTGTACCAGCATCATGACCAGTGATTTTAAATCCAAATCTTGTTTTACTGGTGTGATGGGGTATCCAGGACATGTTGGTAGAGGAGAATTGGGTTCAGATGTTGCCATATTGCCTTGATTTCTGTTAGTGACGTTCCTGCGTTTGCCTTTTGCCATCTAGTTCTCACTGGTGTTAGTTTGTCTTGTCAGTGCTGGACTCACCAGTGCAAGCTGCCCCTTCCCAGTTGGCCTCTGGTGCACAGCTTACCTCCTGCACTGCTTATAGACAGGGTGCTGCTGCCCAGGCTGTTCAGATCCCAAAGCAGGCACCTGAAGGCTCCCGCTGGGGCCCGCTGGATTCACTGGAGCACACTGACTTCTCCCAGCTGGCCGCCCGGAAGCCCAGCTAGCCTCTTACAGGACTTGGAGATGTGGTGCTGCCGCCCAGGCTGATCTCAGTCTGTCCGATCCCTGGAGTCCGAAACCAAGATGGATGCACCTCTCCTGACTGGTGGGAGGCCGAGTTCTGAAGTGGCTTCCGTGCAGGAAAGGCGCCGCACAACTGCAGCTGCTTGCCGCCCGGCTGGTCAGCGAAGGTCAGTGGTCATGGGCGCAGGGCCTAACTGGACCCTGTGTCGCCTTGGTTCTACTGCTGATGGCCCTTCAGCTGGACCAGCCACTGCTGCACAGCCGCCGCTGCCGCCGCCGCCGCCGGAAGTCTCGCTGTTGATGTTCTTGGTGGTCATTCATGGTACTGGCATCTCCAACACACTACTGTCTTCCCTTGCAAGTAGGCTTCTCCTATACCCTCTCATAGGCTCTATTCATGATGACAAGCCTCAACTCCTTTGCATGACTCCTTCAAGTCCTGGGCCATCAATTGCAACTGAGGTTGCGCCTTCACCAATGGCCTTTCACAGTCCTGATCCTCAGCTGCGCTCCAGGACCTCTTCATGCCTTCAAAACCTGTACCACCTGGGAAGTCACCACTTATTGAATCAACCTGTTTTCTTCAGCCATTTAAGTTTTATTTGCTTTTTTCATATTGAAATGTAGTGACATCTTACACAAAAATGTGTAATGCATCTGTTATCACTTTCTTGTGATAGCATTGCAAACTAAATGGTTCTAAATCTTTCAAAGGTTTTGAAGCAGGTTGTTAAGTTACGATTCAGCCGAGCATGAAGGACTTTATTTTTCCAGAATATATTCCAACATTAAAAGCCACACTTGTTTATGCAAAGAAATAAATACATATGGAACAAAGCAAAGACACTCTGAAATTGTAGCATAAAACCTAATGTCATCGTTATTTATGTCTTCATTACTACTAAAGGTGAACAGGCAAGACAGGAGTCCTGATTTGTGTAATGCAAATACCTATTTGAAAATCTGTGTTTTATTAAGTTGTAAGCATTGTACTTTAAACAGTAAGAATAGTAAGATGTTATTTTTCATATGTGAATTCTTACTTAGAGTCACAAAAATGACACTGGTGGTACAGCCCAGTGTACTTCATACCCTGATTTCAACTCCCAGTTACTGCAAAGCAAAACAAAAATGGAACCACAAAAGTAGATGTCTGCCCATCATGGACGTATTAGAATGGTATACATTTTTTTATACCTGCTAGCCTGAGAAACATGGTGAGTCCCTGAGCTATGTAGCAAGACTCTATGTCAAATTAATGAACAAATAAATTAATGAATGATTGAATTTACAAAAACAGGGAAAAAACCCTTTGAAAGTAAAATATGTTTCATACTTCTCAAGAGCAAATAGGCCTAAATTATTACACTACTATTCGTCTTTTAGGATACAAATAGCAAATAAAGGTTAAAATACTCTGTAAGCCAGGTAGCTGTGAGAACACAAACAAGATAGTTCTTAACTGGGAAAACAAGGCTAGATGATTATTGGTCACAGCAAATTTCAAAAAGAATTGTGGAAATATGCCTGACAGCACTTCAAACATGTGCCGTGTGAGACAAACAGCCTTTGGGGTAAATGGAATTAATTTAATTTCCTTCTGACTTCTGGTCAAGATTATATTTGCATAGAGATACATTTTAAAAATATATTCTGATAGTATTATCAAGACATTCGTATTTAGTGATGAACTACCAATCTTCTTAAAGCAAATCTGACTTTAGCTCCTTGTGTTCATTTTGGTTGCCTGGTTTAACCCTAGGGTTGTTTGGATGTCTGTTGGTACTTGTATAGATTCTGACTTCTAGGATTAAAATATTCAATCAAAACATCAAGACTTAATCCATCTTGCCATCAATTCCTTTTTTGTAGTATTTTTTTTTTGCACCAAACATGTAAGCTTTCTTTTTCCTTTATGAATGCTCCTTCACAGAACAAGCAAAACAAAACAAATATGTACTGTATAGACAAGATTCTTATCCATGGACACTTCTTGATCTAGTTCAGAAGCCTGGTTAAAAATATTTATCCATAATTATTAAGTGAAAGATACATTGTGTTGTGAAGACAGCATGAAGGTCCTTGAGCCATAGATTTCCATAGAAAACAGAAATGTTAAGCATGCATGCTTGTCTCTTTGAAGGGAAAGATGAAAAACCTGTTCTTCCATTCAGAAAGCTGCAAGCTGGAAGGGATTAACAATCTGGTGATTTGTTTTATCTGCCGGGCCAGGCCTTATCAGGCTCCCATAAACAGGACTGGATGTGGGCTAGTAATCCAAAAATAGAACCAGAGGTGGCTAATAGGTCAAAGGACCTTTACACTATCTGAATGATCAAGTCCAGGCCAGATCCTTCCCTAGGCTCCTAAGCCACCTATACAGGTAGCCTACCTACAGAACCCATCTTTTTGGAAAAGAAGAGTTGAGCTTCAATGTAACTACGCTTCCCTCATACACAGGGAATTGTATTAGATGAGGAAATATTTTCTCCACATTATAGTGGGCTTAAATATGTTGTGAATGAACCTCCTGGTATAAGACTCTTTAGAAGTCTTGATCTGAGTCGATCAAGTCAATCTGAACCAGGTTTCTACTCTCATGTCTGCAACTTGCTTCTATGGCTGACACCTAGAGAGGTCCTCTTACATTAATATCATGCAATACAGCACTTGCACGCGGACACATGTACACACACACATACACACACACACACACACACACATTTAAGATGTTCTTTTTAAATACTTTTTTCTTTTTTTTAGATTTGTTTATTTATTATACGTAAGTACACTGTAGTTGTCTTCAGATACTCCTTAAGAGGGAGTGTCTCATTACGGATGGTTGTGAGCCACCATGTGGTTGCTGGGATTTGAACTCAGGACCTTCAGAAGAGAGGTCAGTGCTCTTAAATGCTGAGCCATCTCTCCAGCCCTTTTAAACACTTTTTATTGGTTATTTTTTATTTATATTTCAAATGTTTCCTCTCCAAGAACCGCCCCCATCCCACACCCCTCCTCCTGCCTCCAGGAGGGTGCTCTCCCACCCACATAGCCACTCCCACCACACTGACCTAGCATTCCCTTTTGCTGAGGCATCAAGCCTTCACAGGACCAAAGGCCTCCCCTCCCTTTGATAGCAGACAAAGCCATCCTCTGCTACATATGCAGCTGGAGCCATGGATCCCTCCATTGGTACTCTTTGGTTGGTGGTTTAATCTGGGAGCTCTGGGGGGGTCTGGTTGGTTGATATTGTTGTTCTTCCTATGGGGTTGCAAACCCCTTCAGCTCTTTCAGTCCTTTCTCTAACTCCTCCATTGGAGACCCCATGCTCAGTCCAATGGTTGGCTGTAAGTGTCTGCATCTGTTCTTAAGAGCAATAATTTCTCTTAATCGTATTCTTGAAATGGAAGAAATAGAACCGAGACAAGTTATTCCGCTTTATGGATGGTAGTTGAAGGGAATGATATGGTAATAGAACATAAAGGAGTTATCTTGCTGTAATCTGAGATAGTCTCCTATTTGGGTCATAGTACTGCTACATGGCTCTATGCATACATGAATGTAACATTTAACCATGTAACTGGTATTGCATCAACACGAAGGCATTGGGAAATGGCAGATATCCAAGCTCTCTCATGCTAGCTGTGTACCATCATGTAAAGCTATTTCAAAATGATAAAGTTTGACCCAAATACAGGCATGGACAAAACAAAGGCTTTTTGGATGCTGGGTAGTAGAAATATTGGCTGTCCATAAATTAACTCTGCCTTTAAACATAAAAGCAAATCAAGTAAATCACTACATGCAGGGTGTACTTATGCCTCTGCCGGAGGCCTGCATGCTAGAAGGGTGAGATACGAGTGGGTAGATGGGTGGGGAGCACCTCTTAGAGGCAAAGGGGCTGGGGGATGGATGGGGTAGGAGGCTCATGGAGAGAGGACCAGGAAGGTGGACAATATTTGAAATGTAAATAAATGAAATAATTAATAAAAATTCATTTATTGTTCTTAGTAATTTTATAATATACTTTTAGTATAATAATATAGAAGACAGGTAATGTAGGCTTCTTATTTATTATAGATATTTTCATATTTACATATCCTACACTTTATTAGTAAATATAGAATATCTGTATCTGAATCTATAGAATTTTTAGTGACAAACCCTTGCTATGTAGCCCAGGCTTGTCCGAAACTCATATACCCTTGCTGCTTCAGCCTCCTAAATTCTAAGATATAAGCATATATGATATATTTATTTTTATAGTATGTGGTATATGTTTATCCTCAGTAAATTTATCTGTCTTGTGAAAAATATTTTCCAATAGCAATGAAACTACTTCCAATTGCAAAAGTGAACCAGGTGTGGTGGCTTCAGAAGGTAATCCCAGCACTCAGGAGGCTGAGGCAGGAGAATTTCCACAAGTTTAGGGCCAGTGTGAGTTCCCTGCACAGAGTGATACCATGACAAAGCAAAAGTAAAAACAAGCAAGCGATCATACACAAAAGAAATGCTCCCCCAAATTCCAAAACCAACCAGCAACCTTAACATATGAATGAGATGATAGAAACCCGAGACAGTGATTTGTAGATGAAGTTGGGATTGCTCATTAGCTTTCAAGTAAATTGAATTTAAATAACTTTGAAACTGTTTTTAAACCTGTAGATTAATATGTTGGCTTTTTAAAAAATAAACAGAACTTATATAAACATGAAATCTTGATTTAGAAATTCATTTAAAGGTGCCAGTGGCTTTGGTGTGAATATTTGTGTTTAATTTGCATAATATGGTTAATTATATAATTTGCATTTTGTGTCATTTAATATGTGGATGACCTGGGGCCAGTATCTCTAAGCTTTCTGCATTTCTGGAATTATGTAGATGATGGTAATATCTGTCTTACTTCTCCACAATGTAAAACACTAAATAAAGGTCAACCTTGTTACCAATTAAAATATCTGCACCAAGGCTGTTCCATCACGTGGTGGAGTGTGATCTGACTGTGATGTCTCTCTTACCTCTGATGACAACTTGAAGGTGGCATAACGGCATTTCCCTTAGAGATCCAAGAGAATGCAATCAAATTAAAGCCCTAAGCACACACTGAGACGGGGCACATATGCAAAGCATATTCTGTAGCAAATGTTTGGGCACGCCCACTCTTTCTGCCATGATAGTTGTCATTTATTTCCCTCCCTTTGCGGCAATATTCTTTTCTTTTTGACACCCAAGTTTTCAAGTTACTTTCATTTATTTGAAAACACTTTATTGAATATACCCTTTGAAAATAAAGCTAAGGTTGCTAAAAATGGGGTAAAAATAAAAAAAATGCTATTAAGAATTCAACAAATAGAAATGGACAAAAGACAGTGTATCTGTCACACTCATGCATGTAGAGCTTCCAGACAGCTTGGAAATAACAAAAAATAAGACATACACGCTAATATTTCAAGTCTAAAACTATGGTTTAAAAATTAAAATTAAAAAAAAAAATTAAAGTAATACTCCTTAGTTCTAAGTGCACTTTCCCTAGATGGTATAAATACACATTTGTTTTCTTCTTTTCTACCAATTAGTGTAAAAAATGTTATCAATTTATTTTATTACTCATGTTATTAGCAAACAAAACTTTCTCAGAATTACCAAATGTAGACAGGCTCTGAGATGACCTCCAACAATGGCTTACTGCCTGGTACATGCTGCTGTTTGCCACTCTTGCTTTTAGGGTCATCTTGACTTAGTGACTGGCTAAAAACAAACAGAATATGGCCCCAAATAATCAGATCTTAGCTCCCCGTTTGGTTAGAAAATGATTAGTGTTCTCTCTTGGGCCATTTGTTTTCACTCTTTCCTCTTGGATGATACACAGCTCCCACCACCTCAGAAGCTGTTTTCTGGGGGAGAACACATGAAAAGGAGCTGATGTCTCTGTGTAACAGTTATCATGGACCAGGCCAACATCGGACAGTGTTTGGAGTTTGAAAGTCCTCCTCGGCTTGCGTCCAGAGGTGCCTGCCATCATTGTGAGCACCTTCCCCTTAGCCTGGCCAGAGACTCTGATCTCAAAATCAAACAGCTGGCTTATGCCTGGAATCCTAACCCATAGAAATATGACATAACTAAATATATATCATTGCAAATCATTAAAGTTTGAAGGAAGATAGAGTTAGAGATTAGACAGAGATAGATATAGACATGCACATATGTATGTGTGTGTGTGTGTGTGTGTGTGAGAGAGAGAGGGGGGGGAGAGAAAGAGAGAGAGAGAGAATGTGTATGTGTGTCTGTGCAGGTGTGTGTTCACAGAAATTCAGAGGGCTGCCTCAGGTATGGTCATCAAGCAAGCCATCTGCCTCCTTTGAAGAGACCCTGTCCTTGGCCTAGGGCTCACCAGTTAGGGGAGATGGCCTGGTAAATGAACCTAAGGTATCTTGTTTGTTTGTTTTATGTCTATCTTACTAGCACTGAGATTATAGGCACACACCAACAATCCTGGCACTTAACATAGGTACTAGGGATTGAACTCAGATTCTCATACCAAATGAGCTATCTCCCCTGCCCCTCGAGATATTTCTTAGGAAGCCACATTTTGACAAAATAGTCATTATTAATGATGAACTCTAAGGACTTTGAAAGTGTACATGTTTCTTCTCTTCAATGTGCATTTGGTTTTCATTCTCACAGGAAGTTTTTATTCAACGTGCAAATCCTACCTTTAGCTTTTTAGCATATTACAGTTTTATGCTTATAAATGCAATAACCAAATGCGTAATAGTGAAGTACTTTCCATCAAAGATCTGGCAGTTTGGCAGAAGAAAGTAGATAGTGATGGATGGGTTGGTTGGTGATAATTAGCATAACAATGAGGACTATTAATAATTGCATAAATAAAATACCATCAAAGCACAGAGGAGAGAGAAGCTTTCGAAGGGGAAATTAGAAAATAATCCCCAAAGGGTTAAGATAACAGAGACAGACCTTGCATGCAGACACTGACCTGAAGGGTGAGGGACACTGACTTGAAGGGTAAGGGTATGTTAACTTCAGATAGCACTCTACACCTACAAAGATAGTACTGTTGTTTTAGAGGTCATGTAGGGAAATAAGAATGTCAGTGCTGTGTAGTAATTTCCTCTTAATGGAAACACTCCCTCCTAAAGGAAAGGAAACTCACAAAGCTGAGGAAAAACAGAAAATTACAAGATTCACCTAGCCCCTCCCCAAGATTATGAGAGCAGCAGATAACCAAAAAAAAAAAAAAAAAAAAAAAAAAAAAAAAAAAAAAACCTGTCTTTCTGGAGCTGCTTGCAAGTTATGTAGAAAGAACCAGAGATGTGGCCTTAAGAAAAGATTTCCACAGCTGTTTCTGAATTGTACATGTTCTTCCATCTAACCACACACTCATTCTTCTGCATGTAATGTCAATAAACCCACTTCTTCAGTAAGCTAGACTTAGGCAGGATTATTTCTTTGTTCTGCGGTCAGCGATACATCTAGGATTCATAGATGTTTGTTCGTTTCCCCCCAGAAAAAGTTTCACAAAATGAGCCATGCCAGAATTTAGTGTACACCAAAATGGTGGGAAATGTTTTTGCTTGAGGAGGGAGCCAAATAATGCAAAGGTTAGAAGTCAAATAAAGGAATTAAGATATTCTATTGTTGGTATCAAAACATCATTACATCTTTTAACTGTGGGAGTAAACTAATTTATGCCATATAAAGCTAACTCTGGCATCGAGGGAAGAATTGGTTTTGGTGCCAAATGAGACTAGTTAGGAGGCAATTAAATAATCCACCATGATAATAGCTGCTATTGTTTTAAAACCCTCTGTAGAAGTTAGTATATTCATTTAATCTTAACAATTATCTCTCCTAATAGAGATAATTCTATTTCACTTATAAGGAAATGGGGGCTCAGATAAGTTCAATGACCTTCCATATATTATAGCAACTGTACAGTGCTAATTTGGAGAAAGCAAAAGGGGAAAAATCAAATGTAAATTCTGGAACTGGAAAAACATAACAGAAGTTCATACATGCTAACAACAGTGGAGAGAGGAGAGAATAAAATCAGCCAGTAAACTTAGAAACAACATAGTAGAAACTATTTGTTTTCCAAATTGAGTTCCCAGAGATTAAAAGTCAATTAAAAGATCTTCAGAGACACGTGAGCAATTTTCATAAGATAAAATATGTAACTGGAGTCCTAAAGGATGATAATAAGGAAAATGAATTTTAAAAAATATAGTAGAAGGCCATTTCCTAAATTTCCCCAAATTTAGTGATAGATATAAATATGAGAGTTAAAAAGCCCAAAGGATACCAGGCAGGTTAGATAGAAAGAAAACCTCATATAGTTGCATTGTATCTATCAGTAACGTATCTGAAAACATGATATAAAATGGAAAAACCCATGACATTGGAGTGTATGCTGGGAGGAAATATTACCCATGAATCATCAGAAATAGTACAGGGTGGCACGTAGTGAGGTGACATTTGTTATAAATATAAAGAAGATCCTGGGAAAGAGACCCCCATCTCCTTAATTGTACATGGTGGGAGATTGGAGATACAGGCTAAATGTGACACAGGCCATCTTACCAGGAAGTGTGGTTGGGTTGGGGAGAAGTTGGTAGAAGTGTTGTCAGCCTGTGAACCAATCCTCAAAAAGAAAAGGCAGAGAATTAATACTCAGTTTCTAGACATGATACTTGAATGATTAATCCACAGGACTCATTTTTTAGAGTATGTATTTTCTATTTAGTATAAATAATTTTGAGCTGGCATTCTGGGCCCTACAACAAAATAAGACCTTATACCAAAAGAAACACATCCTCCATCTTGGTATTTCTCAGGAAGAATTACCTAATTGTCTTCTACCACTGTACTCCTTTATTAATTCTTCTTGACACTAATCACATTCTATTCTATTTTAAAAAGTCAAACTTTGATCTAATTGAAGGTCTAGTTGGTCTAAAATTCTTAGTATTCAAAGAACATGGCTTTCACATAGTTCAAGTATGACAGAGGTTAAAGTAAGAGCTGCAGCTAGGGGTTACAGGTATGTAGGACATACTCTTATGGGTGATGAGGGCATTTTCTCTACCAAAATAAGTTGTCTATCATTGGAGCATCTTACCATCTTACCATGCTTTTACAGTTATTTGAGAACCAAAAACAAAACAAAAACAAATAAACAAAGGAAAATATTGTAAACATTAAAGCCAACTCAAAGTAAGACATTTGGAAGACTTAGTAAATCATAAATCATACTTCAAAAATTGTTTTGATAAATAACCCTAATCTGAGATGTTTCCTGGAAAGTGTGTAACTCTCCTACCTGCATAAAACATATTTACATACTTCCACTGGTGTTTTCCATTGTTTTCTAGTGACTCTGCTCCAAGTTCAGCATATGGACCGCTGTTCTTGGCTTTGTCCCTCCATGTTCTCAGCATCTATATTTCATTGTTATGGTCTCCAGTGGGTAAAGCTGAGGGCTCACAAAAGTCATTGTAATCATCTTTACCACTTGAAAATTGTGCTTTGCTACTTATCAACAAAGAATATGGTATCATAAGAAATCATGGCATAAAATTGGTACAACCACTCTGGAAATCAGTCTGGCGGTTCCTCAGAAAACTGGGCATATCACTTCCGAACGATCCTGCTATACCACTCCTGGGCATATACCCAGAGGATTCCCCAGCATGTAATAAGGATACATGCTCTACTATGTTCATAGCAGCCCTATTTATAATTGCCAGAAGCTGGAAGAACCCAGGTATCCCTCAACAGAAGAATGGATGCAAAAAATGTGGTATATATACACAATGGAGTACTATTAAGCCATTAGAAACAATCAATTCATGAAATTCTTAGGCAAATGGATGGATCTGGAGAACATCATACTAAGTGAGGTAACCCATACTCAAAAGATCAATCATGGTATGCACTCACTAATAAGTGGATATTAGTCTGGAAAACTGGAATACCCAAAACATAATCCATACATCAAATGAGGTACAAGAAGAATGGAGGAGTGGCCCCTGGTTCTGGAAAGACTCAGTGTAGCAGTATAAGGCAAAACCAGAACAGGGAAGTGGGAAGGGGTGGGTGGGAGAATAGGGGGAGTGAAGGGGGCTTATGTGACTTTTGGGGAGTGGGGGACCAGAAAAGGGGAAATCATTTGAAATGTAAATAAAAAATATATCGAATAAAAGAAAAAAAAAGAAAAAAAGAAAGAAATCATGGCATAGACCTTAACCTGCAGTATAGTTCTCAACCTATGGGTCACAACCTCTTTGGGTGACCCAATAACCTTTTCACAGGGGTCATTTAAGACCATTGGAAAACACAAATATTTACATTATGATTCATAACAATAGCAAAATTACAGTTATGAAGTAGTAATGAAATAATTTTATGGTTGGGGGTCAGCACAACTATACTAAAGTATTTCAGCATCAAGAAGGTTGAGAAGCACTGGTTTAGAACTTACCGAATACCTTTTTGTGTTAAACTCTTTATGATGTCACCAGGGGAAAGGGGAAATTAATGGATTCCTTGAGTCTACTTTTACTGTTCATGGAGAAACAATCATTAATTATCATGATGCCTTCTACTTTCCTCTTCTCTTTCATCACAGGGAGCATCTGGTAAACCAATGAAATTGTTTGCTTTATGCTGAAGTGGGGACAACTCTACCTTTTTATGTTCTGTGCTCTACTAGGCCAAAATAAAAGGCTAAATCTAATAACAGATGTCTTTTCATTACAAAAATCCAAACATGCCCACTTCTTGGCTATCAGGAAAATCTCTCACATCTATTAAGATTATAGACTCTTTCAAAGTTACATGGAAATATATAGCACACAGCATAAATATTTAGAGCAGGCTAAAATATTTGTTACAATGCTTATTTCTAAATGAATTACCTTGTGGAGACTGGCTTAGCTGAAAACTAAGAAAGAGGGTCAGGCTCCTTCTGTGAGATCTCCTTTGTAAAAATTACCCAAATGCAATAATGCCACGTTATTGACTTAAGCACACTTCCCAGTGACATGCCATAGCTGACCTGTAATTTTTATCCTCTATGATGCCAGCCCTAATAAAATGACACTTGTGAATGTAAATTAAGCTCACAAAGGGGACAGATTGCATGATTCTGCTTTCTCTCAGATGCCTGTAGGCCATCACAGGTTCCATATGTGAAGTAATTATGTTCACTGAAGGAAAGAATAAATGCTGTCAAATTGTGTACTGAGAGAGAAAGCAGCTATTATATTTCAGCAGTCACTAGAGCATTGCCCCCAGACAGTAGCAAGATGTATAAGAAAATAAAAACGATCCCAGCCATATATTACACATCTGCCTTTACATTTGTACCTCCCTTCAAATGTATATTATACAAAGGCAATAACTTACCAATGAATGTTTCAGCTGTTTTCTGTGGAGCCATTTTGGAGTATGTATATATATATATATATATATATATATATATATATAGAGAGAGAGAGAGAGAGAGAGAGAGAGAGACAGAAAGAGACAGAGAGATTAAAGAGAGAGATGATAAAGTTAGAAATGGAGATATACAGAACTAGAGGTAGAGATAGAGATAGAGACAGAGAAAAAGATAAATGGTACATACAATATATAATTATATATCATAACTATCTACATCAATCTATCATATATCTATCTACCTACCTATCTACCTATCTATCTATCTATCTATCTATCTATCTATCTATCTATCTATCCTTTCCCCTCCCTGATAATTAGTATTGTCTTCCTTCTTGAACTATTCCCCTTATGGAAGCCAAGCACTATCCACACCAACTTTCTTAATACCCGATGTGAATGGGTGGGGAACATTTCTCCACTTTAAAAATTGTTTTGTCATTAAGAACATTTTTTTCATTTATAGTATTTTGTTATTTTTTTAATTCCATATATTCTTTACTTACATTTCAAATGATTTCCCCTTTCCTTGATCCCCCTCCCCACAAGTCCCATAAGCCCTCTTCCCTCCCCCTGTTCCCCCATTCACCCCTTCCCACTTCTCTGTTCTGGTATTCCCCTACACTGCTGCACTGAGCCTTTCCAGACCCAGGGGCCACTCCTTCCTTCTTTTTGGACATCATTTGATATGTAGATTGTGTCTTGGGTATTCCAAGCGTCTAGGCTAATATCCACTTATCAGTGAGTACATACCATGAATGTTCTTTTGAGACTGGGTTATCTCACTCAGGATGTTGTTCTCCAGCTCCATCCATTTGTCTAAGAATTTTATGACTTCATTGTTTCTAATGGCTGAATAGTAGTACTCCATTGTGTATATATACCACATTTTTTGTATCCATTCCTCCGTTGAGGGACATCTGGATTCTTTCCAGCTTCTGGCTATTACAAAAAGGGCTGCTATGAACATAGTGGGGCATATATCCTTATTACATGCTGGGAAATCCTCTGGGTATATGCCCAGGAGTGGTATAGTAGGGTCCTCCAGAAGTGTTGTGCCCAGTTTTCTGAGGAACCGCCAGACTGATTTCCAGAGTGGTTGTAAATCACTCGCAATCCCACCAGCAGTGGAGTAGTGTTCCTCTCTCTCCACATCCTCGAAGACGACCTCAGAAATGGAAAAATCTTCCATGCTCATGGATTGGCAGGATTGATATAGTTAAAATGGCCATCTTGCCAAAAGCAACATACAGATTCAACCAATGCAATCCCCATTAAAATCCCAACTCAGTTCTTCATAGAGTAAGAAAGAGCAATTCTCGAAATCACCTGGAATAACAAAAAACCAAGGATAGCTAAAACTATTCTCAGCAGTAAAAGAACTTCTGGGGGAATCAGTATCCTGGACATCAAGCAGTACTACAGAGCAATAGTGTTAAAAACTGCATGGTATTGGTACAGTGACAGGCAGGTGGATCAATGGAATAGGATTGAAGACCCAGAAATGAACCTACACACCTATGATCATTTAATCTTACACAAAGGAGCTGAAAACATCCAGTGGGAAAAAGACAGCCTTTTCAACAAATGGTGGTGGTTCAATTGGAGGTCATCATACAGAAGAATGCAAATGGAAGCATTCTTATCTCCTTGTACTAAGCTCAACTACAAGTGGATCAGGACCTCCACATAAATCCTGACACATTGAAACTAATAGAAAAGAAACTGGGGAAGACCCTTGAGGACATTGGCACAGGGGGAAAGTTCCTGAACAGAACACCAATAGCTTTTGCACTAAGATCAAGAATTGACAAATGGGACCTCATAAAATTACAGTTTCTGTAAGGCAAAGGACTCCATTAAAAGGGCAAATCAGCAAGAAACAAATTGGGAAAAGATCTTCACCAACCCTACATCTGACAGAGGGCTAATATCCAATATATACAAAGAACTCAAGAAGTTAGACCCCAGAAAACCAAATAACCCTATTAAAAATAAGGTAAAGAGCTAAACAAAGAATTTTTACCTGAAGAATTTCGAATGGCTGAAAAGCTCCTTAAGAAATGTTCAACATCATTAGTCATTAGGGAAATGCAAATCAAAACAACCCTGAGATTTCACCTCACACAGTCAGAATGTTTCTTCTTTTAACGAATGTTCACACACACTAACCGTCAGCGGGAATATATGTGCTGTACAGTACGTGTAAGCCATTCCTTCTCACTCTTCAACTTAGTATCTCAAGTAAAGAGAATATTAAAGAACATTTTTAAAATTGCATTTTACCACCATAGAACTCATGGTACTTCTGGAGGACATTCTGTCCTTGCTTATTGAAAGTAGTTTTCAGGCACCTGAAGCATGCATCAGGGCTTAGACAATGAACGAGAGGAATGTTCTGTCTCTTTCTTGACTCTTATCCCTACCCTCTGTGGAAGGAAGGTAACCTTGGAGATGGGGATTGATCTCTGGCCCTTCCCCTGAGTGCACCTTGAGGAACGTGTTGTACTGTAGTGATTGATTGACAAAATAAGCTCGAAAAGGGGCCGTGAAACCAAACTAAAATGCCTCATGCTCTAGTCTTCCTGCTTGAAAACAAAGCAAAACAAAAATCTAGCAAGCTCTTTAGAATTCCAAGTTGGATATTAAGATAAAAATAGCAAAAATGGTTTGCATACACATCATGATGTTAAATGAGAAGTGGATACCATTGTTTTCCCTTTACAAAGGAATTCTCAATAAATTAAATGAGTGTTTTAGAGAAGATGTCAAAATGAACTGTGCAATCTCGAACTGGAATCAAAATAGATTTTGATGTAGAAACATCATTTAAGAAAAACAGATTTGATTATTTTCAATTTTATTATATTAAACTGGTTCAAAGTGAATTATTGTTATATCCATAGTCTAATGAATTACGCATTCCTCATTGTAGAGGTTTCTATTTGCAATTAGATTTTAATTAAGCCAGAGACCCATAACTAGCCAAGGTGCAGAGAATATGAGCTCATGACATGCTCAGCCCTAAATGGGACATCTTGTGTGTGTGTGTGTGTGTGTGTGTGTGTGTGTGTGTGTGTGTGTGTGTGGTGGGGGTGTGGATGGAAACGTCATAAAAGACTGAAGCAGTCAATAAGAACACAAAAAAATGTCCTCTGGACACAATGTTACACAATTCATGGATACAAATGTTTATGACAACTTGGATAAGCCCCTGTGCAAGTTCAAGCCAGATACCTGCATAAAAAGGGAGGTGGAAATGATGTCCCATCTCTGGCCAAAATAAGTTATTGGTAATTGTTAGTTACTAGGGAAGGAAGGATACACTTTCTTCAAGAGTGTTGCCAATTGTACTTTGACCATGCTTTCTGGAGTGGAAATCAACAAAGCCATGAATGTACCAGCAGTACAAATTGGAAAAAGGAAAAGAAAACATGAAATTGGGTAGATAGAGAAGGGTCTGGGAAGATTTGGTGGAAGGGGTAAATATGGCCAAACTCATTGTCAGATATTCTCAAAGAACTAATAAAAATAGAGCTTACCACTTCTAATGTGAAGTCTCTTTTTCCCTGAGAACTGAATCTATTCCACCCAGCATCAATGGCTGGCAGTCCTGTATAAAAATGTAATTCAAAATGAGCACCAGAAACATCTATCTTATGATAACAAATTTTCCAAGTTTTTTAGAGTTTAAGAGAGAGAAGAGGGGTGAGGAAGACACACACACATACATACATACCCCCTATACACAGAGACACAGAGAGAGAGAGACAGAAAGACAGAGAGAGACATGGATAGAAACAGAGACAGACAGAAATAGAGAGAGGAGAGACACCCACAGACAGACAGAGAGAGAGAGAGAGAAGGAGAGAGAGAGAGAGAGAGAGAGAGAGAACTCTTCGGTTCTCCAAAGTTTCAAAGTCTGAGGATAGTAAGGACACCTTCTCTTTCAATATATCCTCTCCATGGCTCTCCCTTTGTTCAATGCCTTATTTTACAAGTGTGTTTCTAAATCTTTCCAGATCTCAAGTACATTCAGGAAACTCAGGAAAGAAAACATTTAAGTACATTCTATTTTTTAAAACATACTGCATTAGTATCCCCTAATTTAATAATATCACTTTGTGTTTGTCCTTCTTTGGTTATTATTAATAAATGCTGAAGTCTTTGGGAGGGATTTAGAGAAACCTGAGCTATTGTGTAAACATCTAGTCATCTGCTTCCTGGGCTTTTCCAGCATCTAACTGGACAATGCTATCATGCCTGCATGTGTGAAGAAACAATGATTGGGATGCCCTCTGCTTTCTGAATCCCAAAAGAAATCACCCAGGAAAATCTGTTCTGTCTGAGGACCCTACAAAATGTTAAAGCAGAATGCATTTCTCAGGTCATCAAACACTGTCTTTCACTTTTTTTGAACTCAAAGGGTCTCCAGGAGCACTCTGCTATTTATGCACAGTGAGTTTCTAAATGTGTTTCCATATCAGTTTGTCAGGATGAACTCAACATAGGAATGTGTGGTTATACCAGGTTTTATACACGTTAAATGTCTATGTTAAATTCACATCGTTCCATATAACACAATTGCTTGCGTTTTAAAGTTTGAAAAAAATCCATTGAATATAGATACCTGATTTTCTTTATGTATTTATTTGTTATTAGGTTAATTTTATTTAACTTTTTGTTTTATATTTTTAGGATGGAGTCCTGCTCTGTGACCTAGGCAGGCTTTCATCTCCCAATGCTTAGTTTTATTGGTAGTTGGTGAGCTATTCTTCAGTGTATTCATCCTTGAAGATTTGATATTATAAGTGATATGAATTATAAAAATTTTATCTGCCAATTAAAGCAATGCAGAATAAAACAACAGTGGGACACAGATTGACCTGCTCACATGAAGTAGGCCTCTGCCTCACGGCAATTTTCTGCTTTAATTAAGAAAGATGTCAGTGGCTAGAGCTGTCCTGAGGAAGAAAGGGTTTTTATTAGTTTGGTTGTTTCCTTGATTGGTTGGGTTTTCTTATGTTTGCTTGTCTGTTGTTGTTTTTTTTTGTCATTGTTTATTCGTTGTTTGTTTTGTTTTCAAGATCTTTCCAAGGAGTTCACAGAACAAAGGAATGAGTTGGGAATGGTATCTCTTCTGAATGACTGAGCTGCTTTGAATAGCTTCATTAAGAGACAAGTCATAGAATATGCAGCTCACCCATGTAACATGAACTCAATGGTCTGAGGAGAGACCCCCTGGCCAAGCACTTGCCATGCAGAATATGATGCCCAGAACCTACATATGAATCTGGTTGTTGTGACCCACACTCCATCCCAAAACTGGAGAGTTAGAAATAGGCAGACCCATCTAAAACTCTAGACCAATGGAGATTTTGTCTCAAAAGAAAAGGTTGATCATGGCTGATGGACAAAAATGTAGGCAGACTTCTGGCTTTCACTCCTGTGCCCCTAAGTGTGCACATAGATATAAACATAGAATGCCATTAGAAGAAATGAGTGTATTTTGAGTTGTATAATCACTACCCCAATTTCAGAATATTTTATCACCCTAAAATGATGCTCTATCATCACTAGACTAATTCTTTTCTTGCCCAGTCCCTGGAAGCCATTAATCTACTTCTTATCTCAATGGATTTAGGCCTAAGAGTTCTGTCTACCTCACCATCAAAGGAGTCACATGTGACATCATGTGAAAGAACTCCTACAATGTATTACTGTGGCATAATGAAAGTTTAGAGGTCTTGCATGTTTCTCATTATAATAGCTCTTCACTTTCTTGTAAAATAACATCTCATTATAAAGATGTCACATTTTATTTATCCATTTTTCAATTTATGTGCATGTAGTTCTTATCACTTTCTAGCTATTTTGAATATTACTACTTTGAATATTCAGATGTCCAAAATACTACTATTTTGAATAATACTACTAGAAATATTTGGGTATCACTTTTTACTTTAATGTCCATTTTCAATTCTTTTCAAATTGCTAAGTCACATGACTGCAGTGCCACTTTAAACAATTGATAAACCATGTCTATCATTAAAAAATTAAAACCAAGCCAAACTAAACCAAACAAAACCAACCAGCCAAACAAACAAAAATCCCCTGCCCATCCCTACTAGCAGTGACTAAGGTTTCTGAATGCACAAGGCCAAGCCAACATTTCATTTTATTTTGATTAGAGAGCTTGAATTCCTGGGAAGTAATATGCCATTTTTTTCATATGATGTGCATGTTCCCAACTACCAATTACACTGAGTATTTCCTCTTTCACACATTTATTGGCCACTTATATACAATCTTTGTAAGTGTGTCCATTCAAACTTAGTAATTTGTTTTTTTTTATTTTTTATATTAGCATTTTTGAGTTGTAAATAGAGTTTATATATCCTGGATAGTACTGTGTGACTATGTCTCCATGAATGATTTGAATTTCTCAAGTTAAAGCAGATATTAGTTGGCTACTTACTCCCACAAGTTCTGTACCATCATTGCCACAGATCTCTATGGCGCGGCAGATTGCAGGTGGAGAATTTTATGTCTGTGTGGTTTCTTTTTAGGTAGTCTGCAGAGTACCTTCGTATATCAAAGAGACTAGAATGTAGGGGTAAAGGCTCTGTGCAGGCACAAACTTAATCTCTCTACTTTCAATTAGTTGTTTGACTGTTGTCTTCACAAATGGAGCCCCAACCTCAGATTTTGGAGAGCCACCTTCTGTTCTAGAATCAGCTGGGGTTATTTGGAGATCTCCATGGAACCCTTTTAATCAACAACTCAACCTACTTCAACCTACGACCACCACTGGAAATCTTGCCTGATGGAACAGTCTAGCTAGTATGAAGTTAAACAGTCACCTGAGGGAGGAATGAAGCTGATGATAGGAAAGACAGAAAAAAGATGCAAGAGCCAGATAATGGGAGGGGTGCTGCTCAGGACCATGTCCTCCTCAGGTGTATTTCTCATAACTTCCTTACGTTACAATGCCGTGGGAAACAAAGCTGCAAGCTAACAGAAACAATTTTGCTGAAATGTGCACATAAGACATTTGTTCTCACCACAAAACCCTCCCTATTCCTTCTATGAAGGTCAATAAAATCTTTGTCTCTTTGCCTTGAGCCTCAATGGTGTCTCCTCTTTATTGTTCCATGACTCAGCAGTCAGGAAATCTGCCAACAGACCCTGACCTGTCTTGACTCTGCCTGGCAGGCAGACTACTCTCTCTTTCTCTGTCTCTGTCTCTGTCTCTGTCTCTGTCTCTGTCTCTCTCTCTCTCTCTCTCTCTCTCTGTTTTTTTTTTTCTCTGCTTCAGAGAAGTGGCAAACAGCTCCCAACAGTCTGGCTACAAAAGATAGCCACTTCAGACTTTATATCCTCCAGTAAGAGGAGTCCTCACTAGCAACACCTTTATGGATTCTAGCAAGTTGCCACGGTACTAGGTTTTCAGACAGCTTGACAGTCCTGGGATGATCTGGTGGAATAAGAGACTGGATAGTTCAGAGACCAAAAAGAATAGAACCAAATATGAGTGATCAAAATTAAAAGTATCAATGAGACGATTCCTACTGATATTCTGCTATACCTATAGACTGATGTCCACACGTTATATGACTGCTCCTTCCTCCAGCAGCAGATTACCATCTGCAGGTGCAGGGACCCACAGCCAGACATTATGAAGAGAGAGAGTCTAGATTGGAGGTCTCCATCGAGTCCCTAGGCTCAGAGCTTGGGAAACCCCATGGGAGAAGGGGAAAAAGATTATAGGACTCAGAGGAAATGGAGGACACCTGGAGAACATGGCCCATCAAATCAACTAAGCTGAGCTCACATGCACTCACAGAGTTGACAAGAGAAAGCACAGGGCCTGCATGGGTCTGCACCAGGTCCTCTGGGTATGCATCATGACTGTTAGCTTGGTCATTTTGTCGAGCTCCTAAAAGTGGGATTGGTAATGTCTCTGTTGTCTGCTCTGGGGACACCTCCTCTTATTGGATTGCTTTGTCCAGCCTTGCTATAGGAGTTTTTTTTCTTATCGGAGCTTATTTGGTCAGGTTTGGTTGTTGCCTTCTAGAGTACTGTTGCTTGTTTTTGTTTGATTGTTTGCTTGCTTTCTGTTTTGAAGCAAAGCAGAATCAGAGTGGATCAGGGGGAGAGGAGACCTGTGTGTGGTAGGATGGGGCTAGTAGAAATGGAGGGGAAACTGATTGAGACTTATTGTTTGAAAGGAAGAGATTATTTTCAATTAAAAATAATGAGGAAAAGAAACAACGATTTCTCAAAGTTTTTTTTTTTAATTTTATCAATAACAGAAAAGTATTTTTGTCATTTTTGTTTCTGATGTTGTATCTTAAAAGTCTTTGCTAAACTCAAGCTCACAACTATGTACTTGGAAAGTCTTTTAAGTGAAGATGGGACTCACAACACTGATTTAGGCTTGTGAACCTGCTCTAGCTCTGTGTAGCAATGTGACGTTAAAAATCATCACCAAACCTCCTGACAGTTCACCAGGCCTTTATGTCCAAGCTGACTTTTGAATGTAAGCATCAAAATGCATTTACCTTCATGGTTAGCATTCTCTTTCCTCAATATTTGCCCTGAGGCACATGGATGTAGTAGCCAAATTCACCTTGCCTGGCACGCCATCTGACAATGGATATCAATCATGGCTTCACATTCTAAGTTTGCTACATAAGTTACTTACCAGTTTGTTTAGCTAGCCACAACCACATTATCATTCATCTGGTTCACTGAAAATCCTCCCCTTCCCATGTAACCCAAAAGTGGCTTATACTGCACAACACTTGGATCTATTAAAGTGACACTCTTCGTTTTGATAGTAGATCCTGGCTGATCAGAAGCTGCCTAAACTAAGTTTACCTTCCATCCCTTCGTTACATATGTTCTGTAGAAAATTAATTCTTCCATTCATCCTCTACAAATTGTCAGGTGGTCCTCTCTGTTGTGTCAAGGCTGCATCAAAGGCATGATGAAAATCCTCTGACATAAGGCAGCTGAAGCCCAACCCCCACCCCCTGTTCCAGAATACTACAGAGTTAGAGAAAAGCTAAAGCATTTTGCTATACTATGCATATACTTTGGGGTGTGGCTGATGATTGTTATGGTTATAAAAGAGAAAGATATATAAATAACAGAGGTAGTGAGATAGGAATGAAGAACTGCTTGCTCAGTCAGTCACAGTTAATTCTTCTCCCATCTTTGCAGTGATAGTTAAGACTTCTAGGCGGGCAGTGGTGGCACACGCCTTTAATCCCAGCACTGTACAGAGGCAGGTGGATTTCTGAGTTCAAAGCCAGCCTGGTCTACAGAGTGAGTTTCAGGACAGCCGGGGCTATACAGAGAAATCCTGTCTTGAAAAAACCAAATCCAAAAGAAAGGGGGGGGGGTGAAAAGACTTCTACACAAAGTTTGATTTTTGTCTTTAAGTCGATGCCATCCATTTTATTCACGATTTCTTTGGGGCTTGACCATCAACAGTAATTTCAGAAAGCTATTAACCAAAGTATCTGATCACCTTTTAAATGAGAATGGTAATTGATTCAGAATCAGGAGGAAAATATAGGTCTAATCAGCGAGCAAGTATTTGAAGAAATATTACAGGAAAAAATCTACTAAGTAAAAGTGGCTATAAAAACAGGAACAAGAGTAGGAAGTGGTTTTATCTAAAGATGTCAGAAGACACAAGTCACCTAAGCTCTAAGTCCCAGCCCCAATGCCAGGGAACTCTGAGGCCACTGAAAAGAAACATCTTCTTTAGCCCTGGTGGACTTGATTTGTGTGCCAGCAGTACTGAAACAAGGGCACATTTCATTCCCGGTGCTTTAGAATCAACTCACATTCAGCTTACCTCGGGTAAAATTGTGAAAAAGAAATATAAGAAATAAACTGCAGATAAGTATTGATTCTAATGAGTGATCTGTGACTTTAAAAGTCACTTAAGTCTTTGCTGTCTCAAATACTTTTCTCTTCCCTGCCCATTTTCACCTAAGACAGCCAATGGCCTGAAGAAGTATCATTGTCTGTGGGATGGGTCCCTTAGGACACAGAGTCTCAGAGTCAGTATAGGGTCAGCCCTCCTGGGCTAGAGTTTTCTCATGTGAGTTCTGCTGATAAATAGTTTTCTTTTTCTTAAACTGGGTAGCTGGGAAACTTGGTTATCTAACTGTAAACCTTTAATGATGGCGGTGATGGTGGTGGTGATGGTGATGGTCCTCATACAGAACCAGTGGCTGAGGAAAGGACATACAGATGTCTGTCACATATCTTCACCATGAACTTTTTTCTTCATGGTTTCGGCAAGAGCCTAATTTTGGATGATGTTTCAGAGTTTTGTAATGCTCCTTAGTCACATATTTGAGAAAATGAATTCTATCCATCATCGACTCCCTCAAATTAAGAAAGGTTTAGAAAGTTCAGAAATTTCAGAAGGAATTCCCCAAATTCCTAGGCCCATTCCCATCCCCAACCTCATTTGTAATAATGGTATCAATTGCTCTCCCACATATGGTTCATAAGAAAACATCCTATCATTCAATTTTATAAGTATTCTCTTGCTGGGTGAGAAATTAGCATAAACACATTGGCACAAAGCATACTCATATATCAAATTAGTCTCTGTAGGTCTCATGTCCAGGCATGATTTAGCTAGCTCCCTGCTTCACACACTTGCCAGTCCACAACACTGGTGTCACAGATGGCTGTGTGCCTACCAGAATCCTTAGTTTTCATCCATGTTTAATTTGTTGTTGATGGAATTGATACTCTTGTGGCAATATAGTCCCATACAAGCTTACTTTAAAAATAGGTAGGCTGTGCATTTAAGGGAAACTAAGTTCTTCTTTTAGGGACTTTCACCTGAGTCATGGCTGCTTAGGATAAGCTCCTGTTAGATTCATTCCAAATCAAATCCTTTGAGTCACCAACTATCTAAAATTTCCCTTCACCTTTGCCATAAAATATTGGCTAGGAAGAAGTCCCAATTTTTTCTTACATCCTAGGTACACAATGTGTCTATTGGGGTCACTTTAGATATCTACTTCAATGTCCCAAAGCCAATTTCATATTTTAGTTTGTTTTCTTTCTTTTTCTTTACATTCCAGTTTGTGTGAGTGAATATCAATTATGGGCAACCCTTTAAAACCACATCCACCTGGGAGACAAAGCCTTTTATCGATTTGAACCATTTCTGGTTTAAGAAACTCTACTAAAACCTGATTTAATTTAAGAGCTTGAAACAGCAGGGCCTATTCCTGTACTCAAGTGTCAAATTAGAAAGGAAAGACAAGGGGAAAATAGCGTAGTCAAAAATTTTTTATTTAACTTTTTATTGATTCTTTGTGAATTTCACATCATGCACCCCAATCCACTCATCTCCCCTTCCCTTCATACACGCCCACTGCCCTTGGCACCTCCACCTCAAAAGAAAAAAAATTTCATGGGTTGCAATATGTCTCACAGTATAATATTTGTCCACACCCCTTTGCTTGCAAATGTTCATAGAAACGAGTCATTGGTCTGCTCTGTAGTCCTCTGCTACATTACCAACACTGGATCCTCACTGGGACTCCTCTAGGATATCCTGTTGTTCTCCTGTGTCATGGAGTTCCTACAGCTTTGGATCTGTACGAACCGTCTCTTCTTGTGCTCCAGCAGTTAATCGATGGGGTAGATGTTGGGGTGGGCCAATTCAAAGCTCTGGATCTGGGCCTAGATGGTAGCTGAGTTTATCAGCCTGCAAGCTTTCCCTCACGCACACCACTGTGGAAAGCTCTCCAGCACTACCCCAGCTAGATGAGACATTGCTGCAGCCAGCAAGAAGCAGAACCAACTCTCCTGCTCTGCTGCCCGTTGGGCAGATTCACCTGCACCCATATCACAAGGACCAGCTCTATTGTGCTACCCAGGTAAAGTGTGGGGCCTGCTCTACTGAGTGTTGCTATTGTGAACCTGGGGCCAGCTCTCTCACCTGGGCTGCCCAAGGTGGCAAGAGCAGAGAAGGATAGTTCTCATTTTCCCACCCTACCCTATACTGCATGGCAGACAAGTTGCAGGGCCAGCTCTTCCATGCTCAGATCCTTGGGGCTAGCTTACTCCTGCAACCATGGCTAGCTCCACTGTGCTGTATGGGTGAGGTATGGGGGCCCTGGACTCCCTAGTACTGGAGCTGAGGCAGGGTGGGACCAGTTCTCCTGTTCTCATGCTTTCAGGTCCTGTTCTTCTATGAAGCCCACGTGAGGGGTGGGGCCAGTTCTGCACAGTCTTAACACATCAACATGACCTCAGGCTGCAAGCCAGGTCAGACACATCAACCTGGCTTTTGGTGGTAACAATTCCCACTGCTATAGGGCCATGAACCCAGACACGGCCCTTCATGACTGCATGAGCCAGGACTTCACTATGGCCTTAGGTGGTCAACAGACTGTTCCTTACTACCTTGAGAATCCAGTTCCTCCCTTACTTATTTTGCATACATACTTCTGCTTTTTTTCCTCTTCCATCTCTCCATCACTTATTTGCTCATCGTTTTTTAATAATATCTATTTATTCACCTTATATCCCAATAAGAGCCCCGGTTCTCCTCCCAGTACCCCCTCACACAGATAAATCTTCCCTCCATTTCATTCCCCTCTTCCTGACTCCTCTGAGAAAGGGGAGACCCCCTTCCCCCGAGCAACTCCCCCAAACATTAAGTCCCTGCAGGACTAGGAACTTCATCTCCCACTGACGCCAAACAAGTCAGCCCAGTAAGAGGAACTGGATCCAAAGGCAGGCAGGCAACAGATTCAAGGACAGATCCTGCTCCAGTTGTTAGAACACCCAAATGAAGAAAGAGCTGCCCATCTGCTATATATGTGCATGCCAGGGGAGAGGTGATCCCTAGGTCTATCTCATGTTCACTCTTTGGCTATGGTGGTTCAGCCTCTGGTACCTCCAACAGTCCAGGTTATTTGACTCTATTGGTCTTCTCAAAAAGTCCCTATCCTCTTCAGGTCCCTTAATCCTTTCCCCAACTCTTCCACAAGAGTCCCCATCTCCATCTATGTTTGGATGTGGGCCTCTGCACCTGTTTCATTGACTGCTCTCTCAGAGGACAGTTGTGCTTTGCTCCTGTAGGCAAGCATCACAGTACCATCAATAGTGTCAGGGATTGGTTCTTGCCAATTGGGATGGGTCTTAATTTGGGCCAGTCATTGGTTGTCCATTCCCTCTGTCTCTGCTCTGTCTTTGTCCTTGTGCATTTGTAGGCAAGACACATTTTGGGTTGTAGGTTTTGTGGGTAAGTTGCTGCTCTTATGCCTCCACTAGGAGTTTTGCCTGGCTACAGAAATGGCCACTTCAGGATACATATTTCCCACTGCTAGGGGTCTCAGCTAGAGTAGCCCTCATAGAGTCCCTGGCCCCCATCTCTGGCACATACATCGTAGAGATGCCTTCCCGTTGCCAACTTCAGTTATTTCTCCCCTGCACTCCCTATAGCTGATCTCCTCTTTCCCACTCCCCTCTCCATCTCCTACCCCATCCAGTTCCTTCCCTGAGTGCACCTTCAGTACCTATTTTATTTCCCCTTCTGAGAAAGATTCAACCATCCTCCCTTGGGCCCTCCTGGTTATTTGGCTTCCTTGGGTCTGTGGATTGTAGAGTGGTTATCTTGTAGTTTATGGCTAACATCCACTTTTAAGTGGTGGGAATGCAAACTTGTAGAGCCACTCTGGAAATCAACTTGTCTGTTTCTTTAAAAAAAATGGGAATAGTTCTACCTCAAGACTCAGATATACCACTCCTGGTCTTCTACCTAAAAGATGTTCCACCATCCCATAAGGACACTTAGTCAACTATGTTCATAGCAGCTCTATTCATAACAGCCAGAAACTGGAAACAACCTAGATGTCCCTCAACTGAAGAATAAAGAAAACATGGTTCATTTACACAGTGGAATACTACTCATCTATTTAATAAAAAAAAAAAAGTATATCATGGATTTTGCAGGCAAATGGGTAGAACTAGAAAATATCATCCTGAGTGAGGAAACCCAGATCCAAAAGGACATGCATGGCATGTACTAACTTATTAGTGATATTTCTTGCTCATCTTAGTGGCACCCAGGGTCTCTGGGTGGCTAGGATCATCTCTGGAGTGATATGCTTTGCCTGTGCCATGTGGCGCTGGGTAGAGTTCATCTTGGGCATGACTTGGCTACCCTGGCCACATGACACCAGACTGGGCATCATCTCAGGTTTGCTCCCATAATAAAATTTTAACTTTCTTACTTGCCTTCTGATAATTTTAAAACACATTCTGACCCCCAGCCTTCATTACATTTAGATTGTTATGGCCACTTGTGAAGTAAGAGGATCACAATGAAGATGACAAACATTTTAACAGAAAAATAAAGAGCTAAGATGCCCCATCAAACAAATGATTCACTTCTAAATCATTCATTTTTTAAACCTGCGATTTGTTGTTAGTCTGCTAAAGAAAGCTTGCATCAGGGTAAGCGTCCAAGCAAATTTTCACTAATTACCTGTATTTGTTTTATATTTAAGTGGTAAAAATGAGTGTAAAGTAATAATCTTTTCATCTCCACCCCAAAAACCTACAATTATACTTTTATTTCAAAATATATCAAACCCATATATCCATAAAACTACTTTGTATCCAATGAAGAATTATGAGGCATCAAGGTTTGTGTGTGTGTGTGTGTGTGTGTGTATGTGTGTGTGTGCATGTGTATGTGTATATAAATGTACCTATGTGCAGATGTGCCTGCTGATGCATGCATATATACATATGCACATGAATTATGTGAAAAGTGAGGGAAAAAGACACTCTGGTGTTTCTTCAGTGTTACCTTTTGAAAGCGAGAATTTTACTTAGTGGAGTTTCTGTCAATGGCGACTTTGGTGTTCCTGTGCATACCAAAGTTTGACAAATGCAGCCCTTGGAATAAATATATAATGTGTATTTTTATATTTTTCTGATTTTGTTTTAAAGGGAAAATTTAGATTTGACTCTAGGAGAACACTTATTTTATTGGAAAGATAGAAATAATTAGTTTTGTCAAGTGCAAAACAAGAAAAACAAAATGTAAATGAAAGGTCCGCTGTGGAAATCCATGTGGAAGATAAAGTATTAGGCTTTCATGTTTAGAAAGCTAGAGGCAAGTGTCCTATGGAATTCTCTGGGAAAATGGTTTTAGGTGAAACGAAGAATAACAGAAAAATCAACACAGTAGTAAAAATTGGAAGGGAGAAGATAAGCAGCCATTCTGTTGTCAAACTGTAGTCAAAGGCGCAGGTTCTCTTGCGAGAAGATAATATAGTGAGATTTCAACACGGGTAACTACAACTATCTCACTATATTAACTGACCTTTAAATATGATTGTCCTTCTCATTTGACCAAATGACATTTACCTCATAAAAGAAGCTATTCATTCACTTTAGAAAACCAATATATGAAAATATGCTAAATTGACATTTAGAATTATCTCAAAACACCTTTATGATGACTTATGTTATTTCCATATGATTTGAATTTGAGATTCCAAAAATGTATTTTAAATCCATTTACAATATAGCCAGACATCAGCTGGCTAGTAGGAACAACTGATAATGATATTAGGATTTTTCTTAACAGTCAAATAATTGCCTTTTTTTCCCCCTCATGCTGAAGGCAAGTTGAACTTGGTGCCCTTCTCAAGGCTTACGCTTGGGTCTTGGGAGGGGCTGGAGCAGGAGGCTGACATTTTAGATACCTCAGCATTGTTTTATAATAGGAGGAATTGCTTTTTTTGTTGGTTTGGTTTGGTTTGGTTTATCTTGATAATTTAGGAGACAGTGGAAGTGAAGCAGCAGAGAGGTCTCATAATGCAGACACTGTATGACCTGTGATCCAAGACGCCTTCTTCCTGCACATGAGCCCAACCTCCCTTCTGCTCTCCTGTTCTTGCAAATCATACAGAAGGCTCTGAACAGAATCATTTTAGTGGGCTTCATGCCATGGATAGAGTTCTTAGTCAGATGTGGACACTTAGTGGCTCTAATTACATCGAACAGAACCCAGAATTTTTTTTTACTTTATTGTCTCATAGAATCAGAAAATGAAATCTAAGCTTCGACCTCAGCTGTATTTCAAATAGTGGTGGGTTTCTGCACTCCCTAGTCTTGGAGAAATCTGTTACGTAACTCTCATATGCTAGGAAGTAGTAACTGAATTACTTCTCACTTCAAAACACTTTGGAAATAGGATGTAAACAAATACTTGAGAGGAGAGAGAGGAGAATTCCAAGAAGAGATAATCAATCCCAAGAATCAAAATACACATGATCTTTGAGTATATCAGCCTCTGCTTTTCTGGTGTGAAATCTGGTCTAAGTATGGCCATGAGAATTAGTGAACTATTTCAAAAACCTTTGCTAATCAGAAAAGACTTGAGGATATATGTTCTGTGCCCTATCTACATGCCCTGTGTACAGTCACATATAATATCCTATGTATTTGTGTGTAAGTGTACAAATACACATTTATGTATGCATTGTGTCCTGAATATATGCATATGCTTGTAAATGAAATAATGCCCGTTCTTCCTTCACGAAAACAATGCCTAATTTTAGGCACTTAATGAGCTTGGTTGGGTGATACAAGCTTCAGATTTCTGTAGATTTGAGCGAGTGCTGTGGACTGACTCATATCAGCTGGAAGCTCTGCTTTTTGCTTGTGCAAAGGAAGGAAGAGAAACACATAATAGCTTTTGCCTTAAGGTGATTCTCGGGTAGCTTTTCACTTATGTAAAAGCCTTCTCTGCCCTCAGGGTTTCCTGCAGACTGGTTATGTACAGAGGCTTCCTTAAAGAGAAAGTTATTTTTGGATTTACAAACAATGGCTCAAAAGAGATGCTTTAGCCAAAACTTTATTTGCAAACAGAAAACTAGAAATGTGTTTAGCCTTATTTCTACTCCCTCTCATCACCTGTTTTATTCTTTTCCTTTTAAAAATAAATTTAATGAAACGACATAAGTTTCAAGTCAGTGTTTTTTTCATGCATAGTAATAGTACCCAGTTACTTTTTAGCTTACATAGTAGCATATTATTCAATTTATGATACATAAATTATGTCTTCTTGTCCTTTTGTTGTGAGTTATTTTTTGTGAGTTATTTAACATTCAATTGGTACAAATTGGACCCATGGAGTTTCCATGAAAAATAACCATGGCTTCTCCATGGGTATTGATATTAAATTTAGTAATATTAACAGCATAATAACAACAGGCATAATCAGCATTACTTTGGACAGAGCATTATCCCACAAGACACTGCCGGATTAAACCATTTCCATAGCACTAAATACCTGTCATTTTCCTTCCATCACTTTCCAGTGGGTGGTTGATTGGGATAAGTGGGGAGCTTAGTCTTTTATGGAAATGTCTGTGTGTGTTCAAGAAGTGCACCCTCCGTGACTGGCTGAATCCAGTACTCATTTGTCTTTAATACTTTGTATAATCCATCCTGCCTCCTGTGTCAGGGAGAGAGTGATGGGGAGAGACACTTAGGATTAGGATGTACTTTTAAAAGCTTTTGTCTCAAGAAGAAGGATTTACTGTTTCAGATTTTTCTCCTCCCTTGTTTTCCATTCTCAAAATCCAATAAGTGTTATAAAATGATTTATTGGACAATTGAAAATTGGAAGGAAATGTTTAAGTGAGTGTTTCTCCCAAAACTTAGGTGGAGGGAGAGAGGAAAAAAAATTAGCTTGAGGAGCTTGAGGGACTTGGCTCTGAAAAATGTTTTCTAGAAGTGGAAGGCATATATGAACTATCAGTAGTTCAGGCAGCATGTATACATATTCAGAGGAAAAAGAATTGTTGCAAACTCTATGACTCAGAAATGAACAATAGTCGCATAGCTGTGACGTCACAGATACTGGCTCACCAAGGCTCTAGCAGCACACAAAATCCAAAGGCTTTCTTATGAGGAAAAGCCAGGGCTAGATTGTGAGAATGACTGGAGAGGAATAGAAAGGAGGTGGAGGAGAGTGTGAAAAGGCCCAGATGATCGCTTTTAAAAATTAGGATGAAGAGCTGCCGTTGTGTAATAAGAAATGGGGAATAAAAACTGTGTTTTAAATTGTAAGATTGACTAGTGCAGATGCCAAAAATAATGTGTTGAGTATTGGGTGGGAATGGGGGAAAGGAAATTCTCATCCATCAGAGCTTGAGGGAAGAGATGATGTTTAAAGCAGGTAAATAAAATAATGGTGGGTTGAGTATTTTGTTAGAGGAGAAGGTGATAGATATAAAATTAAAGCCATAAACCCCTCTCTGGGGTTGAGAGAGGCTGAAGGTTCTGGGGAGAGCTAAGAATGGGCGATGATTTTTTTGTCTCTGTGCTTCTGTCCTCTGTTGTCCAGGTGACACACATTTCAATTATGGAATTGCCTCCACCAGGTTCCCTTTGGGCATGTGTTGGGAGCACTTTCTTTCTTTCTTTCTTTCTTTCTTTCTTTCTTTCTTTCTTTCTTTCTTTCTTTCTTTCTTTCTTTCTTTCTTCTTTCTTTCTTTCTTTCTTTCTTCTTTCTTTCTTTTTTAAAATTAGGTATTTTCTTTATTTACATTTCAAATTTTATTCCCTTTCATGGTTTCCTCTACAAAAATACCCTATCCCATCCACGCCTCCCCTTACTCACCAACCCACCCCACTCCCTCTACCCTGTCCTGGCATTACCCTACACTGGGGCATCCAGCCTTGTCAGAACCAAGGGCCTCTCTTCCCTTTGATCACCAACAAGGCCATCCTCTGCTTGAGCTTCATTTGGTCTGTGAGTTTTATCTTGGGTATTCCAAGCTTCTGTAGATATACCATATTCTCTTAACTGCTAGTTGATGGAGGGCCTGAGCTATATTAGAAGGACAGCTGAGCAAGCGAGAAGAAGCTAGCCAGTAAGCAGCCTTCCTCCATGGTCTTGGCTTCCGTTCTCGTTGCCAGCTTCCCACCTTAGGCTCCTTGGCATGCCTCTATGATGGACTTGGAACCTATAGCCAGATAAACCCTTTCCCTGACAAACTAATTTGGATAAGTGTTTTATCACAGCAACAGGAGAAGAAAACTAGGCCAGACTGGCCCTCAGATGTAAGCAATATGTTTGTGTGCATTTAATGAGCAAAGAACAAAGCTTTATTTTAAAACAAGGATCATTTAAGAGAAAATGAAGTGGTGAGAAACAGGTGAGTCAACTCCTGGGGTGCACAGGTATCACTTGCAGTGACCCCCGGGCTTAACTTTCTAAGAGACCAGAGTCAATTATTTAAACCCGAAGGCACCCTCAGCAACTGGAAAAAAAATTATTGCTCACTTACATTTTAAATTTCATTTTAATTAAATAATTATTCAATTGATTAATTGTGCACATGTGTATAAGTGTATGTGCATGAACCTGTGCTTTAGAGGATGTATAAAGGCCAGAGGACAGCTTCTGGAGTAGGTATTCTCTCTCTCCCAGTAGTGTGAGTCCCAGGATCCACATCAGGTCATCAGGCTGGAGGGAGGGTACTTTTGCCTGCTGAGCCCTCTCAGCAGCCCCAGGAATCTGAATGCTTTTCACTTCTCTGGTTTCCTCTGATGGAAAAAAAGTTTTTTACTTCTTCAGCTTTGGAAGGCTATGTAACAGGTGCATAGAATTTGAGACAATATCAGACCCCAGCTTAAAATGCAACTCTCTTTAGATATGGACATGCCTGTTAGGACAATAACAAATACCTGCAGACAAAATTTGAGGGGAAATGTATCACTTTTAAATATTAAATTAAATTTTATTAAATATTAAATTAAATTAAATTTTAAATTATTCATGTTCTTTCATCCATTGTTTTCTCTCTTATCAGACCCCAGCTTAAAATGCAACTCTCTTTAGATATGGACATGCCTGTTAGGACAATAACAAATACCTGCAGACAAAATTTGAGGGGAAATGTATCACTTTTAAATATTAAATTAAATTTTATTAAATATTAAATTAAATTAAATTTTAAATTATTCATGTTCTTTCATCCATTGTTTTCTCTCTTTCACAGAGCTATAAATTTGGACTTCATTATTTGCAGTGAACAAACAGCCTAATACCTCAGGCACACTTAAGGTTTTTCTGTGGTAAATTTTGACAAGCATGTTTACTCACTTACAAAGAGCAAACTATTATGCCTTTTGTAGCACTGTATACATAGTGTCTGCAACTGGCCCTCTAAAGGCATAAGAATCCAACAATGGGATAATTGACAACTATGGGTGGAGATGGTGTGGTAACTCCAACCTAGGCATACCTCAGGACAACTAAGAGTTAAACTCAATATTGCATTGTGAGAACAACCAAGGCAATGCACATTTAAACATTTCCAACAGCATCTGGTTTCTCCTTAATGCCTTTTGGTGGTGGTAGATGTAGGGGCAGATCTTTTTTTGAATGTATGGTTTTCTTTCCCCGTCATTTCATAATGAGAATTGGCGATATGTATTCTTCCTTGTGAACTATTCTGTAGAAATGAGGCTTTCAAATGACTTTGTAGTTAAGGGACCCTTTTACCCAACAGCAGATGTCACACCACAGTCTAGCCTCTTACTTGCCCTGTGTGGTGGCTGAAGATTAAAACACATTCAAATGCTTTCTTGCTTTTAACTCTTCTTCTAGGTAACTGTGAGGAGACTGTAATGCTGGATCCCAAATAACTCATTATGGGCATGCCACGTATGAGAGCTGTACTGTCAAGCTAAATGTGCTGTTGAATTAGCAGAGCCAATTGCTGGGATCTGGGCGGTGCTCAGTTGTTAGGTAGCTTCTCTTTATATCTGCCCCTGCAATCTGTGAGCTGATTACAGACAAATGTCCCTTTAATTTAAAACGGCATTAGTTGTTATACCTATCATTCCAGTATATCAAATGCATCCCATAATCCCGAGACCAAGAGCTGTTCTCAGAGACACACAACTGTGAAACTACTTAGCAGGAAGAGTGTTGTGGTGAGTTCTTGTGAGAGATAAGCAGCAGGTCAGTCACATTTGTAAACAAAGCCAGACAACTGTCCCTATATGTTTTCAGAACTACACTGTCTTTGTTATCTCTTTCCCAGGCAATAGTGATGATCAAAATACTGATCTGCAGGGGAGCCATTTTGAATTTTAAGGACATTTCAGAAATGTGGACATTCTAAATGTCTCTACTTGAGTTCTGAACATTTGGATCAATGGCATATGTAATGTAGCCGTTTTCTCCAAGACAAAGGATTCTATCTTGAAGGGAAACTTCATTAAGAAGCAGAATGTTCTAAAGTAGTGGTTCTCAACTTTCCTAATCTTGCAACTCGCAACCATAAAATTATTTTGTTGCTACTTCATAACTACAATCTTTATACTGTTATGAATCATGATGTAAAACATTGATACATAGGATACCTGGTATGTGACCCCTGTGAATGGTTCCTTCTACCCCAAAAGGGGTCACCACCCATAGGTTGAAAACATTTTTTGTAAAGGGGGCGTCCAAACCATTTCCTCATGAATGTAAACTTTTTAAAACTCAGCAAGTAAACTCGAGGCTTCAGAAAGCTCTAAAACCAACCTGATTTACTAGGTATCTCCCACCACCAAGCTTATATCCATAGGCAACTCTGCTGAGAGACACTGTCAACCAGCCAAACAGACACTCTCTAACCTATCCCGTTGCCTGAAAGTTGTGGAGTACGTATGGCTTTCCAGTGTTTGTGAGTGGCCACCCATGCTGGCATTTGTGTGTGTGTATGTGTGTGTGTGTGTGTGTGTGTGTATGGTGATGCCTCTTTGTGTCTTTTATCCTCACCCTTACTCCCGTGAGCAACTCCGGTAAAACTCAATAACTCACCAACTTGGGTAGACATTTGTTCGTGTCTCCCCAGGTAGTGCTTCATAACAGCTACATAGAATATTATGGGTACTATAATACAGTCCTCAGGAAAAATATTTAAAGACACTATGAATGAAAATCATTATCTTCATGTACACATTAGTAATTAAAATACTAATAAGTACAAACCGATAATAAGCCGGTATCAAATTGTCTATTGTCCAGATTAAACTCAGAGGATAATGGTAACAATTTCTTTCTGCATTGAGTTAATAATTGAAAGGATGGTGAAGAGTCTCTAGCTATAGTTCACACTAAGGTGTCCATTGTGGCTGCTCCCATTTGAGCTTTGCTTCTTGAACCACTTATATTAACATTGGCTGTGGCAAAAAGTCTTCTGTGAGAAATTGTATAATCTCATAGTCAAAAAAGTAAGCCTTCAGCTCTCTGTCTACCTCTGTCTCTGTCTGTCTGTTTGTCTGTCTATGAGTTTGTGTACATGAGTACAGTGCTCGTGAGCTGGAGTTATAAGCAGTTGTTAACCCCCTGACAGTTGCGGGAAAATGTATTCAGGTCTTCTACAAGAGCAGTACAGACTCGTAACCACTGAGCCATCTCTCCATTGTCTCCCCTAAACCCCACAGTTCTGTCACCATGAGAGTAGAACACAGTGGAATGACCAGGCACAATATCACATAAAATAAATGGGTATTTCTTTCCACAAAGTGAAAAAACACAGGGCATAAATTTACTTTAAAACTGTGTATAGGTGTAGCATATGTGTGGGGAGAGTGTATGCATGAATTCGCATGTACATTTGGGTGAACACACGTGTGAGTTCAGTGTGTTAGGTCTCAAACTTCCAAATCCAGAAATGGTAGTGCCACTTGACGATATCCAGAATGACAGTCTGAGCTCAGCTCTGGCTGGACTCTGTGACAGAGCAAATATAAGGATTGCTATTGTTTAAGTTAAAGCTTATACTCAGTATCCCTCAGAAACGAGATTTTCTGTCTATCAGGAAGAGCTACTTCCTTATCTTCCCCTATCTCTAACAAATGAGGCATCTAGCTCTCTATTAGCACATCCTTTTAAGAAAAATCAAAGTCCCCATGCTAGCTCCCAGGCTGTTCTGGCTAACAAAGCTCTCCCACCACTAATCAAACTTCCAGGCTCTTCCTAGTTCAGCCAGTTGCCTTTATAACTGCCAAGACTTTCCTCACCTTTTGCTAACCTCTCTGCTTCCTGAGAGGTAATAGTAGCAGCTTCAGACTTCTCCAAGTCAATCTTCTTTTTTCCACCCATGGAGTGATCTAGTTTGGTGGTTTACTGTGCCCTTGTTTATAATGCATACCTGTGTGCATGTGTGTGAATCTCTGCAGTCAACATCAGGTACCTTCTTCAATTACTTGCCAGATGTTTTTTCAAGGCAGTATCTCTCTCTGAACTTAGAGCTTTCAACGTGACTATATTAACTGGCCACCAAGCCCTGGAGACCAAACCATCCTGTCTCTGCCTTCCCAGTTCAAGGATTACAAGCATGTGAGTTCTAGAGAAGCAAGCACAACCCTTCACACTTGCCCATTCGGGCTTGTACAACCTGAGCTTACTCCTGACCCCCTACTCAAAACTTACTTCTATAGTATATTTTTCTTTGTATTTGTCATTGAATTGTTTGCTTCTTCGATACTGAGAAGGGATGTGTATGAGATGAAATTGGCACAGACTTCTGCATCTTGAATGCAGACTTCTCAAGGGGCAGCCTGACTTGCTTCAGGTCACACCAAAGGCAGAGCAAAAAGAAATGTGAATTTTTCTTTCCTTGCTCTTTCTGATGTGTTTTACACTTTCTGTCAGTAAAATTAACATCTACTTCTCTTCTTTTAAACCACATTTTCTCTGTATGCACTGAATATTGTCTATTTGGCTGTCCATATTTCCTCTTCTTGTTTTTTATCATGATTTCCTCATTCTTCTCAACAACATTGCAACATTCTGTTTCTAAAAATGTTTTCTCTTTCCTTATTTCTTTTTACTACATCTAGGATGTTTTAAATTTGCAAAGAATGAAAAAATGGAGAACAAAAGTGGTTAAACTTTCCCAGGAGCATGATAAAGCTGAGTACCAACTCGTGTTACCCTTATTTGAAGAAGGAAGACATCACAGGAAAAGGAATTGACTAAGAAAGGTCAAGGGGAACAGGGTGAGGATTCAGCTCAGAGGAACCAAGCTTCCGGGAGGATTAGAGGAAAAAAAGAGGGGCCTGACTCTTCCTTTCCCTTCTCTTTCCCAATGACTCCTTGCAAAAAGCCACCAGGATCCCCAAGTCTAATTTCAGCCAACAATGAAGCCTAAACAAATAAATACAACAAAGAGCATCCAGACAAACAAACAAAAACTCTGTATGGCTCCAAAATATTTATTTATGAGGCTGCCACATCAATCACACTAATTATCCTGTAATTGCCAAGAACTGAAATTAATGTGATTTTTGTGGAAATCCACAATCCATCTCAGGACTAATTTCTGTCAATGAATGTACTCAAAGAAGACTTTCAATTTAGAGAGCATATTTCATCCCTAGAGGACTTGGCAAATGACACGGGGAGGAGAAGGACTGTTAAGATGTAATAGGGAGCTTAAATGCTACACCTGCTAGGCAGCCAAGTCAGTCTACTCTGTGGAATTATGAGGTAGGTACAGCTGTAATGGCTGCAAGCGAATCTGCTGCTGTGAATTATCAGACCTCACTGCTTACCCCATGAAAACCCTCGAGATGGCAGAAGAAAAAGTTCGACGATCTTATAATCTTCATAATATTTCCTCCCAGCCATGCAAAATATGAGTTGTTTTATATGTTTAGATAGCAGGTGTAAATGGGGAAGCAGAGGCTTTTGCTCTTGATCTGTTTCAGTATACAGAATGCACAGTGCACAGAAACCAGTGGGAATGTGACACTCTTCACCTCTATGGCTGAGGACTTGCTAGAGATTTAAATTCCAACTTACTTTAATTGTGTGTCTGGGCTGGTTCTCATCTGGAGAGTCGCTCTGATGGTATGGGAGCCTGAGTAGAGATAGAACTCTGGTTTGTGTTTCAGAGACTTTAGGAGAGGCTGAAAACAAAAGACCATGTCTGAAACATCCAATTTGAGCCTGGAAAACACTGTTTACACAGTCCACAGTCAAGGCAGCTGCTTCAGCCATTTAAATAGTATAATTACATATTTAGTTCTGCAGTGTAATAGTAGCAGTGAGTTTACTAGTGAATCTCAAATTGAATGTACCAACTCCTATATCAATATTACAGATAACCTATCAATAGCTACTGCCAATTATATCTGAACTGTAATTTGGTCTTTATTGGAGCTGCAGTCGTTGAAAAGAACACTTTGCTTCACAGTGTTGAACCTCCCTCCACCACTGCTCCCCCCCAAAGATGAAAAAAATAGTTGTCAGCATAATGTCTTGACATTCATGATGCCAGCCTGTCTTTACTAGTGTCAGATGTGAAAATAAATAGATATTAAACTGTCAGTCAATGAAATTGCAAAGTCAAGAACAGCTCTAGCTGTGATCCTGTGTGTTCTGTTTGATGGACACAGGTGTTTAAGTGTTATGAATTCAACAGGGCCAGGGAACAAGAGAAACATTTTCTAACAGTTCTATTTGCTAAAACATCCAAGATGAACTTTGCCTTGTCTCCGGCCTTCACTAGAGCCTCAGAGGGTTGAGAGAGTGCCACGCATTCTTGCATGGTTTTCAGTTCTAAAATGTGAGAAGCTGGCCTAAAGTTTCTTCAGGAGCATTCTGCCATCATCTGTGTATGTAAGGTTTCCAAGGCCAAACAAAGGGTACCTAGCTGCACTGGCCTTGAAAACACATCTGCGCCAGACACCAGGCATGTGTTAGTGTATTTATTATTTATAAGATACTTAAGTTTATCATCTGTTATTAATAGACATTAACCCTGTTGCAAAATGAACAATTCTCTTCAATATGCTGAGACCAACTCTTAGCTTCTGCTTGGGACAATTATGATTCATTCACTTGTAGCACCTGTTATTAGTTATCCTTTTTAATTATTTCTGCTACTATTACTATGATTGGTTGTTAGATGTGAGAAGGCTTGCACTCCTGGTGATACAGACTTATCAGTTTTCAGTGAGTGTCAATAAATTTGCTTTTTAATAAGTCGCATTAAATTATCCTACAAAGAAAGGTTGCCTTTTAAAGACATCATAAGCTACATTGCTAGACTTGGCTACTAAATACATTATGGAGAGAGCTAATCAATGATCCACTGAGAATCTTAAGCTACATTTCTGCCACTCCGTATGGTAGGCTTCTCAGATATGTAGGACTTGTAGCAAATGAATTGGATCTCAACTGGCTGGTCTACATGCCCACCTGATAAAACAGAAATGCTTCGGAAGCTGATAACACATCATTTATGCTTAAATTAGATGTTGACAGTCCCGGGTAAGAGTTCCTCTGCCAATTCTACTACATCACAGCTCTGTTACAGCATTTGCTTCTCTAAGGAAGGAAGAACACACAGTTGTATTAAAAATCATGGTGGTGATTTAGAAAATGGAATTAAACAAGAACACATCTTCTCAGATCAGACAAAAACATTGCTCTGGTTGACATCTTCAAACAGATAATAAAGTGAATCTGAATTTGAGGATGGGTCATGTTTGGTGATTTTTAATAGAAAACAAAACAAATGATCATGATCTACAGAACACTAGAAAAGGCTGGAGATCCCAGAACTCCACAGGCAAACCTTACCATCCTACTTATGAGAATCAAAGTCTTATCAAATTCTCTACTTTCTTCTAGGGTCTTTGCTATTATGTCATCAATTCTCCACTGAAGATTCTATGCAATAGTGCAGGTTACCAGGTCCTTACTGCCACTTCTGTTGGTTGCAATAAATGATGCCAATTTTTTCACCAGTTCTTGCATCCTCTTGGGATTGACTCCAACCAATAGAGAAGAACTATGGTAACAACATGCCCATCCTTGGCCTATGGGAATAATTCATGAATTTTTCATTTACTCTTTTGAGTACCTGTAGGAATGTCATATGAGCTAATTAGAGATAACACAGTCATCACTATCAGCCTGGCTGACAAACAGACAACCCCTCAGAAGGTGACCAGTAGAAGAAAGGCTGCCTAAATTCAACTTAATGCCAAAACCTCACCCATCTCTTTGTGGCCTAAATTACTAGCCCATATTACTGGATCCAAGTAAATGTTGAAAACACAGCAAACACTAACTGACACTTTCTTTTAAACTCAGTACAATGCAATTTTGGTCTTCATTAATCATGATCACTAACTAGTGCCTGCTCAGGCCAGTTTGAATGACCTCACTGTCATTCTTTGCCTGTGTCCCTTCTCTGAGGCTCTGCTGTGGATTTCCCTTCTCCTGTACACTGGCAGGATGACCTTCTTCCTGCTTCTCTCTTGACAGTTATAGATGCTACTTTTAGTTTTCCTTAAATGTTAGAGTTCCTTTGGGATCCAACCTTGGTCGTTTTCTCAGCCTCTCCATGCTGCCCTGGGGTTATTTCATTTGTTTGAATGTCCTCGACTTGGACATGTACTGATGACATCTAAATATGCCTCAGGTACCTCTGTCAGACACATGGGATATCTTAATAATGGTACCTCTCAAGTATCTGGGACTTTACAAACCATTGAATTTGATCACAGTTCATCCCCCGATACCACCCCCGGTTGTCTTGTGACTCTCACTATAATAAAGAAACTCAGAGCTGTTCTCTGTTCCTTCTTCCTTTCAGTATCCTATCTGCCACCTTTGCTTAGTTAATGGCCACAAATCATCATCTCAGACCATTGAAAAGTCCACCAGTCCCTTTGTTGCCAGCCTTTCCCCACAATGCCTAGTGATACATTTCTCTAGAGAAGTACTATCAGGCCATCATCTCCTCTAAGGCTGAAGTTACAGGTACAGTGTCAAGCCTCGAATAGGTACCTTAGAACAAGAACAATATGCTTAAACATCTTAGTGTCCTGAGGTAATATCTCTCTCACCTTGGGGAATGTTGTGACTTCGCTGAGCCTTGGTTTCATGTAATGTAATCCTAAAACATTATGACTGTTGAAACACATACTTTATGTGGGATTCTTATCAAAGAAAACGGACTATTTCATGCCAATTTTACAGTCTAGTGTTATATTATTCCTCAAATACCTTTACTTGCCAAATGTTCTCATCAATAGTTTTCATGTTCTCTTAGACTTGAAATTCCAAAGGTATTGGTCACATGTATTCAGGATCGCATTCCTAACAGTTGCTTCTATCTTTATAAATTTTAAGATATTTTTAATATCTCAATCATGAAGCTGTGTGCTGCAATTTATGGTATATTATAGTTTAATTAATGTTTGTTTTGTTAGATCGTTGGTGGGTAGCACTTAGATGTTGTCTATTCGATTAAATTGTCTTTGCTTCCTTATGTCTTGCTTTGCATAGATAGAATGCTCACTGTTTCTAGAATAACTTCCATAAACTCTGGCCTAAACTCTGGCTTTTTCAACTTCTCCAGGCATTGCTCTTTTCTTTTCTCTGACTTTCTAAAGCCTTACATTCATGAAGAGCTGGCCAGTTGTGCAGTGAAAAGAACACAGTCCACCCTCACTTCTGACACCAAATCTCTGGACTGTCTCAAAGCCACGTCTGGTTTCACTTGGAATCATAGCTATGGTTTGTTACAGCAAAAAAGGGTTCAGAGGAAAAAGTAACGAAAGAAAGAAAGCACAGGGTGCAGCCTAATGGAGGACCAAGTATAGCGACTTTGGTGACTTCCTTCATGGCATCCTGCTCTCTTCATGGGGTCTTTCCTGGGGTCTTTGTGTGACAATAGGCAAAGAGTGTTTCCAGCCCACAAGATGACCTTCAACCACCATTACCATTTTCAATGTGTATGACTCATGGAACCATGATCATTGATGTGCACCTGCTACATCTAAGGTTTGGGGTCATCTGGTATCCTCTTGACCTAAGCATCCTGCCCACTGCTGACCTTTCTGACTTAGTCATTGTTTCCTCTAAATGTTGTCTGGCAGGGACTGACACTGTCTGAAGTCATATGGCCTCACGCAAAAACAGTCTTACCAGGCATGACATTCCAAAGACTTAGAGCTTATTTACTTGGACCCAAGGTTAAAAGTCATACTCTAGTCTATTTTTATTAACTCAAATTATTGATATGTATGTATCTTTCCTTGTAGACCACATATTTTCAGAGGTTTAAGAACAAATGCTTCGAAGTCAGAAAGATCTGTATTCAAATCCCAGAACCTGCAGTGTGACCTTGGGCACCTAGCAAAATATTAATTTTCTTATCTAAAAATAGATGAAATTATATTAATACTATTATAGGGTTATTCAAAAGAATTAATTAGATAATATGTGTAGGATATTTATTACAACATCTCACTATAATAATCACTTAATAGTCAGCAACAAGTTATATGATTATTATCATTTCCCTTTAATGTCTGGATGGATTGTAATCAAACACTAATCCTTTTATTACAAAATAGAAACAAAAATAAGAGGTTCTAAAAATATCTTAGGAGGCTCAGGGACTATTAGGAGTTTTGCTTTATATCTTATTTCAAACATCGTATTTATATTCAAACCATAAGCTACTAACCCTACAATTAGATTCTTATTTATAAAGTAAGACCTATTCTTGGAAAAATATTGACAACTCTGTATAAAGCAAACTATGCTTCTTAGGCACTGCCTTCACTGAAGAAAATTAATCTTAAAAGTTAAGTTGATAAATATGCAAAAGAAAGCTAAATTTCAGGATTTATGGCTGACTATGAAAACTGAAACCCAACTTTTGGATGAGCTTGCAAAAATATAAGCTTGAACTTCCAGACAAACTCAAAATCCTTCCTAGTATCTATATCAAGGGTGCATAAAAGGTTTTGTTTAAGACATTTAAGAACATAGGTTGATCTTTGAATTTCAAACAAGTAGATATGAAACTCTGTCTTAGTACTAAGTCCCACGATTACAGTACAGAATGAAAAATTGGCCATGTAAAACAGCAGTTCTTTTTTTTTTTTTTTGGCATATGCCTTTTTTTTTTATTCGATATAATTTATTTACATTTCAACTGATTTCCCCTTTTCTAGCCCCCCCACTCCCCGAAAGTCTCGTAAGCCCCCTTCTCTTCCCCTGTCCTCCCATCCACCCCTTCCCACTTCCCCGTTCTGGTTTTGCTGAATACTGTTTCACTGAGTCTTCCCAGAACCAGGGGCCACTCCTCCTTTTTTCTTGTACCTCATTTGATGTGTGGATTATGTTTTGGGTATTCCAGTTTTCTAGGTTAATATCCACTTATTAGTGAGTGCATACCATGATTCACCTTTTGAGTCTGGGTTACCTCACTTAGTATGATATTCTCTAGCTCCATCCATTTGCCTAAGAATTTCATGAATGGCCACTTGATCCCCGACAAAGAGGCTGAAAACATCCAATGGAAAAAAGATAGCCTTTTCAACAAATGGTGCTGGTTCAACTGGAGGGCAGCATGCAGAAGAATGCGAATTGATCCATCCTTGTCTCCTTGTACTAAGCTCAAATCCAAATGGATCAAGGACCTCCACATAAAGCCAGACACTCTGAAGCTAATAGAAAAGAAACTGGGGAAGACCCTTGAGGACATCGGTACAGGGAGAAAGTTTCTGAACAGAACACCAATAGCGTATGCTCTAAGAGCAAGAATTGACAAATGGGACCTCATAAAATTACAAAGTTTCTGTAAGGCAAAGGACACCATCAAGAGGACAAATCTCGGCAACCAACAAATTGGGAAAAGATCTTCACCAATCCTACATCAGATAGAGGGCTAATATCCAATATATATAAAGAACTTAAGAAGTTAGACTCCAGAAAACCAAACAACCCTATTAAAAAATGGGGTACAGAGTTAAACAAAGAATTCTCACCTGAAGAACTTCGGATGGCGGAGAAGCATCTTAAAAAATGCTCAACTTCATTAGTCATTAGGGAAATGCAAATCAAAACAACCCTAAGATTTCATCTTACACCAGTCAGAATGGCTAAGATTAAAAATTCAGGAGACAGCAGGTGTTGGAGAGGGTGTGGAGAAAGAGGAACACTCCTCCACTGCTGGTGGGGTTGCAAATTGGTACAACCTCTCTGGAAATCAGTCTGGCGGTTCCTCCGAAAACTGGGCACCTCACTTCCAGAAGATCCTGCTATACCACTCCTGGGCATATACCCAGAAGACTCCCCACCATGTAATAAGGATACATGTTCTACTATGTTCATAGCAGCCCTATTTATAATTGCCAGATGCTGGAAAGAACCCAGGTATCCCTCAACAGAAGAGTGAATGCAAAAAATGTGGTATATCAGCCATTAGAAACAATGAAAACAGCAGTTCTTAAGAAAGCCAGGGGAGTCTCTCTTAGGACAAAGAATGAGTGTGAACTTTAGCTCTAAAAGCAAGTGAGGGGCTGCCAAAGCTACATACACCAGGAGAGATTTGCTATTGTGTAATCCACAAAAAGCTGTGTCTGCCTGTGCAGAGACAGGAGACCAGAGTATGGGCCACATCAAGGAGGAGCATAGACAGTGGGACCAGCCTGAGGCTCAAAGTACTGGAAGATACCTAGTGAAAAAAAAAAGTAAGGAAATGAATTAAAGGAAGAAGCTGGCCACTAGAACAGAGAGCATATGAAGAGACTCAGAATTTGTCCATTTGGACCTGAGGTGTGGAAGTAAGAAAATCTTCATATATATATATCTGTTTTGCAATATAGAAGCTTCCCAACTCAAACAAACAAACAAAATCTAATTGTTTTTATTTCTTAACTATTGTGACTAGAAAAGCTATGAGCATTGCTCGGCTAGTATCTATGGAGTCAGATATCCAGGTTTTAGGGTATCTTCCAAAGAAGGTTATAAGTGGGCCATATAGATTTACGTTTAGCCTATTGAGGATTTTATACCAGGGTGGCTGCACAAGGTTTCAATTCTACCAGCAGTGAATGAAGACTCCTCTCTTCCCACATATTTGTCTTCCATTGTTTTGATGATCTTGGCCTTCCTGACTGATGCGAGATGAAATCTCATGGTTGTTTTAAATTTACATTTTTTGCAATTACTAAGGATGATAAGTAGCTTTAAAATTATTTCTTAGCCTCTATAGAGAAGTCTCTGTTTAGATTCATAGCCATCTTTCAATGGGGTCATTTGTTTTCCTTACTATGTTTATGGACTTCTTTACATATTCAAGATATGAATCTTCTGTCAGCTTTACAGTTGGCAAAGGTTCTCCCCGACTCTGTGGGTGTTTTATTCATTTGATTGTTTCAAACTAATGAATGGCTAATGAAAATATAGCAATTAACACAAAAGATACTATTCACCTGTAAAGAAACTATGATATTTTCAGGAAAACAGATAAAACCAGAAAATATTATATTGAGTGGGATAACCTATACTCTGAAAGACAAAGGCAACATGAAGAAGGAATAATGCCAAGAAAGCTTAAAACATCAAGAAACCAAACTTTCGTATATTTATATAAAACTCTACATAATATGTATACATATAGCTTAAATGACCTTAGGCAACCTGGGCTGACCATTGCACAAAAGCCAGAGACTAGATAATTCCAGTACCAGGCATAAGAAACCTCCCACTGAGTTATTGAGCACGGTTATCCAAACAACTCCCAAAACAGTATAGGCTACTGCTATTGCCCTTGGTTGCCTTTAACAAAGTAAAAATCCTCACTGCTAAAGGCACCATGCACTTCTGGCACAGAACTTGGAAGATTCCAGTGGGATCCAATCAGAAACCCTCCTTCTTGTGGTCTAGTATTCATAGTACCAGAATGTACTGTATAATATGCCAAGGGAGAGAAACAATCAATAGTTCTATCCAGCTGTGATGTCAATGGCCAGCATGACAAGATGTCTCCAGGGTACAATAGTAGTATTCACATATTGGCAGTCTAATGGGGCTTTAGGCTTACTCAGGAGGAGAGAGATTATGCCTGTGTATTTACCAAAGAAGCTTCTATATACAGCAAATGGAGATAATTACAGAAAACCACTGCTGGTAATGCAGAGATCTACAGAATGTGGATAAATTAGTTCCAACAGATACATCTACAACACAGTCCTGCTCCCAAGGCTCAGGAAACATCATGAAAAAGGGGTAGATAGGTTGGAGAAGTCAGAGGACCAACATATAACAAGGACACATGCTCCACTATGTTCATAGCACCCTTATTTATAATAGCCAGAAGCTGGAAAGAACCCAGATGTCCTTCAACAGAGGAATGGATACAGAAAATGTGGGACAGTTACACAATGGAGTACTACTCAGCTATTAAAAACAAGGAGTTCATGAAATTTTTAGACAAATGGATGGAACTCGAAAATATCATCCTGAGTGAAGAAGCCCAGTCACAAAAGAACACACATGGTATGCCCTCGGTGATAAGTAGATATTAGCCCAAAAGCTTGGAGTACCCAAGATACAATTCACAGACCACATGAAGCTCAAGAAGAAGGAAGACCAAAGTGTGGGTGTTTCAGTCCTTCTTAGAAGGGTTAACAAAATACTAAGGGGAGCAAATACAGAGACAAAGTGTGGAGAAAAGACTGAAGGATATGCCATCCAGAGACCGTCCATCCCACAGACAGTCACCAAACGCAGACACTATTATGGATACCAATGCGTGCTGACATCCTGAGAAGAATGAAAGCCGGAACAGACATTTATCTGTCTGTGTGTTCTAACTATGGACACAATGTGATCAGCTATGTCACACTTTGTTTTTATACCTTTTCTACCATGATGGACTATATCCTCAGACTGTGAGCTGAAGTAAACCTTTAGCCCCTTAAGTTTCTTTCTGCTGACTGTATTATCACAGTACTGAGGAAAATACTGAATGTCGCCGTGTGTGGCAAATGACTTTTTTATTGGTTATTTTATTTATTTACATTTCAAATGTTATCCCCCTTTCCTGATTTCCTCCCCCAGAAAGCCCCTATCCTATCCCTCCTTCTCCTGCTTCTATGAGGGTGTGCCCCCACCCACCCACCCACCCACTCACTCCTGCCTCGTTGGCCTCCAATTCCCCCAAAATGAGGAATCGAGCCTTCATGGGACCAAGGGCCTCTTCTCCAGTTGATGCCCGTCAAGGCTACCCTCTGCTACATACACGGCTGTAGCCATGGATCCCTCCATGTGCACTCCTTGGCTGGTGGTTTAGACTGTGGGAGCTCTGGATGATTGATATTGTTGTTCTTCCTATTGGGTTCTTGGTGCTTTTATTCAGAGTAGGTGTCTTAGTCCTCAGTTCATTCAGAGAACACTCTACAAACACATTCCTAGGTGAATCTAAATCTCATTAAGTTGATGACTATAATTAACCATCACACTCACAGTCTGGATATTGATTTCTTTAGGACTATCACACAGTCTACCATAAGAGAAAGGAAATGAGAATTCTCTAGAGTTAGTAAAACTATGACGAACAACTTTCTATTAGAAGTAAATAAAATAACATATGAACAAATGAATAGATTATCATCAGTTCATTGATGCAGCCTAGTACAAATGCAATAATTTAGAGCAAAGGCAACTAAAATAGTCAAAAGAAGATGGAACAATAACGTCAATGTCATAAGGAAGAAACTGTCAATAAACTCGACCTAAGATGTGGTTTAGTGGTAAAAGTGTTCATGACAGAGTGTTAGATATTATCTGATGCGCAGAGCCTCACAGAATCCTATTGCTTGTGAGCCTGAGTCAGCAGACTTGTGAAGTTTAACCTGGATTGCATAAAGACACTAACACAGAAGAAAAAAAAAAGATGGAAAAAAGCCAAGCAAAAACCAAACAGCTATCCACCAGAGAACACCAGATAAACAATAATAATAATAATAAATAATCAGCCAAAAAAACAATAATTAGAATAGCTAAATCCTGGCAGAAAGATCTAAAAGAAGCACTTTGGGGAGAAGAAACAAATAAGCCATGGGATGCTGGAAACAGAAACTAAAGCAGAGCATGCAAACGCTAGTGAAACAGAGCACATCTCAATCATTGGTCCTATATCACACAACTCTTTATGTTAGAAATGTGACACCAATATGCATATGAAGTGATAGCAATTTGTGTTAGTGCAAAAGTATCTTTGCATTGAGGGTAAATAACAATGATCATTAAACAGAATAGCAACGTATGGAGCTTCATACGTATGGTTTGAATGAAAACTGTCTCACAAAGGCTCATTTGTTCAAACAGTTGGTCTCCAGCTAGTTGCGTTGTTTGGGGCAGTTATAGAGCAGTGACCCTTTTGTACAGCTCTTCATGCTATGGTGTAACACTAGAGCATGTTACATACTATATCATTATGGCAACAGCCATAAATTTATTTCATTGCTACTTCATAACTGCAATCCTGCTACTATTATAAGTCATTATACAAATATATGACTTTTCTAATACTCTTGGGTGACCACTGTGACAGGGTCATTCAACCCCTAGAAGGGTCACAATTCACAGGATGAGAACCACTTGTTTTGGAGCCTTGATAGAAAAAGTACATTTCTGTGTGTGAGCCTTCAAGTTCTAACAATTGGCCCCATTTCCAGTTCTCTCCTTGTCTGCTTCCAGTGTATATGTGAAGGTGATCACTCTGCTTCCTGCAGGGCTCATGCCTCTGTCTCCATGCCCAGTCCACCATGATAGATGGTGGGAGGGATAGGAGGGATAGATAGATCCTTTGTAGCATCATAAGCCAAAATAAATGCTATTCCTTCCTAAGTTGCTTCTGCCAGGATATTTTATCACAGTAACAGAAAACTAACATGTATGGTAAAATGGAAGCATATCTACCAAACAGATACAAATAAAATGTCCAACTTCTGAATTAGTAAAGAATAGAAAGACAGTAAGTAGTTAGAATTCAGAAAGAACTAGAAAAGGCAAGCTTATTCAGCAATAAGTCTCAGAGGCTGAAAATAGTTTAGGCCTAGATTAAACTGTACGGAGGCTAGAAGCCTCCAGGACTAGGCCTAGGTTAGCAGACTGAGGCAGTAAGCCTTGGAGATGACAGTTACACCAAGTGAATAAAAACTACACTTAAACAGTTTTCTACAGAAACAGAAGGATGAAGTCTCTAATATTTCATAATATATCCTTAATCTATATTAGAAAACAAGTCAACAGAATTATAAAGAATTGATTAGTTTTAAATAATATTGGTTGAATTTGATTGTATCCAAAAATTGGTAAATTACATGGAAAATGTATTAGCAACTGCATTTAATATCTGAATAGTATAATTACTAAATATATACATATATATCTATACATATATGTAGTTTCAGATTATTATAAAGGATAAATAAAACGTTTATGAGAATTTGTGTAACAAACTTCAAAGAAAAACTCGCAGATAACAAAACCTTCAATACCACAGACCATGTTCTCTAAAATACAATTGAATCATCCTACTATTGCTCTAGTTCACAGCAAAACATCAGTGGAAGGGTCTAAAGAACAACTCAAAAAGTCTAAGTGCAAAATGAATAAATAGCTCTTGCTCATTTCAAAACTGGGCAAATATAAAAATATTATATACAAAAACTATATACAGCTAACATTAAAGTGGTTATGGATGATTTTTATGAAAAAAGAAGAATGAATAGCTTAAAATCACTGAGCAGATATACCAATTAAAAAATCACTGTAGGAGAGTACCAGGACAGAGAAATGGGAGGGGGTAATTGGGGAATGGGTGGAGAGAAGAGGGCTTATGGGACATGTGGGGAGGGGGGAACCAGGAAAGGGGAAAGCATTTGGAATGTAAACAAAGAATATAGAAAAAATTAGAAAAAAATCCAAGTTAAACCAAAGAAATATTTAAAGTAAATAATACGAATAAAGAGATATTGGGATAGAAATAATTTTAAAAATATAAAAAAATAAAGCTAAGTTCTTAAGGCTCTAAAATAGAACTTACATAGCTAGCTAAATTAAAATTGAAGAAGAAAATAGTATCTGCAGTGACAAAGAAACTAGAAGTAGGGATTTTAAAATCCTTTCAACATATTTTCAGACAGAATAGATAATGAAAATATGGTCTACACACAGTGGCAGTTTCTTTGGCTGTACAGAAGAAACGTGACCATGAAACTTAGAGAGGAATGGATGAATCATGGCTGTGTTAAGTCAGCGACAGGATGAAGACTCACCAGGTAAATCATACCTTCTCTCGCATATGTGAATCACAGCTTCTTTGATCATACGTACATGGATGGATACGTGGGTGTGAGCCTGGGTATGGGAGTTGAGACTGGAAAGGAGATGAAAAGGAAGAAGGATGTATTGAGAAGCAATACAGCTATGCGAGCCCTGATAGCAGAAAGGAGGCTAGTGGGAGGTGAGAATCCACAAGGGAGGAGGAGCTGGGGCGGAGAGCCCCGGGAGAATCAGCAAACATTGTTGTTTGGAAATAAATATAATCAAACCTAGTACTTTGCATGCTAATAAAACTTAATACATTAAATATATCATATTAAATTATATAATTATAAAATTACATAATAATACACTCAACTATTATATCATATATGTGTAAATACGTCAAATTACATTTGGAATGACAAAAGAAAACAATATACACACATGCAAAGTAAATACAAAATATACTAAATAACATGCTTACTGGGTAGGAATTTAAGTCGTAGTAAATCACTTGCTTAATATATGCAGTGTCTTGGGTTTATTTTCCAGCATTTATATGTGTGTGTGTGTGTGTATACATACACATATATGTATATGTATATATTTAATAAAATTGACTTACAAACATATTAAAGATATAAATATAGCCAAAAATATTAAATAATTTTAAACATGAAAGCATATTCTATTCATACATTCACATGTTACTGATTTGGGCAATTTAAAAGAACTCTGCTAATATCTTACAATGAAAATTCTAGAATTTACATAATATTTCCAAAACCATAGGAAAGCAGGAAAAATTCCCAAGCATTTAAAAATCTACCTGAGGAATAAAAAAATTGACTCTTCCATTAATTTGGATGAATTAAAAAAATAATGATTTGGTATTACAACACATATATTAATTTCTCATAAGCAATAATTTACAAAAAAAGAAAAAGGAATGTGTTAAACTTTTATGAACATGGGATAGACAGATAATTCCTATATGCATGAAGTGATATGACCTAAAGTCAACCAGGATAATTCATATATATAAAAGAATACATATTATATTCATTGAGATAATTTCTCATGTATCCCAGGCTAGCCTGCACCTCACTATGGTAGCCAAAGATGACCTTGAACTTTACAACCTACCACTTAGCCTGTTTGTACCATGCTGGGAACTGATCTCAGAGCTTACCACATACTGGACAAGAGTTCTACCACCTGAGCTATATCCCCAGACCTGAAGCCTTTTATTTTAAAAGTGATAATCAAGGCAGTGATTTTAGAAGCATTGCTTGTAATCCACGGGCTTCCAGAGGGCCTCACTAGCACATAGGAGTAAAGAAGAAAATCTCATTTTTCACAGACAAAATAATTACTTACACAGTAAACCACAGATAAGTTATAAACTGTTAGGATCACTAATATCAGAATGCAGTATTCTGGTCACAAATTCAATATTTAAAAGTAAATTAGAAGATGTAATGCTAACGCTTGTCATTTCAAAGGGGCAAAAAAATTAAAGTGATTATCATAGCACATTTCAAAAAATGCTCAACCTCTATATGGAAAATAATAAGACAGTGTTCAAAGATAAATTGAAGACCCAGTAAATGAAGTAATTAAATCTGTTCATGGATAGAAAAGACTTGATGTTCTTAAAACATTTAGTTTCCCCAAATCAATTTGTTAAAAACCAATTAAATTTCTAATCTGAGATTTCTTACACAGTTTGACAAGTTAATACCAAAATTCATATGAAAATGCAGAGGTTAATGTTACAAAAATTTGGGGGAATTGTAAGGTGAGAAGTTTTGCTTCCAGAGTTCCTCTAATACTCTAAAGGCCAAACACTATGATTGGTGTAAAAAGACATTTTGGAAAATGACAGATGCTATGAAAACAGACCTATGCATCTTAGGATGATGCCACTCTATTTATAGTAACCCTCCATATCCCAGACACGATGCTGTTTAATATAAGAGAATAAACATACCTGTTAAGAAATACTGCAAACAGTCTTGCTATAACTTCACTTCACTTAACCTACCTAACGTCCCTAAGGGATTTAATGTCTAACTGTGAAACAAAGGAACTAAAAGAAGCCTAAAGTATAGGAGACTTTACCAAGCTTCAGGCAACTCACTGATGCATACGCCATTAAAGAAAAAGGGGGGGGAAGATGCTTTGATGGCATCTCCATCAAAATTGTCTCTTAAAAATGAGTCCCAAACCAGAAGGGATGGTTGAGTATACAGCTTCCGCACTGTAGTTTGCATGTCCTGGTCTCCACTGCCGTGTCAAGGTGGTAAGCGGATCACAGGTTACTCTGTGGATGGAGGAATGGGGGCAGGTTACCAAGAATATGCTTTGCACGAGTGGATTTTGCCCAGGTCCTGTCCTGTCCCTCTCTCTGCTTCCTGGCTCTCAGGAAGGTAGCATCTGTATGCTTTCCCATCGTGACGTTTCTGAACCACTGCAGGAGTATGAGAGCGGTGAGACATTTGGACTTCACAAGCAAACTCTGACCAAATTACATCTTTCTTCACTAAAGTTGTTTCTCTCTGGTATTTTGTCACAGTGACAGAAAAGTAATTAACACGAGTATTTATCTGAGAATTTTCAAACCATATACATTGTTACTCTCTCTTTTATTTTAATCTATCATACCAACAATGCAAACCTCTTAAACTATCAAGCCTTCTTTCATTTTTATTGAAAGGTATTTATTCAGCATATTCGATGCCAAGGGCTTTGTGACACACAGTTGGCAATTCACTAACAAACCTCATATCTACCGCCTTTTTGTTTTTGTGTTGGCAGTTAACGTCCTCGGGGACGTGCATAATGTTCCAGAAGCTTCCATTTCCTTTTGGAAAGGTTTCAGCAAAGTTGTTTGGTTTCCAGATCCCTGAGTTGTTGGAGTTCAGTAGGAGGCTTAAGAACATGATGGGAAGCTGTCTTGCTTGTATTTGATGGAAGTGTTACTTTTTATCAAATGCCTGGCAGTGTTAAATGCTCCCAAAACCCGAAAAAGAACAGCACTATTGAAAGTGAAAAAAAAACAAAAAACTAAATCTCCATTTGTTGTTATTCTGCCCATTTTGTGACTAACTCATTTTCTTTCTCAGTAATAGTCTTAACTGAGAGCTTATTTCAGTGGGCAAATTCCCAGTTTGAGTCATAGTCCTCATTCTGGGGGAGTCAAAATTTTCCCATTCATGTTTAGACACGTACCTCTGGCTTAAACAGTCAAGGGGTGGGCATAGGAACAAATGTAAACATGTTTGTATATATGTTCCTGACACTGTTTTTATTTACCACGCATATACATAAACAGTCTCCAGGGGAACTCCTACCTTCTTCATACCGTAAGCTTTTCTACTGTAATCTCATTTGCCCCAGTGGACCTGGTCTAATTTGTCTTTTCTTTATCTCAAAATTCCTAGGCTGTCAAGCCAAGTTACTCTTAAAAAGAGTCTGGGAATTGCAGTCAGGAAAAAGATATATTAAAGTATCATTATTCAAACATAAAAATTTAATAAAAATGTTAACTAGGTTTCCCTAAGGTGGAGGTGTTTAGGGCTTCTTTTTTTGTTGTTTTTAACACCACAATTACATTGCTTCACACCGAGGTCTGGAGAAGCACAGAGCACTTGCTTTTTAAAGAGAATCTGAGTGAAAGAAAGGGGGTAAAAAAATCTCCCAGCTATTGTATGCACAACTTTCTTTCTTTCATTTTAAACTTTTAGTTTTTCACCAGCATGTAAGAGAAGTTCGGTCATGAATGATGGTGGTTTCTTTTTCTTTAATTTGTGACATCTAATCTTTACTTTCAGCTTTGTCAGTCACACCTCACTGAGTCTCATCGCATGTGCTCTGACATAATACATCATGGCCAAGGCGATTCAATATTGTGTGACATTTTTTTTTCTAAAAAAAACAACAACAACAACAACAACAACAACAAAACGGATATTAAATGGTGGCAGAAGATCTGCCTGAAACGTGCCAATGTGGGCCCAAGGGATGCAGTTCTTCCCTGGCACTGGCGGCCCAGGCTCTCAGAGTCTGGCTGAAAGAATTATTACTATCCTTTATATATATAAACATCCTTATCCAAATAGCATCCTCTTAGGTCTAATATATGCATTTCTGCCATATGAAAGCTACTTGCTTAAGCCGCTTTTCCATCTATTTGTAGTCTGTTCAGACACACACTCCTCAGCAGGTGTCCGGCACCATGATTCATTGCCTCGGATTTCCTACGGAGCTTACATGATGCCCTCTCAGCCCCATACGGGTTTGTATCCATTATAAGCGGAGACGGGTAAGGAGAGCTCGGGAGTCTGAGCGAGATGTTCGGCCTCGCTTCCTGATACCTTGCTTTGCTCACAGTAAATGAACAATGAGCTCTTTGCATGCTCGCCTCGTTCGGCAAGCAGAAATTACAGGAGCTTGGTTGAGTTAAATAAGGGAAGACGCATTTAGAGAGAGTCCCCCTAAATGGGTGGGTCAATAACTAGTTTACAGAGACCAGGGCACCTGGCTAATGGGAGAAGAAAGAATTACACTTGTCACGGAGAAAGATAGATGCTGTCCTGGTTTAGTGCTAACTAATCACATTCATTACACTGAGAATAACTCTGCAAGTGGTCGGTTGCACTAGTTAATTCATTAGCAAAACTGAAATGGCACACCAGAAGCCACAACTGGGGTGGGTGGGGGGGCAAATCCAACCAATTCTAGTAGAAGACAGGTAAACAAAGATTTTCATATACAAGGCCAAGAAAATGACACCAACACGCTAAGTATGTGCCTGTGTGTGTTGTCTCATTTTCTACAGGATTTCAACATGAAACAAGGGAGTTTTGGCTGAGGTAGAGAAATAACAGTTGTGGGGACTGAATTATTTCAGGAGACATGGGATATGCAAGTGTTAATCATAGCAGCTGTCAGAAAACAAACTCCACAGAGGGATGTTTCATTCTCCCGGCTTTAGTAGGACCCTGAACCTAAGGTTACATAATTAAATATCATCTCTTTCATGTATTATATATGAGCCATGGAATAATATGTACGAATGGTAATTTAATTTAGATCCATCCAAACAAACAAACTCTGGCGTGGCTTTGCTTCTTGAACAAACCACTTGTGGACTGAGCGATTCAACTGTAGTTGATGCAAAACTCTGGTGTAATTAGAATGTTCTCCATTCGTTCTTTTTATGAGTTCCTGTGCATTTGATACGTGTCAGGACTTGACAAAGGAAGCCGCAACTTCTGAGGAAGCAGGTCATGGCTTGCTTGTCACGGGATACCAGAATTCTTTTTGAAATGTGTGTGTGGTATTTTTACTGTTGTGAGTCTTTATTATCCCATATTTATGATCAACAACCCTTGATTTTTTTTTTCTTTTAGGGAAGAGGGGATTTAGGCATGCAACTCTGGAGAAGAGAGAAAGGATTAATGTGCTGATGAAACCAGTGGATTTTTTTTTTTTTACCTCTTTCCTCATGGAGTAGCCTCATTGGCTAGAATCCCAAACAACATTTTTACTTATCTTTTGAATTTTGGAGAAATCAGTGATTTTACCCAATACAGATTCTTTGCTATCCATAGTATTTCTGTGGAAACCTCCTTGAGAAGTCCAACTATATTCCTAGATGAAACTAAGTATTTACAGGAAAGTTTAGACAAATCAAGTTGGATTCAAGCCGATGTTCCCTGTCCTTTGGCCCAAATGCCCCTCCATGAATGAGTCTTCTTTCACATAAGAAGTTTTCACTAGAATGACATATGTGTTGCGACCACGCCTACATGAAGAGATTATACACAGACTATATGGTGAATATTAGGTTTTTTAAATCACTTTAATAGCATACTATCATCTTGTGTATGACCTAGCTCATGCTCCATTGGTTTGCACTAATCCTTGGCAACCATTAATATTTCCAGTGACTATGTTCCTGGCCTTTGCACATGTCAGATAGTGGCAATCATAGAGTAGTTTTTTTCATTTGGGCTTCCTTTACTTAGTAATATGCATTTAACTTTCCTCTGTGGCATTTAAAACCTTGGCAGCTAATTTCTTATTAATTCTAAGTGTTATCCTACCATCAAGAGATACCAGAGTTTATCTCTCCAACCCCTGAAGGATATCTGTGAGCCTAACCCATTTGGCTGATTATGAATAACGTTACTGTGATTATCTATGTATTCTATGAGCACATTCTTTTGTGTAGACATAAAATTATAATTCCTTAGAGTTGATACCAAAGAATGGGACTGAAAGGGGACATGGTCTTATAAAAACTTATAAAAACTACCTTCCAGAGTAGCTACGCCAGTTTGCACTTCCACTGACAGAAAGCAAAAGCTCATGGGGGCCCTCACTGTCATCTTCCTTCAGTAGTGTCAGCGGTGTGAATTCTGCCATTCCAACGGGTGTCTAATGGTATCTTGTCTTGTTTTGTGTTTGCTGGTGGCATGTGATACTATACGTGTGTCTGGATATTTGATTGTCACTTGTATGTAGTCCTTGGTAACTTTTCTGATAAAGTATTTGGCCCAGAGTTAGACAATTCTCATTTTGTTGGTTGATTTACATGTTCCTTCTAAATAGGGAACAGGTATTAGATATTCTACATATACATTGTGTAGGTCAGGACAAATTCAAAGGAAATGAGTTATGATATAGCTGAGAAGAAGCCATAGTTCTAAAGCTTCACAAATGATTGCTCAACAGCAAGTGTTTATGGAAACGCTTTTCTAAATGTTCTGATGAATACGAAGCATTAAGATTAATTTGACAAGACATGTATACTTTATAGTTCCATGTCACAAGGTTAGAATCAAATAGCTGCAAATACATAGGTAAGCTTTCTGTCTGTGATTTGGGTGGGGCATGTGTGTTTGCCTTTCTCCTCAGCAACTTACAAATCGGTCTCTACAGCTTCTGGAGGAATCCATGTGATCTGTTGGTTTAGAAATTACATCATAGGTTCTCTATTGATATTTGAAATTAAAGTACTGTTGAGTAGAGGCTCTGGACTTTAAATGAAGGATTTTAGTCTTTTGAGTTTTCAAAGATTTTATTTTCAATTTGAAGATTTTATTTTCAATTCGAAGATTTTATTTTCAATTAAGTTTTGCAGTATGTGTAACTTGGGGTTTCTTAAGCCTCATCAAATGGCTATGTGCATAGCGAGTTTTCCCTTTGAATATTGCATTGAGTATCCCACTTCGTATTGTAGGCAGGTAATGTGATGGCTATTGCATGTTCAGTAAGTACCAGGCTTTGGGTAGAACATCCTATAATAGCAAAGTGAAAAGGGAGAGAGGGAGCACATGGGACCGTGTGTTGGCAGAACACAGATTTTCTTCTAATCGTGATCTCTTTTGAAGCAATTATTCTCACCTAATTACCTCCAAAATGTAGATGAGATTCCGTGATCACTTTCTCTTGCACAGGAGTCAGTCTCCCAAGAGAACTTAAATACACAGCGATCCATTCTCTTCTGCTCCTGGGAACCTTTTTCCTGTATGTGGTGAGGATGGAAAATGATGTGATAGCTGACGGACTCACCTCTCAGATGCTGAAACCTCTCTCTGTCAGGGGATCCCACATCATCGTCCCACTGATGAGTTAAGTCAACCATTGTGGCTGGGAGATGATTAGGGGCTGACCTGTGCCAGCTGCTGACATGAGAGGTGTAACCCTCCCACCACCCTTTACCCTCTGCACTGAGGCAAACATTGCCAGAATTCTGCCTGTTTGGTTTGTTGTTGGTTCTCAGAATGAGAAGAGCATAGTGCCTAGCTGCCTGCAGTTCTTGAAAGGCAGCTGAATATAGAAATGTTATGTTCCTCCAATTTACCCACTTATTTAATTATTATTTAAATGCCTACAATGTCCCTGGTAATATCAAAGACTTTAGATATGAATCAGTGAACAAAATCAATAGAAATTATGGGATAGCTTAGTGGAGCGATAAGGCAATAGAATGACTAATAGGGTATGCTAATAAAGACTAATATGATGGATAAAACAATTGCTCAGAAATAGAAAAGTGAGGAATAGTAAAGATTTTACTTTCACAAAGGTGAGAAGAGCACGCCTTTCAGAATATTTTTTCCTTAAGTTTGTTTTTATATGACTTTCTAACTAGGATGTGTATTAGAAAATTTGTAGTCACCATGCAATCTAAACTTACTTGTTACTGCAGCATGACCTATAGAACTCTGGCCAGAAGAAGTACAATTGCAGCATATCCCTAAAAGATAACTTCTAAATTTTCAGGAAGGCAAATTTTCATTTATAAATACTATCTATGAACTTAGAAAATTCTAGCACTTTTATAAGCATGTGACTTTAAGTGGTTGGAAAGGTTAAAAAACAGATACTTGAGAAGTTTCCATGTTGGGAGATGTAGTAAGAATGAATGAGACAGTTAAATACATAGGGTGAGCCTCAGTGAGAAGGGTTCATGTACTCACACCCAAGTTTCTTTCAAATTATTGCCAAAGGGTAAAGAAGGTGAGTAAAAATTGAACAGCTTCTTCAAGGTTTAGATTCCAGAGACTGTCTTGAAGGCACAGTAGAAAGCAGACGGTATCTACTTGGGTCTAGTACCGCGTTTCCAAGCAGTTGGAAAATGGATACCACGCCAGGCTACACTAAAACGGGCAAGCAGCAGGAGTGGATGAAGGAATGTTACTGACAACAGACACTGAAGGATTTTTTTCTTCTTCTTTTGTTTTTGTTTTTGTTTTTCCGAGACAGGGTTTCTCTGGGTAGCCCTGGCTGTCCTGGAACTCACTCTGTAAACCAGGCAGGCCTCAAACTCAGAAATCTGCCTGCCTCTGCCTCCCAAGTGCTGGGATTAAAGGCATGTGCCACCACTGCCCGGCTGAAGACTTTTTTTTTTCTTAATTAGACATATCTGACATATAATAAAGAGATTTTGGATTTTAGCAAGAGAGCTGAGAAAAGAGAAGGAATCAGAAGTAAACAGGGCATGGTGTGGGCTTCTCAAAGAAACATCTCTCAGCCAAAGGTTATGAGAGTCACTGAATAATACATTTACATTAGCAATATATTTTGTAATACAATAGTGAAAAGCATTTAAATACAAACTTGAGACTAATATGACTAGATTAGTGCTTCAAATACAAGTAGTTATTTGATGACATTAAAATAATTTAAAAAGGTAGATAATGCAATTGACTAAATATTTAGGAGAAAAATCTAACTTAAAAGCCAATAATAATAATAAGAAGAAGGAGGAGGAGGAGGAGGAGGAGGAGGAGGAGGAGGAGGAGGAGGAGGAGGAGGAGGAGGAGGAGGAGGAAGAAGACGAGAAAGAAGAAAGAAAAAACTCAAAATAATGAACGGTTTTGTTCCCTCATAATAAAAAATATAGAGGTTCATATTTATTCCCACCAAGAATAAAGATAGAAATTCAGTATTCCTGGAAGAAAGTTAGCCCAAGAATGGTGTAGCTGAATCTTCAGGTAGATCTATTTCCAATTTTCTGAGGAACTCCAGATTGGTTTCCAGAATGGTTGTACCAGCTTGCAATCCCACCAGCAATGGAAGAGTGTTCCTCTTTCTCCACATCCTCACCAACATGTGCTGTCACCTGAGGTTTTGAGCTTAGCCATTCTGATTGGTGTATGGTGGAATCACAGGGTCATTTTGATTCACATTTCCCTGATCACTAAGGACTTTGAACAGTTCTTTAAGTGCTTCACAGGTATCCCAAATTCTTCTGTTGTAAATTCTCTGTTTAGCTCTATACCCCATTTTTTGATAAGGTCATTGGGTTTTTGGAGGTTAGCTTCTTGAGTTCTTTATATATTTTAGATATTAGCTCTCTATTGAATGGAGGGTTAGTAAAGTTTTTTTCCCCCAATCTGTTGGTTGCTGATTTGTCCTATTGACTATGTACATCCTTTGCCTTACAGAATCTTTTCCGTTTCATGAGGCCCAACATATCAATTCCTGATCTTAGAACCTGAGTCATTAGAGTTCTGTTTAGGAAATCCCTCCCCTCACCCCCTCTCACCGGCTCTTGTGCCAATGAGTCTGGGGACTTCAAACTCTTTCCACTTTCTCTTCTATTAGATTCAGTAATCTGGTTTTATGTTGAGGTCCTTAAAACACTTGTACTTGAGTTTTATACACGGTGACAAACATGGATCTATTTTAATTTTTCTATGTACTGACTGCCAGTTAGACCAGCACCATTTATTGAAGAAGCTTTCTTTTTTTCCATTGTATACTTTTGGCTTCTTTGTCAAAGATCAAGTGTCCATAAGTGTGTGGGTTAATTTCTGAGTCTTCAATTCTATTCCACTGATCAACCTTTTTGTCTCTGTACCAATACCATTCAGTTATTATCATTACTATTTGGTACAGCTTGAGATCAGGGATAGTGATTCCCCTAGAAGTTCTTTCATTGTTAAGAATTATTTTCCGGGGGCTGGGGAGATGGCTCAGCAGTTAAGAGCACTGACTGCTCTTCCAGACGTCCTGAGTTCAATTCCTAGAAACCACATGGTGGCTCACAACCATCTGTAATGGGATCCAATGCTCTCTTCTGGTGTGTCTGAAGACAGCAACAGTGTCAAATACATAAATAAATCTTTTCCATATCCTGGGTTGTTTTGTTTTGCTTTGTTTTTTCATACGAAAATGAAAATTGCTCTTTCCGTGTTCCTGAAGAATTGTGTTGGAATTTTGGTGGAGACTATGTTGAGTCTATAGATCACTTTTGGTAGGATACCACAGGGGCATGTGCTCCACTATGTTCATAGCAGCCTTATCTGTGATAGCCAGAAACTGGAAACAAGTCGTATGTCCCACAACAAAAGAATGGATACAGAGAGGGGCGGCGGCGGCGGCGGCGGCAGCAGTGGCTGCTCCAGCTGAAGGGCCATCAGCAGTGGAACCAAGGCGTCACAGGGACCAGTTAGGCCCTGCGCCCACGACCACTGACCTTCGCTGACCAGCCTGGCAGCAAGCAGCTGCAGTTGTGCGGCGCCTTTCCTGCACGGAGGCCACTTCAGAACTCGGCCTCCCACCAGTCAGGAGAGGAGCATCCATCTTGGTTCCGTACTCCAGGAATCAGACAGACTGAGGTACACAAACATAATCCGAGGCCAACACCGCGGTGGTCTGAGCCCAACGGGCATTGGCCTGCACCCAGGCCCTGGGCGGGTCGGGGGGCCATCGGGGTGCCAACCCAACCAGGAGGTTTTTTGCCCAGGCCTGCGAGCACGCCGCCGCCATTTTGCCTGCAGGACGACAGAGAGCTCAGGCGGGCAGACCTGTAACAGGCATAGCCTAAGGCTAACAAAGCGGGGGTCCAGGCCCCAAAAGTCACAGGACTGACCCCAAGAACTGGGCGGCTTGGTGGGCCATCTGTGAGTCAACCCGCCAGGTGATTGTTAGCAAAGCAGACTCTCCCAGCGCTTTCAGGGAGCGCGGGCGCGCACACCCGCCATCCTAGTCACCTGGCAAACCCAATTAACAGTCATAGCCCTAGGGGAACTTTGCTCGGACCTTGGCCTCCCAGGCTTTTGCCTGGACTCAGGGACTGGGCGGCCAGGCTAACCTTGTGTGCGACAGCCCGGTTGGCAGATCGGCTGCCCAGCGGAGTGAGCAGAACACAGGGGAGGTCACAGTAGCATACACCGTCTGCACTCCCTGGGAGTGCACACGGGCTCCATCTGCTCCACAGACACAATCTGGGGCAAGGCCTCAGGCAGAAGCCCTTAGCTCTACTCTCTCCGCTTCCGGATCCAGATCAGTCTGGGCGGCAGCATTACATCTCCAAGTCCTGCAAGTGGCTAGCTGGGCTTCCGGGCGGCCAGCTGGGAGAAGTCAGTGTGCTCCAGTGAATCCAGCGGGCCCCAGCGGGAGCCTTCGGGTGCCTGCTTTGGGATCGGAACAGCCTGGGCAGCAGCACACTGTCTACAAGCAGTGCAGGAGGTAAGCTGTGCACCAGAGGCCAACTGGGAAGGGGCACCTTGCACTGGTGAGTCCAGCACTGACAAGATAAACTAACACCAGTGAGATCTAGATGGCAAAAGGCAAACGCAGGAACGTCACTAACAGAAATCAAGGCAATATGGCAACATCTGAACCCAATTCTCCTCTACCAACATGTCCTGGATACCCCATCACACCAGTAAAACAAGATTTGGATTTAAAATCACTGGTCATGATGCTGGTACAGGAACACATGAAGGTCATACATAAAGAAATTCAGCAGAAAATGGATCAAAAGTTAGAAGCCCTTGCAAGGGAAACACAAAAATCATTGAAAGAAATCCAGGAGAATACAAAAGCCAACAAGGAGGAAATGCAAAAAACACTTAAAGAAATACAGGAGAACTTTGCTCAACAGGCTGAGGTCATGAAAGACGAAACACAAAAATCTCTTAGAGAAATACAGGAGAACTTTGGTCAACAGGCTGAGCTCATGAAAGACGAAACACAAAAATCTCTTAAAGAATTACAGGAAAACACAAACATGCAAGTGAAGGAGCTAAGCAAAACCATCCAGGATCTAAAATCAGAAGTAGAAACAACTAAGAAAACTCAAAGGGAGACAAGTTTGGAGATAGAAAGTCTTGGGAAGAAATCAGGGGACAGAGATACAAATATCAACAACAGAATACAAGAGATAGAAGAAAGAATCTCAGATGCTGAAGATTCCATAGAAACCATGGACTCAACAGTTAAAGAAAATGCAAAATGCAAAAAGATTGTAACCCAAAATATCCAGGAAATCCAGGACACAATGAGAAGACCAAACCTAAGGATTATAGGCATAGATGAGAGTGAAGATTTACAACTTAAAGAGCCAGCAAATATCTTCAATAAAATTATGGAAGAAAACTTCCCTAACCTAAAGAGAGAGATGCCCATGAATATACAAGAAGCCTACAGAACTCCAAACAGACTGGACCAGAACAGAAATACTTCCCATCACATAATAATCAAAACACCAAATGTTCTAAACAAAGAAAGAATACTAAAGGCAGTAAGAGAAAAAGGCCAAGTAACATATAAAGGAAGACCTATCAGAATCACAGCAGACTTTTCACCTGAGACTATGAAGGCTAGAAGGTCCTGGGCAGATCTCATGCAGACTCTAAGAGAACACAAATGCCAACCAAAACTACTATATCCAGCAAAACTCTCAATCACCATAGATGGAGAAACTAAGATATTTCATGACAAAACCAAGTTTACCCAATATCTATCCACAAACCCGGCCCTAAAAAGGATAATAGGAGGACAACACCAATACAAGGAGGGAAACATCACCCTGGAAAAAGCAAGATAGTAACCTTTCATCAAACCCAAAAGAAGTTAAGCATTCAAATTTAAAAAATAACGTCAAAAATGATAGGAAGTAACAATCACCATTCCTTAATATCTCTTAACATCAATGGACTTAATGCCCCAATAAAAAGACACAGACTAACTGAATGGATACGTAAACAGGACCCTACATTTTGCTGCTTACAGGAAACACACCTCAGGGTCAAAGACAAACACTACCTTAGAGTAAAAGGCTGGAAGACAATTTTACAAGCAAATGGTCTCAGGAAACAAGCTGGAGTAGCCATTTTAATATCAGATAAAATTGACTTTCAACCCAAAGTCATCAAAAGAGACCCTGAGGGACACTTCTTGCTGGTCAAAGGAAAAATACAAAAAGAAGAACTGTCAATCCTGAACATCTATGCCCCAAATGCAAGGGCACCCTCTTTCGTAAAAGAAACTTTATTAAAACTAAAAGCACACATTGCACCTAACACAATAATTGTGGGTGACTTCAACACTGCACTTTCCTCAATGGACCGATCAGGAAAACAGAAACTAAACAGGGACACAATGAAACTAATTGAAGCTTTGGACCAATTAGATTTAACAGATATATATAGAACATTCTATCCTAAAACAAAAGAATATACCTTTTTCTCAGCACCTCATGGTACCTTCTCCAAAATCGACCATATAATTGGTCACAAGACAGACCTCAACAAATATAAGAAGATAGAACTAATCCCATGCCTCCTATCTGATCATTATGGAGTAAAAGTGGTCTTCAATAGCAACAGAAACAACAGAAAGCCCACATACACGTGGAAACTGAACAATACTTTACTCAATGATACCTTGGTCAAGGAAGAAATAAAGAAAGAAATTAAAGACTTTTTAGAACACAATGAAAATGAAAACACAACATACCCAAATCTATGGGACACAATGAAAGCAGTGCTAAGAGGAAAACTCATAGCCCTGAGTGCCTCCAAAAAGAAAACGGAGAGAGCATACATTACCAGCTTAATGACACACCTGAAAGCCCTGGAACAAAAAGAAGCTATTTCGCCCAGGAGGAGTAGAAGGCAGGAAATCATCAAACTCAGGGACGAAATCAATCAAGTAGAAACAAAGAGAACCATACAAAAAATCAACAATACCAGGAGCTGGTTCTTTGAGAAAATCAACAAGATAGATAAACCCTTAGCCAGACTGACCAAAGGGCACAGAGAAAGTATCCAAATTAACAAACTTAGAAATGAAAAGGGAGATATAACAACGGAAACTGAGGAAATCCAAAAAATCATCAGATCCTACTACAAGAGCCTATACTCAACACAACTGGAGAATCTGGAGGAAATGGACAATTTCCTTGACAGATACCAAATACCAAAATTAAATCAGGACCAACTAGACCATCTAAACAGTCCCATAATGCCTAAAGAAATAGAAGGAGTCATAGAAAGTCTTCCAACCAAAAAAAGCACAGGACCAGATGGCTTCAGTGCAGAATTCTACCAGACCTTCAAAGAAGAGTTAACACCAATACTCTTCAAACTATTCCACAAAATAGAAACAGAAGGAACACTACCCAATTCCTTCTATGAAGCCACAATTACGCTGATACCAAAGCCACACAAAGATCCAACAAAGAAAGAGAACTTCAGACCAATTTCCCTTATGAACATCGATGCAAAAATACTCAATAAAATTCTTGCCAACCGAATCCAAGAACACATCAAAACGATCATCCACCATGATCAAGTAGGCTTTATCCCGGGAATGCAGGGTTGGTTCAATATACGGAAATCCATCAATACAATCCACTACATAAACAAACTCAAAGAACAAAACCACATGGTCATTTCATTGGATGCTGAAAAAGCATTTGACAAAATTCAGCATCCCTTCATGCTTAAAGTCTTGGAGAGAACAGGAATTCAAGGCCCATACCTAAACATAGTAAAAGCAATATACAGCAAACCGGTAGCCAGCATCAAACTAAATGGAGAGAAACTTGAAGCAATCCCACTGAAATCAGGGACCAGACAAGGCTGCCCCCTTTCACCTTATCTTTTCAATATTGTACTTGAGGTACTAGCTCGGGCAATTCGACAACATAAGGAGGTCAAAGGGATACAAATTGGAAAGGAAGAAGTCAAACTATCATTATTTGCAGACGACATGATCGTCTACCTAAGTGACCCAAAGAACTCCACTAGAGAGCTCCTACAGCTGATAAACAACTTCAGCAAAGTGGCAGGTTATAAAGTCAACTCAAGCAAATCAGTGGCCTTCCTATACTCAAAGGATAAGCAGGCTGAGAAAGAAATTAGGGAAATGACCCCCTTCACAATAGCCACAAACAGTATAAAGTATCTTGGGGTGACTCTTACCAAACATGTGAAAGATCTGTATGACAAGAACTTCAAGACTCTGAAGAAGGAAATGGAAGAAGACCTCAAAAAATGGGAAAACCTCCCATGCTCATGGATCGGTAGAATCAATATAGTTAAAATGGCCATTTTGCCTAAAGCACTATACAGATTCAATGCAATACCCATCAAAATCCCAACTCAATTCTTCACAGAGTTAGAAAGAGCAATTCTCAAATTCATCTGGAACAACAAAAAACCCAGGATAGCTAAAACTATTCTCAGCAACAAAAGGAAATCTGGGGGAATCAGTATCCCTGACCTCAAGCAATACTACAGAGCAATAGTGTTAAAAACTGCATGGTATTGGTACAGTGACAGGCAGGAGGATCAATGGAACAGGATTGAAGATCCAGAAATGAACCCACACACCTATGGCCACTTGATCCTCGACAAAGAGGCTGAAAACATCCAATGGAAAAAAGATAGCCTTTTCAACAAATGGTGCTGGTTCAACTGGAGGTCAGCATGCAGAAGAATGCGAATTGATCCATCCTTGTCTCCTTGTACTAAGCTCAAATCCAAATGGATCAAGGACCTCCACATAAAGCCAGACACTCTGAAGCTAATAGAAAAAAAACTGGGGAAGACCCTTGAGGACATCGGTACAGGGAGAAAGTTTCTGAACAGAACACCAATAGCGTATGCTCTAAGAGCAAGAATTGACAAATGGGACCTCATAAAATTACAAAGTTTCTGCAAGGCAAAGGACACCATCAAGAGGACAAATCGGCAACCAACAAATTGGGAAAAGATCTTCACCAATCCTACATCAGATAGAGGGCTAATATCCAATATATATAAAGAACTCAAGAAGTTAGACTCCAGAAAACCAAACAACCCTATTAAAAAATGGGGTACAGAGTTAAACAAAGAATTCTCACCTGAAGAACTTCGGATGGCGGAGAAGCATCTTAAAAAATGCTCAACTTCATTAGTCATTAGGGAAATGCAAATCAAAACAACCCTAAGATTTCATCTTACACCAGTCAGAATGGCTAAGATTAAAAATTCAGGAGACAGCAGGTGTTGGAGAGGGTGTGGAGAAAGAGGAACACTCCTCCACTGCTGGTGGGGTTGCAAATTGGTACAACCACTCTGGAAATCAGTCTGGCGGTTCCTCCGAAAACTGGGCACCTTACTTCCAGAAGATCCTGCTATACCACTCCTGGGCATATACCCAGAAGACTCCCCACCATGTAATAAGGATACATGTTCTACTATGTTCATAGCAGCCCTATTTGTAATTGCCAGATGCTGGAAAGAACCCAGGTATCCCTCAACAGAAGAGTGGATGCAAAAAATGTGGTATATCTACACAATGGAGTACTATTCAGCCATTAGAAACAATGAATTCATGAAATTCTTAGGCAAATGGATGGAGCTAGAGAATATCATACTAAGTGAGGTAACCCAGACTCAAAAGGTGAATCATGGTATGCACTCACTAATAAGTGGATATTAACCTAGAAAACTGGAATACCCAAAACATAATCCACACATCAAATGAGGTACAAGAAGAAAGGAGGAGTGGCCCCTGGTTCTGGAAAGACTCAGTGAAACAGTATTCAGCAAAACCAGAACGAGGAAGTGGGAAGGGGTGGGTGGGAGGTCAGGGGAAGAGAAGGGGGCTTGCGGGACTTTCGGGGAGTGGGGGGGCTAGAAGAGGGGAAATCATTTGAAATGTAAATAAATTATATCGAATAAAAAAAAAAAGAATGGATACAGAAAATGTGGTTCATTTACACAATGGAATACTATACCTCTATTAAGAATGAGGACAACATAAGTTTTGTAGGCAAATGAATGGAACTAGAAAATAAAATCCTGAGTGAGTTAACTTGGACCCAAAAGGACATGCCTGGTATGTACTCACTAATAAGTGGATATTAGCCATGCACCCTGCAGGAGGGTGGGCAGGGAGGGTGTAATGACTGGACTATAAAAATTAAAAGTCATTAAAAGAAGGAGGAGGAGGAGGGAGAGAAAGTTAGCCAATGCTTATGAAGTCGATGACAATTTATTAAAAGTATGTTCTACACTAAGATAAACAAAGAGAAAATTTATACAAAGCCACTGAAAATGCATGGAGATCCTCATTCTTCTTCAAGAGCAACACTGAAGCTGACACGGGTTCTAATTTCTCTGTATCAGAATATGCATGTAAGTGGTTCCAGACCTTTGCAAGACTTGCCATGTCGGGGTAATGGTGACCTGGCTTGTCTGGCCAAACAGTGCTGCAAAATCAGTGCCGCAGGTGTTTGGGGGAAGGGATCCAACCTATGTACCTGCAAAGCAACCAACTGAACTTCGTCCTGGCACCCAAGAGGGAGAATGCCATTTGTTGCTGTAAAGTCCTTCCACTGACTCATAGTTAAATATAGAATTGTTAGGTTAGTTATTTTTATTTGTTTTTTTTTCTTTTCTTACTAATGTTGAAGCCTAGTTAGGATAGAGATCTGTTCTTGTTCAAGACAACAATCGACTTGGCAGGACAGAATCTGGAACACAATAGCATTTTGTGACAGAATTCATGAAATTATAATATGGTATACACACACACACACACACAAACACATACAGGCACACATATCACACATGCCACACATGGCACACACACAGGCGTACACACATATACACATACACACAAAGGCACGCACACACAGGCACACATACAGGTACACACACACACACACACACACACACACTGACAGTATGGAAAATCTAGTAATTATCTTTGGGCAATCTGGCTCAGAAATGCATGCTCTCAAGTCATTACTGTTTAATAGACCTAGCTTGATGCAAGCTAAGACTACCTCTCCATCTGTGTTACTGTACTATCCCTTTAAAGGTCTCTTTGTGTCTACCTTTGCCTCCCCACAATTCATCTCATCCTTCAGCAAAATACTTTCAGAAATTCATCTTCCTTCCCTTCACTACCCCATCACCATCCTTATATCAAATCTACATTTTTCCATTTTTTATTTGTATAAAGTGTTCATGGAGGTATAGAGACTCAAGTTTTCTCAACTACCACCTGTTAAAGTAAGGAATGGTATTAGAATATGAAACATTTGAAACAAACCCTGAGTCCTAATCAAACACAACCAAGAGCAAATATCCAAAGCCAAGGATCTGGGAACAAGCAGACATGGGCTCTGAGGAGTGTCTGGAAGGGGCTGGGGGTGGGGCTGGGGGTGGGGCAGGAGTGTGCCCTGTATATTACCATTGCTATGATAAAAGACCCAAATCAACAAACGGATGGACATAGTTTATTTCATTTTACAAATTTCAGGTCACAGTCCATCATTTAGGGATGTCAAGGCAGGAACCCAAGTCAAGAACTTGAAGCTAAAGCCATGGGGGAATGACAGTTGTTGGATCATTCTCTCATGCTTAGCTACCTTTCTTATACAATCCAGGATAATCTGCCTGAGGAACTGTGCCATCTACAGTAGGATAAGCCCGCCTACATCAACTAGTAATGAAGACAACCCTTCACAAACATGCCTGATCTAGACAATTCCTCAACTGAGGCTTCTGCTTTCTGACTCCAACCAGAGTCAAGCTGACAAAGAAGGCTAGCCAGAGTGGGAGGTATTTCTGGAAACTATCTTGGGACGGCATCTACTATCCCTCACTGGCTCTTCTTATTCTGAAACAGTAGCATGAGAAGAAGCAGGCAGGGTGAGTGTGAATTCCAGTTGCAACCCTTATACCTTGTTGGATAACTCCATTCCCATCTAAATAACGGAACTGTGTGATTTTAAGGAATACATAGGATAGTGTAAAATACTTCACATAAGGTCAGTGTAAGTAGCTGTCAGTGACTAATTGGACAGTAAGTATAAAAGGAACAGACACAGATAAAAGACCATAATGTTGTCAATAAAAGACTCCTAAACATTTCAGGACATAGATCCAGCCCTAACACATGGTACCCTCCAGTCAGATTTACAACACATGACTGATTTACAAGTGGATTCTAGATCCAACCATCAAGCAAAGCACATTATCAGTCTCATTTGTTTTGTTTTTATCCAAGATTTAGGGGATTGCAACAGTCTGGCAGACAGTGTTATGTTTTTTCACGACAGGACATATTGCTTGCTACTTAAAGTTAGCCGCTGTGGCTCTTAATTTAACATCTATAAATTTAGACGGTGTCCTGGATGGCTCAAGCACAAATTCAAAGCTCTGACCTTATCTAGTGCATATTCTATGATATTAAGAAGTAACCTTCCATGAATGACATAATTAAAATGTTAAGTGTAGTGGCTTGAAGTATTCTGAGAATACTAAGGAAGTGGCCATGTCTTAACAACACAGCTAATGAGTTTCTGTTATTGTTTGTTTTGTTTTATGCTTAATTTTATAAAATTGTCCTGAAAAAGATATTTGGGCTTTGTTCTCAGACTACCTTTTGCATTAATCTTACACTCATTCCTTGTTATTTGAACAATTTTATGTGAGTCAGTTACCTTCTCTGGGCCTCAGGGGTTTTGTTTTCAAGGCAGTGTCTTTCTATATAGCCTAGGCTGGCCTTGAACTCAAGATCATTTTGCTTCAGGCTCACATGTCCTGGGATAGATATACTTGACTTTGGGTTTCAGAATTTCAGTCACAGTATGAAATCAATGAAAACTGTGTCAATGCAGCCTTAGGAATTTGTGATGGTCAATTTTTATTGTCAGCATGAGTGCATTTAGAATGAACTAGGAACTGGTAAAGGAGGCTCACTTGATGTCTGTTAGGGTGATTCCGGAGAGGATAAAGTGGAGGAAATGCTCACCCTGAATATGAGTAGCACCTTTCCATGATCTGGGGGCCTAGATGAATTGAAAGGGGAGAAGGAGAAAGATGGCAGAAGTGTGTCCTGTCTTCATTTGTCTCCCTCTTCACTGCCATGCAATGAACTATTAGACTCTGCTCTTCTTGCTGAGAGGGACTGAACTCTCTGAAACTGTAAGCCAATGTTAAGTGTTTCTTCCCTTGGGCTGTTTCTGTCAGGTGTCACAGAGATGAGAAATGTAACTAATAATCCTAAGTAAGGACAGGTGCGATAGCTCAGTAGGTAAAGGTACTTCCATCAAGGCTGACAACCTGAGTTTAATTTTCAGGACCCACATGGTAGAAAGAGAGAACTACTGTCTAAACTGACCTTCTAATCTCCACATAGTGTTATTGCATGTGTGCATTCTCTCTCTCTCTCTCTCTCTCTCTCTCTCTCTCTCTCTCTCTCTCTCTCTCTCTGATACACAGTCAATCAATAAAATGTAATTATTTTATTTACAAGGAAGCTTAAGATTTAATATAGCTCTATATTTAAATCATCTTACTGAGAATAAATTTAGAACAATTCAGAAAACTAACATTAACTCCGTAAATATTTACCTACTTGAAATCTGGACTTGTTATTTAAACAATGACTTCGTGTTCTTCATGCCTGACTTAGATAAGACCAACTACATTAATTTAGAATGAGACCTCACTTTCAGTTCCTCTAATTCAAAACACAAGCAAGGTTTTGGTATCTATAAAATCTCCCTAGTTACGGTCCTCCAAATGAAGACAGACAAACGTCTTAGGATAACCAACTTGGTTGTGGCAAACAGTTTATGACATGAAATGCATGGCAGCATGAGCTTGAGGCATCTTGTGAGTGTGTGTGTGTGTGTGTGTGTGTGGCCAACTAGGAAATAACCTCCTAAGTTTCCCAGCCTTCCTTAACAGCTCCAGCAGGGGGTAGTCAAGTATCTAAGCACTTGAGCCTGTAGGGGGCACTGTACATTCAAAGCATAACTGATTTAATGGAAAGCGTCCTGATTTGTTTTCTTTTTTTTTTTTAATTTAATTTTATTTTTTTATTTACATTGCAAATGATTTCCCCTTTTCTGGGTCCCCACTCCCTACAAGTCCCATAAGCCCTCTTCTGTCCCCCTATTCTTCCACCCACCCCTTCCCACTTCCCTGTTCTGGAATTCCCCTATACTCTTGCACTGAGTCTTTCCAGAACCAGGGAGCACTCCTCCATTCTTTTTGGACATCATTTAATTTGTGGATTATGTCCTGGGTATTCAAAGTTTCTAGGCTAATATCCACTTATCAGTGAGTACATACCATGATTGATCTTTTGAGACTGGCTTACCTCACTTAGTATGATATTCTCCAGCTCCATCCATTTGTCTAAGAATTTCATGAATTCATTGTTTCTAATGGCTGAATAGTATTCCATTGTGTAAATATACCACATTTTTTGTATCCATTCCTCCGTTGAAGGATATCTAGGTTCTTTCCAGCTTCTGGCTACTACAAATAGGGCTGCTATGAACATAGTGGAGCATGTGTCCTTATTGCATGCTGAAGAATCCTCTGGATATATGCCCAGTAGTGGTATAACAGGGTCCTCAGGAAGTGACATACCCAGTTTTCTGAGGAACCGCCAGACTGATTTCCAGAGTGGTTGCACCGTCTTGCAATCCCACCAGCAGTGGAGGAGTGTTCCTCTTTCTCCACATCCTCGCCAACACCTGCTGTCTCCTGAGTTTTTGACCTTAGCCATTCTGACTGGTGTGAAGTGAAATCTCAGGGTTGTTTTGATTTGCATTTCCCTAATGATTAATGATGTTGAACATTTCTTAAGGTGTTTCTCAGCTCTCCGAAGTTCTTCATGTGAAAATTCTTTGTTTAGCTCCGTACCCCACTTTTTAATGGGGTTATTTGGATCTCTGGGTTCTACTTTCTTGAGTTCTTTGTATATATTAGATATTAGCCCTCTGTCGGATTTAGGGTTGGTGAAGATTCTTTCCCAATCTGTTGGTTGACGTTTTGTCCTTTTGACGATATCCTTTGCCTTACAGAAACTTTGTAGTTTTATGAGGTCCCATTTGTCAATTCTTGATCTTAGAGCATAAGCTATTGGTGTTCTGTTCAGGAACTTTTCCCCTGTGCCCATGTCCTCCAGGGTCTTCCCCAGTTTTTTTTTTCAATTAGTTTCAGTGTGTCAGGTTTTATGTGGAGGTCCTTGATCCATTTGGAGTTGAGCTTGGTACAAGGAGATAAGAATGGATCGATTCGCATTCTTCTGCATGCTGACCTCCAATTGAACCAGCACCATTTGTTGAAAAGACTATCTTTTTTCCACTGGATGCTTTCAGCCCCTTTGTCAAAGACCAAGTGACCATAGGTGTGTTGGTTCATTTCTGGGTCTTCAATCCTATTCCATTGATCCGATTGCCTGATATTGTACCAATACCATGCAGTTTTTATCACTATTGCTCTGTAGTAGAGTTTAAAGACATTCCACGACAAAACCAAATTTACACAATATCTTTCTACAAACCCAGCCCTACAAAGGTTAATGGGGGAAAGCACCAGTACAACGAGGGAAACTATACCCTGACAAGAGCAGGATATTAAGCTTCTTTCATCAAACCCAAGGAGGATAACCACACACATATAAAATTAAAATAAAAAATGTTAGGAAGCAATAACCACTACTCATTGATAACTCTTAACATCAATGGACTCAATTCCCCAATAAAAAGACATAGACTAACAGACTGGTTACGTAAACAGGACCCTACATTTTGCTGCTTACAGGAAACACACCTCAATGTCAAAGACAAAAACTACCTTAGAGTAAAAGGCTGGAAGACAATTCTACAAGCAAATGGTCCCAGGAAACAAGCCGGAGTTGCCATTCTAATGTCAGATAAAATTGACTTTCAACCTAATGTCATCAAAAGAGACATGGAAGGTCACTACTTGCTGGTCAAAGGAAAAATCCAACAAGAAGAACTCTCAATCCTGAACATCTATGCCCCAAATACAAGGGCGCCCTCATTCATAAAAGAAACGTTACGAAAGCTCAAAGTACACATTGTACCTAACACAATAATTGGGGGTGACTTCAACACTCCACTTTCACCAATGGACCGATCAGGAAAACAGAAACTAAACAGGGAGACAATGAAACTAATTGAAGCTTTGAACCAATTGGATTTAACAGATATATATAGAACTTTTCATCCCAAAGCAAAAGAATATACCTTTTTCTCAGCACCTCATGGTACCTTCTCCAAAATAGATCATATAGTTGGTCACAAGACAGACCTCAACAAATATAAGAAGACTGAAATAATCCCATGCCTCCTATCAGATCACTATGGAGTAAAAGTGGTCTTTAGTAACAGTAAAAACAACAGAAAGCCCACATACACATGGAAACTGAATAATACTCTACTCAATGATACCTTGGTCAAGGAAGAAATAAAGAAAGAAATCAAAGATTTCTTGGAATTTAATGAAAATGAAGGCACAACATACACAAATCTATGGGACACAATGAAAGCAGTGCTTAGAGGAAAACTCAGAGCTTTGACTGCCTTCAAAAAGAAATTCGAAAGAGCTTACACTAGAAGATTAACAGAACAACTGAAAACCCTGGAACAAGAAGAAGCTAATTCACCCAGGAGGAGGAGAAGACAGGAAATCATCAAACTCAGGGCTGATTTGTTTTCTAAACCATGATTCTTATGCCAAGCCTCCATGTGTTTGTCTTGGCCTATTTCCTCTCCTAACAGTACCTTCTTCTCCTTAGTTTATCAGGGTGGCTTCTGTGTGAATTTAGGACTCGAGGCTGGAGTCACCTCCTTTTACAGGGCCTCCAAGATGAATCTGAGGCCCACATTGGTCCTTGTTTCTCCCTTCACCTTATGCTATAACACTTGACAGTCTTTCCAGAAACCGTTGGCATATTTGCCCACCTCCTTGATTATTATTGATATACACTGAGAGCAGGCCTGTCTTGTCACCACAGTACTTTACTTGTCAGATAACTTTAGCCTCTTAGGAAGTATCTGCCTCTCTCATACAAAAATGCAAAGGAGATGGTTTTCTTTTAAATATCGTCTTCCTTTCGTGTGTGGCTTCATTGTCTTTGTTTAATGAATATTAAACTCGCAGAACACAGTGACTAAGTACTGGTTCCTAAGTTATTGGCATTATGGATTTCTGCCAAATACCAGTTAATCAAAGATTATGATACTGATATATGGTTTGAATTTTACTGATAGTAAAGTTTTGATGTGGATGGGTAATTGAATGGAAGCATAATAGATAAATAGATGATGGGTATAAAAGATAGATAGATACATACATGCACACATACACACATATATACACACATAAATACACACATATATAAAATTTAGCTAGAAAGATGATAGAGATATATAGATTGATTGATTTGCATATACATGAGATGACCAAAATGGAAAGATTATTATATATTCTTTCTCCTACGTGGCTTCATTCCCACTTCATTCCCAGAAATCAGTCTAATTACCAGAGTGCCAGTTGTGCTTGTTAACACCAGCTTTGTGACCAAATGTTATTCTACAGTTGTCACATCACACGAGGGTTTCATTACTAACATAATAGTGAACAAGATCACATAAAAAGGCTATTGATTGATCTGCCACACAAAGGAAGGACACACTTGTCTCTATTATAGCACGATTCATCTCTGACTATATGTAGCAGATGCAGCTCAGACATTCCTCCTGCTAGAGACGTGCAATTTCAATGCTGTTCTGATTCTTCTCTAAGTGTTTGCCAATTAGAGACCCTATTCTATTTGCATATGTCATCAGTGGGCTGAAGAAACTAAGAAATTATCCTGTCCCAGTTCTTCCTGATCTTTAACCAAGGCTCCAATCGATTCTCTTGAATTGAATCCAGGAAAGGCCTGGACTGTGCAGTGTTTACTTTATCAATTGTCATTTCTGGCGATAAAACAAACGACTGCTTGGGTTAGTTGGTTCCAAGTATTTTGTCTAAGACTCAGCAATAATTAAGCAGCTCAGAAGGGATCCCGGAGAGAAGACCAGCCTGCCTCGCAGACTCAGCTCTAAATTGTCAGAAGTGGGTGTCAGAAGCATCCCCTGTGGTCCCAAATGAATGGAAGTTACCACCACTGTTCTCTTTTGCTCTTGTGATTTGACTGTCTCCCTAAAGCTCAACAGACTCTTTTCTCTCATTCTTTTTTTTTTCTTTTCTTTTTTCCTTGCAAAGAAACTGTCATCTGTATTTTTAAATGGACTTAGTGGAATGCAAAACCAGAAGTGAGTTACTGGGCGAGGCAGGGTGGGGCAGGGCGGGGCAGGGTGGGTGGGGTAGGGGGGGGATGAGAACTAGCTCAATGCGTCATCTCATCTGATAAAGAGCAATTTATCAGACAAACAGTAGATCTCTCAACCCTACTCTTCTGTTTATACTTGTTGAATGGATACAGTTTAGTGAAGAACACGAAATACTTAAAAATTGTCTACCATTAATAGTTTAATTAAACTGACACATACTTCAAAAACAGAACTACAGAAAACATTAATTTTGGGTTTAAAGGGCATGGCATTATTAAAGTGCAATTAAAAACAACATTCACTTCCAGTTAACAGCTAAAACAATTTAATTATTTAACAGGATTGTCACTTGTGCCTAACTTCACCTCTTTGATGTGGAGATGTTCCGTGTCCCTGTTGATTGTTAACAGTTCAGTCCCTGGAATACCAAATGGAATGGCGTTCCTAGACTGACAACATCTACATTCAGAGGCCCTGCTACTCGCTTGCATTGCAAAACATGAAAATGTAACCCACAGCTTTCCTAGGGCTCACAACCACCCTCAAGAGGCCTGTGGCTATAGAGCACATGTGGGAGGAAATTGAAGGTGCCCATTGTGTCTGCCCTTACTCAGCACAGCCCTGGAAGCCTTGGCCAAAGCAGCAAGGTAAGAGAAAGAAGCAAAAGGAACAGCAGTCAGAAAGGAAGTAGTCAAAGCAGTGAGATATTATACTTTTAAAAAATCCATACAGACTCCTCCATTAGAAGACTCTTAATTCTGATAAACACTTAGAAATATAACAAGACACAAACCAAAAATGCAAATAAGTAAATAAATAATAGTAGCTCTTCTCTTTACCAACAAAAACTTGGTAATAAAAAAAAAAAAGGAAAGGGGTTAGGAATAAAAGGGCAAGCGGGGTAAGTTGGGTGGGGGATGGGAGGACGGGGAGGTTGGGAAATGATAACTAAACTAAGGAGCTTGGAAGAAGCCATATGGGCACCTATTCTTTCAGAAAATTCAGAAAATATAAATATGTACATATTAAAAGAGTATAAATGGGGTTACTTACGTGCGGGCAAAAAGCCTCTCCCAGACACCATAGGCTATCAAAGAAGAAGCCCAGGTGCATGTTACTTCTTTTCAAGCTTTTGTTCAGTGGGGTCTCGTAGATCTTCCAAAAATTGCAATCCATTGTTACTGTTCTTGGTGGCCCTCCAGAAATTAAGGCTGTAAAATCCCATTGCTGAAGACACCACCCATTTGAGGCATAGCCCATGGAAAATCAAGTTACTGCCAGCCTGGAAGCTATTTACTAGCTAGCTTTGATAATGCTATAAGGTATAATGAAAACTATTGGGAAAGATAAATAGTCAATTATTCAACTACAAACACTGCAATATACAATAATTACCTGTCTGGTTAGATATGGCCATTGGTACAAGGATGGGATGAATGTTGTGGAGGGTAGCCAATGGTTTTTGAGTTAAAGACCCTACCCTACGAGAAAACTCATGTCTGGTGCCATGAACTGGACCAAGGAGCGGAGGCTCGGAAGGACTTGGCCCTTCGGGGAACTTACTACTATCCTGCTAAATGGATATAGGACTAAACTGTTCAGAAACTAAGCAAAATAAGACAACATGGGATAGCTGTTGAGCAAAATGAACTCTAAGGTGTTGTGCTGCACACAGTGACACATGAGCAGCCGCAAGGGACAAAAGAGGGTGACTTCAGAGTTACCGAGATCAGAAAGAACTTTCCAAAGGCCAGGAGCTGAGCTGAGGTTAGATAGTAGACAGGCCGCAGCATAACAAAACAACATAAAAGCAATATGGAATCCAAGGCATCTTGTTATCCTACATGAACGAGATACAAGTAAGAGACATCTACTAATGCATGGAGACAAAAAAAGCTTGAGGATGGAGGAGAGCTAGGAGACAGCAGAGTCTGAACCTCAGCTCCGTTCTAGGAGTTTGGTTTAACACAAGACGATATCTGCCACAGTGCAATGACAGGCCTTCCAAGTCTATAAATGAAATCTAACAAAACCTCACAACAGCTGAATTCCACTGGGTGTCTACTACTAGGCCAGATTTTATTTTTTCCTAAAAGGTCTCTCTGCCCAATGGGCCTAGTAAGGCATGACGAAGCATTGAAGTCGGCAGCGCATAGGGCAGAGCTTCCAGGACGTGTTGTCCTTTTTTTTTTTTTTTTTTTTTTAAAAAAACTTTGTCTTCTTGAAGGTATGGTAATGATAAAAATTACAGACACCATATCCTAGCAGAAGAGAACAGATCAACCAGCTTAATTTCATTCACGCAATCTTGCCAACCCATTCTGTGAAACAAACAATAATCTTTTAGTTAGTGAATCAATAAGAAATCAAGGAGCAATTAAGAAGAAATGGGAAAAAAAAACAAAAAAAGCAAAACCTTAAATAGTTACATTGACATGACACTGAGTATTTTTTTTAACCCCTTCCAGAAAATTTGCAAAGCAGTGGAAGTCACTGTGTCCTTCTTGCCTTCCTGCCTTGGTTCTGAAAGCAAAGTTAGAGAAGAATGTAGCAGTAAAAATATAAAACAGGTTGGGCTTTACTCCCCAAACAGCCAAAACCATCACAGTTATACAGGAATAAACCAAAAAACCATGGCGTCTCTTCTCAGAGATGGAAGCAAAGAGGGAGAAGGGTGGAACACAGGTTATGGAGAGAGCTGATACTGTGTAGAGCCCACATAGAATAGGAATCAGCTTTCTAGCTACTTTTGTAGCACTGAGAAAAAAATCAAAATAAAACTGACCTCTTGGCCAGTTAAAGGTGGTGGTGGCACATGCCTTTAATCCCAGCACTTGGGTGGCAGAGGCAGGCAGATTTCTGAGTTCGAGGCCAGCCTGATCTACAGTGTGAGTTCCGGGACAGCCAGAGCTGCACAGAGAAACCCTCAATTCAAGGCTCTTCAGTCCCAACATTTCTCCAAATAACTAACACACCTGTACACTTCATCAATAAAAGCCAAGCAAATGTTGTTTCTTTTCTTTTCTTTTCTTTTCTTTTCTTTTCTTTTCTTTTCTTTTCTTTTCTTTTCTTTTCCTTTCCTTTCCTTTCCTTTCCTTTCCTTTCCTTTCCTTTCCTTTCCTTTCCTTTCCCCCTTTTTCTTTCTTTCTTTCTTTCTTTCTTTCTTTCTTTCTTTCTTTCTTTCTTTCTTTCTTTCTTTCTTTCTTTCTTTCCTTCCTTCCTTCCTTCTTCCTTCCTTCCTTTTCTTTTCTTTCTTATTCCCTGGGGTCCATGCACAGTGTTTTTCTCCTTCTCAGAGAGGCTAATTATAGCTGCAAGCTGGAAAATAGAAATACAAGTTTCGATCTTGATTTTCAACTGAGATATTGGTTAGCCACTGATGAATTTCATAACCTCACCATCAGTAACCTCTGCTTACAAACTCAGACGTTTTTGCTTACTCATGGAGAGTGATGCACAGCTATTAAATGCTTAGGAGAGAAACAAAGTAAAGATGTAATGGTGTGGTTTTTATAGAACCCCCTCAATTTAAGGCTGAAACTTTCTAATCTTGATCTTGTAAGAAATATTTCCTCAACAGAGGAATGGATGCAGAAAATGTGGTATATTTACACAATGGAGTACTACTCAGCTATTAAAAACAATGACTTCATGAAATTCACAGGCAAATGAATGGAACTTGAAAATATCATCCTGAGTGAGAAGGAACAAACACGGTATGTACTCACTGATAAGTGGATATTAGCCCAAAAGCTCAGAATGCCTTAGACCCAATTCACAGACCATATGAAGCCCAAGAAGAAGAAAGACCAAAATATGGATGCTTCAGTGCTTCTTAGAAGGGTGAACAAAATACTCACAGGAGGAAATATGGAATGAAAGTGTGGAGCAGAGACTGAAGGAAAGGCCATCCAGAGACTGCCCCACCTGAGGATCCATCCCGTATACAGTTCCCAAACCTGGATGCTATTGTGGATGCTGGGAAAGGCTTGCTGATAGAAGCCTATTACTGCTCTCTCCTGAAAGGATCTGACAGAGCCTAACAAATACAGAGGTGGATGCTTGCAGCCAACCATTGGACTGAGCTCAGAGATGGAAGTGAAGGAGCTGAGGGGATCTGCAGCCCCATGGAGGAAGCAACAGTGGCGACTGGCCAGGCCCTTCCGGAGCTCCCGGGTACCGGACCACCAACCAAAGGGTACATATGGAGGGACCCATGACTCCAGCGCATTAGTGTCAGAGGGTAGACATCAATGCGAGGAGAAGCCCTTGGACCTGAAGGTGTTCCATGCTCCAGTGTAGGGGAATGTCTGGGAGGGAAGATGGGAGTGGGTTGGGGGGAGCACCCACATAGAGTCAGGAGGAGGGGGAATGGGATAGGGGGGTTCCAAAGGGGAGACCTGGAAAGCTGAAAACATTTCAAATGTAAATAAAGAAAATATCCAATTTAAAAAAAAAAGAAGGAAAAAAGAAAAGAAACATTCTCTGAGCAGAATAACACCACCCTGGTACAAGGGACCCCCTTTTCCTGACAGGAGAGCAGAAATACAACAAGCACAAAGGCCAAACAAACATGTCAGGAAAGCAAGAAAGCTAAATCAAATTTCCAAAATGCAGATTTTTCTTTTTTTTTCAGTACTGGGACATAGATGATGTTAGGGATCCCGGATGCCTGCAGAAGGCACTCACGCCTGGCTTGACCTGCTGTGGACCAAAGCATCAGATAAGCTTTACTTGGTTTTGAGCCTCTGAAGGCACTGACTTCACAGTGTGCTTGTATGTGGAACCTTACACTGCAAGCCGCCACTGCCTTTTCTCCTGATTTAAAGGTGTTTTATGAGACAATATATGCCATCTTTTCTTTACATTTCACACTTAATCCTGCAAATAGAGAGGTATTATGTGAGAATCTGTGTGGGGTGCTTAAAGACGCTCACACCGTCAGTAATGCAATTAAAATTGGCATTTATAAAAGTATACTTTGATTCCCAATCCTGTTTTTACAAGTACAAAATCACATTAGAAAACAATGTGATGCTAATTAAAGCTTTGTCACCCATAAGACCTTAGTGAATTGCATCTGTAATAGGCTCTGATGCAGAAGCAATCTCTGCCATTGAAACCTCAGCAGAATGTGATTGCTTTTCTTGTTACTCTATTAAAATCAATGCTACTGCCATATATGTTACTCTCAGGTTTTTTTTTATCTCTAGACTGAGTTTGAAATGTCATATCATCCGAAGTTAAATTCCAAAGCAGAAAAAAAAACCCACACTTTGATTTACATATTTAAAAAGCAATCCAAAGGCCAGGGATGCTATTGATTTTCCTGCTATAGATTAAGAGGATTGATTGGTGCATCAGCGTATACTACACACCACACTTGAATCTCACCTTGCAATAACAAAAGTGGTTAATTTATTCTTCAAATGGATTGCTCCTTACTCCAGGTTTATATAGAAGTTATCTGTGAGTTTATAAAGTCAAAATGAAGGAAATATTATATTTGAACATCATGTGAGGAATATACAAATCTGGTGGTCAGCTCTGACTTAATCACAGCATGTCAATTAGTGAAATCCATCTCCGAGGGACTCTTAAACATGGAGCTGGGCACAGCTCACTTGATTCCAGAAGCCTACAGCTCTGGTTGAGGATGGAGCAGAAAGCCACATAGATTGGACTCTTAAAGACTGTCCCAAGCTTGCCTTGACCTTTATAAAAGGCCGTTGATGTTACTTAGCAGCCACATTAGGGTAGAGGTCTGTGTGTGAGAGATTTAAATAGCATGCAGACATTGCCATTTTTATATGGGAAATGCCATCTCAGTAATGAGTAACAAAACTCACAGAATTTGTAATGACTTGCTCACACAGCCATACCTCAAAGATGAGCAGTAATGGAGCCTGGGAGAAGCAGGCGCATGGGCCGCTGAGATGCATGAAGTCGGTGAGAAGGTTTATGTTCCTGGAGACTCTCTTGGAATTATAGTATTCTGGAATTGTGTTGTGATGTGATATCTAAAACATATGGATATAGACAGGTAACTAAGCAATAATTGTCTAATTCATATTTTTACACTTAGCTCCTACCTACCTACCTATCTGGAGGTTACCTACATGTTGATCTTGGCAATTCAAATCGACAAATAACTGGAGATGCAGAAACCTCAAGGCTCTGAGATGATGTAACTACCTATAAAGAAACAAATACTGGCAATGGGATGTCAGACAAGTGACCCTTCAATGTGCCCACGGTAAGAGAGACACATGAACATGGACAAGGGCTCATCTGGGATCATGTCAGGAATTGTGCATAAGGCAAATAAAAAGAGGCAGAGATCTAATACCAGCGCATGAGCAATAGGCAAAAAAAAAAAAAAAAGAAAAAAAAGAAAAAAGAAAGAAAGCATCAAATGCACACAGGAAGGAAGACATGTTCTGTGGACTGATGAAGGGTAGTAGGGAATCCAGGCAGGAGACAGGAGACAAGTGTGCTTATTTCATCTTGCAGGGGAGTGGCAGCCATCAGAAATACAGCCCATAATCATAGTAACCCAGTAACTAAAGCAAACATAAGGAGCAGGGACTCAGACAGAAAAGGGAAATCATGTATCTAGTTTCTTCCCTTGCAAGCTCCATTGTGTTTCCTTTTGTATTCTGCTTTTCTTGTCCTTTTATTTCCCCCTGAGAGGAACAAACAAGCAAAAATAATTCACAATCATAGATTATCAGTACCCACAGTCCATCTGTTTGGTTTCAACACAGCAGAATGTGTGAGTGTTTGTATTTAGGGCGAGACCATGGGCACTATTGTGTACCAATGAAATGATCCGATGTCTAAAATCCAGATTCTGTTCAGTAAAAAAAAAAAAAAAAAAAAAAGAAAAGGAAAACAAATCCCACTTGTCTATGCTATAATCCTTCTTAAAAATGCTCCGAGGGATTCGGATGTAAAGAATCCCCCTTCGTTTTATGTTTTAAAGAAGTCAATTGCCTCTGGGATGAATATTCACAATACATGTCCCCACAAAGGACAGTGAACACATCCCAAAGTGAAACCCGTAAACAGCCACTGGCTGGAGAAATTTGTGGAATTAGAAAAACCGGACTGGTTAAAATACATGACTGCATTCATTGTCACAAAATGATTGGATTCGTGTCTCATCAAATTTACATTGTGAAGACTGAATATAGTATGATTAGGCATTATTTTAACAACTACATTAAAATACAATTTAAAATAAAATGGTCCTTCATATCATACTAATATCAGTGTTTTAAATAACAAAGGACATTTTTTTAAAGGGAAGGATTAGCATTTTGTTTCAATCAGTACAAGCAATGAGATTCCAGTTGGGGTCTCAAAGATTCAGGATTTTATTAATATTCCAGAGATGCATTTGTGTTGCCTCTGGGTACACTGAAAAGCCACTTAAACCTCACTTAAAACAGCACTACAGGATCAAATTGATGTGCATCAACCATTTACAATAAAACTTGATTATTATAAAGGCATACATATTTGCATAATTACATGTTTGATTTTTTTTTTTTTGATAATGCAGCACACAAGACAAAATGTTGCCTCATGGAGCAACACAGCATCAGAAAGCACCATCTGCTGTGGTATTTAATGCACTGCACACTGATCAGAAACGTGGAAGATGGATTTGAGTATTAAAAGGAAAGAAAGCTCCAGTAGTGTTTACTCGGGCTCTGGTCTGGCTGCCTGGATCACGTAGAAAGGAGAAATGAAATGCAGGCACAACAAGGTATGAAGAGGAAAGTCACACACATCTGTACACACAGAGATAAGTGGTTTCACGGACAGGGGCAAGAGGTTTGGATATATGTTTATATGACATCACCCTTGCATTTAGCAATTCTGGATTGTATGTTTAGAAATGAAACACTTTAGAATAGTTGTTCATGAATAGAGCCATCCTTGAAGAGGCTGCCATTGTGTGTTTGGAAGGGAGAAGGAAAATGTCTTCATTTTTCATTGTGCATTAAAATGAGATGGGAATGAAGATTATCTTAATGGAAGGAGTCGGGATTTTTTTCTTTGCTTTTTATTGTTAATTTATTTAATTTGCTTAAGCAGCGTTCCTCCTTTCCTTATAATTACACAACTCATAACTGTAGCACATAAAAAGTTAAAAATTAAAATATAAAAAATGGAGATTCCCTTTTCTGAAAAGGGAATCGTAGAAAAGGGTTGCAAAGGCAAGAGAATGCACACATGTACATATATGCACATAAAACACAGATAAACACCAATATTCACACATATGCACACACACATGAACACACAAATATCACACATCAAAATACCATAGAAACATACCACACCAACATGCATACACATATACACATACAACACACACAGGCACACACATACACACATGCACATCCTATACACACACATAAATACATACACATTTACCACAGACCATATATGCCACACCCATAAATACACATATGCAAACACATGCATAAAACTTACACATACAGGTACATATATGTATATGACATATATATACATATATATGTATATATATACACATACACCACACATATACAGTACTCACTACATACACACATAAAATTCACACACCACACATAAATTATATATATATACTATATAAATGCACACATACACATTATATGCATACACATAAATACTTGCATACAAGCTATACATATATATCATACACATGCATACACATAACATACACATATACACATACACCAACCACACACATACACATGCACATACCCATGCATACACCAATACCACAAACTGAAATTCCATACATTCACACCACACACATTAATTGCAATATGTGCATGCAAACACCAAGCATTCACATTCATGTACACACATAGGTACACAGAAGAAACACCACACATATCATAATACCACATATATGTGCTATATACACACAAAAAACTCATATGCAAACACATGCATACAAACCACACACGTATACACCGTTACACCGCACACAAGTACAAATTCAAACACACACACACACACACACACACACACACACACGCACACACACACATACCAGCCCAGGCACCTACTATACAATATTACATGTACACTCATGCACACATCACACACATTCACACAAACACACACACACACACACACCAGTCCAGGCACCTACTATACAATACTACATGTACACTCATGCACACATCACATACACACACACACACACACACATATACCACTATACAACATACATACACATCACACATGGAGGCATATTCTACACACATGAGCACATACGTACAAACACATGCAATCACACCACTTACCTTCACATACATGTATTACACACATACTCAGAAGTGTAAATACATGCACACAAATCATACACACATACCACACACAGGCACAAATGTACAAATACACACACATTTACAGACACCTACTACATTCAATCGCATACACACTATGCATATGAATGCGTACACATAAATACAGGTATACAAACCACATACATCTTATATATACACCAAATATGCACAGACATACTATGTACACACATGTATACATGCAAATATATGCACATAGCACACACAGAGACATATTACATCACACCACACACACACACACACACACCACAAACACAGATGCATAATACATACACTCAATGCACATGCACAACACACAAATATACACATTCAAGTGCTAAAATGAAAAATACTTGCAAAATGTTTTGTAGAGCACTTTTCAGAGGACAAATAGAAACTGCTATATCATAGGCTGTTCTTGTTCTCTGGTGATTGGTAACACGATGGTTCACATTTTTTGTTTTCTTTTGTTTTTTTTTTTTAATACAGCATCTTATTGTGTAGCCTTGGCTACCTTAGAAGTCTCTGTGTAGTCCACGCTGTCCTTGAACTCACAAAGTTCCACTTGTCTTTGCATCTTAAGTGCTGGGATGAAAATCCTGCAGTACTTGGACAACTAAAGGTGCAGCTCTTCAGGACATGCACATAAGGTTAGAGTTGTACCTCTCAGAAGGGAAGGGTGAGTCTCCACCAGAATATCCTGCTGAGGGCCAGTGAAACTATATAAATCCATGAATGTTTTGATCTAAGACTTTAGCCTGTGCATCCCCAAAATGTCTAGTTGAGGAAAAGGACTCCTACCAACAAAGAACAAGTGTTCAATGAGGAAAATTAAAAAATGGTGGATTTGAATAAAACCAGGCCCTACTGTTAGTTCAAAACCAATGATAACCTACTAGTGATAGCAGTTTTGTATTTTTAAGAGTTAGGTTTAAGGGTGGAGAGAAAGTGTATTTTCAGGAAAATCTCTGAAAGTTTTTTTCTCTTCAAAAGGAAGGAAGGAGGGACACAAGGAAGCAAGATTCTAACTCAGTAGCTGGAAAGCCCTCATGTGTGTGGTCTGGTTCTGCAGAACTGTTGATATGGCACTGCCTGCTGCTCACTAACCCTTTTATTCTGGCTCCTGACTGGGTTGCACTGTTGTAAGTGCCTCTACCCACTAGACAGAACTGGGTGGGAGGAAGGTCAAGGAGCAGTGGGCAGCTCACCAGGTAGACTTCTACAGGCTGACTATAGCTCTGCTGTACAGGAGAGACATGGTGTAGGGTCCACAGCCAAGGAGGTCACACGAACACATATGTACAGACTTCAAGCATCCAAGATACAGAGATGCAAAGCTACTCAGCTGTCTCAGATGACAGCCTTTGACCAACACTTACTTATTAAGAGCTACTGGAAGCTGAGAAATAGAATCTCATGGCAGTAACCCCAGCGTCTTAAAGCTGACCTAAGATCAACAAAAGTTTAAGGCCAGCGGGAGCTACATAATCAACTGCAGAACAGCCTGGGCCATGGAAGGGAAATGTTTCCTAATATCAGAAGGGATCTGGAAGAGTGTATTTGTGTGAAAGTAGGTGTATACTATGTGTGTGTGTGTCTGTCTGTTTCATTGTCTGTATGCCTTCTGTACTTGTGTTCTAGTGTGAGTGTATGTGTTCATGCATCTGTGTATGTTTTTGTGTGTGCTTATGTGCACAGATGTGTTTATTTTTCTGTGTTTGAATCTGTATGAAAGAGTGTGTGTCTGTGTGTAGGTGTGGGTGTATCTGTGTTTCTGTATGTGTATGTCTGCACTTGAGTGTGCATCCATCTCTCTCTCTCTCTCTCTCTTTCCCTCCCTCTTTCCCTCCCTCCCTCCCTCCTTCCCTCCCTCTCTCCCTCTCTCCGTGTGCGTACCTGTGTGTTACAAAAAAGATAAAAGCCTTCAGAAAATGTACCCTGGGATCACTAGAGAGAGAGAGATGATTTTTTTAAAGCTGTAAATATTAGTATTAGATTCCCTTTTGAGGGGTTTTACTATTTATTTTGATTGATTCCTTTTTAAATGTTTAATGTTTCTTCTTTGATTATGGTAATAGATACATTTTAGAGTAAAAAAAAATCATGCCTTGTAGGAAAGGACAAAGAAGATAGATAATAAAATTATCAAAAATGTTCAGAACCGAAGCTAGCTTTTAAATTGTTACAGAAAAGCTATAAAACATTATATACCAAATGAATAAAAAATGGCTGATTCTTTTAAAGCCTTTCATTTTTAATATTAAATTTTATGATAAAATAAATAGGAAAGGTAGAAACTTCAAACTACAGTGGAAAGCACACCATGTTCCCACTCTCAATGTTCCCTTTCATTCTTCTTTTGGCCAATGATCTTCTTCAAGAAGCAGTGTTCCCATGGCCCAGAGCAAAACCTGGAGCTCACAGAGGGGCAGACCATGAGGTTCCATTCAAAGATCCTTCACATATGTCTTGGCCATCCAGGTGGGTAGGACTGCTGCTGTTGAGTATTCCAGGAGCCAAGGAACTGGGATTGCTCCTGATGTGGAAGGAGCTTGGGTGGTGTGGCCTAGGATCTCAAGGTAAACCTAGAAGTGGCCTTCAGTGGGGTCTTGATAATTGTGTATCTGAATCTTTCCATCCCATCACTATGAAGCTATATTTATAGAGAAAGAGGACTAGAGCACGGATTACATAAGAGCTAACTAGGTAGATTTTCAGCCCTCTGTTCCCTGGTGTACACACATTAACCTATGTCAGAGCTGCTGGTCCCAGTACCACAAACATGAGTGGTCAGTCTGATAGATGCAGTGGACATTTATAGTGGGGTTGTCTGCATTTATTCTGAGAATTTCAAGTTTGCTCTGGTAAGGTAAACAAGGACAAGAGAATTACAGAAAATAACCACACATTCCATTTTCCCAGTGACTGGGATGCAGAAAGTAGCTGATAATTTTGTAATGAAACTGAAAGCAAAGGAGCCCATGGAGCCCTGGGAGAAAATGATGAATGGGCAGGAAAAAGCTCAGCCACAGGTGCCTGGAGACCTCATGAATTCCCAAAAAACACACTGCAGGGAAAAAACCAACATTGAAGATAATCCAACCAACAAAACAACAGCTTCCTGAGTAAGAACAGCCGGAAGATAGGCTGGGATAAAAATAGGACTTCACAGAAGCAGAAACATGAAGAAAGATGGCCAGCAGAGCCAAAGATGCATCTTAGAATCCTACACCACCACCAAATAAACAAGTGATTAAACAGGCAATGCTAAAAGACATGACCTCTGCCTGGTGGGACAGCAGCTGGCGAAGCAAGTGGGTGGCATACAACTCACCTGTTATGTGCTCCCGAAGTAAACTAGGCTGCAGAAGAGAGAGCACATTTAGAAGAAACTAACCCTTGAGGATAATGAATGTGATGTCTTTGACTTTTTCTCGCCTAAAAGATATGGGCACCCCACTCAGTGCTCTAGGAGAGCCAGGGCATTACCAAGTATGGGGAAACTGAGGCTCACTCAGAATGACTACTCAATCAATATGCATTCAATAGACATCAAGGAAAGAATGGGAAAAGCACACCCCGGACTCCGAATGAGAAACATGGCTGAACAAGTGAGCAAGCTTTTCTTTACACAAAGTCAATTCAACAACAACAACAACAACAACAACAACAAAACAACATACAAAAAACAAACCAGAAGTTATCTACAAAGCAGATAATTATAGGTGAATATTAAAGCTGAAACATTTCTATGTTGTTATATATATTAAAGAAATGTAGAATGAGGGAAATTAAGGAATTCTGATGAGAACAGAAATGAAGGAAAACATGGAAGAGAGAAAGCAACCACTGGCAGGCCATGATTGCTTGGCATCCCCCTAGAAGACCATGGTGTCTGGGTCTGTAAAGGGCACAGAGGTGAACCTCTCAGGAGCAGGTCTCAGGGAATGTGTGCTTTATTGTATGTCAACAAGTGCTTGTAGAGTGGAAGCCTATGCACTGTGATTGGTTAGCACATTACCTCAGACTGGGCAGTGAAAGCTCGTACTTCCCACATCTCTATACTAAAGAAGGACATAAAAGTCAAGCACAGATTTTCAAGCTACCTGCTATTCACGTTAGCAGAATTCCATATTCTCACTTCTGGGAATACTCAGGATCACAGTATGACATGCTTCTTATTTAGAAGCACAGTGTGCCAGGTAGGATGGCCACCAGGTCGTGCTTGCTTTTTTTTCCTACACTAGAAAAACTCAGAAAAGAAATAGAGGACAAAGATGAAGTGACTTCAGAGGTAAAGACCCATCATTAGCATGTGGAAGAATGGACAATATCATGCCACTAAAGAAAGAGACTACAGACTAGAAAGAGGAAAGAAATAAGATTTAAAAACAACCCCAGAGAAAAATGGAGATGTTAAAACCAGTCCAGTAAACTTCCCCTGAAAGAAAACCAAAGCCATAAAACTAAGAAAATGTGAATGTAATCTATTCAGTTATTTTATGTATATGTTTGCATGTGTGGGCTCGTGTGTGTGTGTGTGTGTGTGTGTGTGTGTGTGCACATAGAGGCTAGAGATCAATTTCAAGCATTATTATTTATTCACTCCTTATTGAGATAGAATCTCTTATTGGCCTGAAGTTTATCAAGTGGGCTAGGATGTCAGGTCAGTGGAGCATCAAAGATCCAAGCACCTATCTCCATCTACCCAGCGCTGATATTATGCTGCATACCAGCACACCTGGGTCTTTTTCTTCAGTGTAGCTTCCAGGGATGGAACTCATGCTTCCGTATGCTTCCAAGACAGGCGGTCAGTTATCTGGCTGAACTATCTTACCAGTTTGTAAATAGAGTTTATAGGGGTGAACCCTGAAACTAGAAATTCACAGTATCAGCAATGCTCTTTGCAGACATCACTGATTGCATACATAGGCACGCTGCATACTCAAAATTAGCATTATGGTTAATTCTGCCAATAAGCAAAACAAAATAAGAAAGGTACAATATTAGAGATAAGCACTGTCAAGGAAAGTGTGTTTTTCTTGAGTTGACTAATAGAGTTCAGATAATCACATGAGCATCGCCAGTGCTTCTTGGTTAAGTTGAACAAGCAGAATCTGAAGCTCCTCTCAAAAGATGTAAGGCGGAATAAGCCAATGGAGTGCTACCAAAAATATGGATAGTTCACAGAAAACCAAACATGTGAATTGTACACTGAACCACATTAATATTTAACATAACTAACATTTCTCAAATAATTAAAAATAGCATGCTTTATCTGTTAAAATAGAAAGACTTCAAAACCATTCTAAAAAGTAAATGCAGAAGGAAAAAAGAAAGCCTTCTCATTTAAAGCTGTCAATAGTCATAAAAATATATATTTATGCACTATGATTTGGCCTCCCATCTTCTCTTATGGGAATTTATACCTTTCTCATTCTTTCTTATTTATCAATTGCAAAAAATTGGAAGCCTCCACTTATATTATTATGGTCAAAGGACCTTGAGGTAGCACATAAAAACATTAAGCAGCCATGAGAGAAAGTGAGAGCATCGTCTTTGTACACTAATAGAGAAGGCTATATACCAGAATATAGTAAATGAAAGTTTTAAGCTATACACCAATGCATACGTGACATGTTTTCAGTCAGAAAGGAGGAAAATTAAAATATATATCTCAAACTCTTGTCTATATAGAATGAGAAGAATCTATAAAATTCTATTAGAACGGGGGGGGGGGAATTGACATTGAAACACAATGTCTCTTAACATTTAATAGCTTTTAATTTTAAACCTCATGAAACAACAACAAGCTTTCCAACACATGCTGTTTATTCAAAATAAGTATAGCACAAGAAAGGGATCTCTCTGCCCTGCCAAAGATAACCAGGACATTTCTCCTGAGGATTAATTCTCAAACATCAAGCCAGATATGCATGGTTCCAAGTCATTCCCTATTTTATTCTTTTGTCAATTCTTATTGCAACAAGGAAAGAGGCTGCAATGTCAAAGAAAGTGAGAGAACATACTGGTATATATTTCAGGGATGCTGCCTTTGAAGTCAAAATTTACTCTCAAACGACTCCCTTCTCTTTTTCTGATCTTTCATGTCACCTCAGGCAAGTTATGTTCAATCAATTAAAAACCACTTATATGACTGCAAACATTATTAATTTATTAAAAAATATTATTTAGTGAAGTGACGGATACTCCAGTGAGCACTATGTGTCTTGATCAATTACACAGAGCCTTCTACATTCAGTTGAAAGATATCTCCTGAGTGGTAAGAACAGAGTAAGGAAGGAAATATAATAATTATAAATTTATGAAAGATGTTTTGTGCAAAAATGAAGAATGGATGTAACACCAAGTAAGATGTGGTCACAAACCATGTCTGAAGATGACTTATAAATGAAGACCTGATGAGCATATGAGTTCTTTATGAAAGTATCAGAAAGATGGAGTTCTAAGACTGAGAGGAGAATCCAATCTGTTAAGTGAAAAGTGTAGGACCTCAGGAGATGGAGGCCATAGGCACATTAGAGCTATGGGGAAGGGGCAAGTAAGGAGGTTGACCAGGAGAGACCAGCTATGTTGCATGAACTTCACAAACAGGTCATGACAGGAAATATTAGGATTGATTTATGTCTCAGAAAAGACATTTTCTGTTGCTGTGCAGATAATTGGTCAATGGTGGTAATGGCCCCATTCTCTGTGAACTGAGATGGGCTTGAAAGTGAAAAAAAATCACTTAAATTTGAAATAATGCTCTGGAGACAAGTAACGTAACAGTAAAGACAAAATAAAACCATATAAAAATACTTTAAAAGATAGAGATGAAAGGGTTTTTTTTCACTGCCCCCAGCATCTCCTCACCCTATTCCCAAGTCCTATGTCCTCCTAGAAGTCAAGGAAAATGAAGGCACAACATTACTCAAACTTATGGGACACAATGAGAGCAATTCTAAGAGGAAAGTTCATAGCACTAAGTGCCTTCATAAAGCAATTAAACAGACATCTTACTACCAGATGCACAGTACAACTGAAAGCTCTATAACAAAAAGAAGCAAATGCACCCAAGAGGAGTAGACAGCAGAAAATAATCAAACTAAGGGTTGAAATCAACAAAATAAAAAAGGGAGAACACTACAAAGAGTCAATCAAACAACAAATTGGTTTTTTGAGAAAATCAACAAGAAAGTAAAAACTTTATATAAATTAACTAAAAGAAAAAGAGAGAATATCCAAACTAACAAAATCAGAAAAGAGGGACATGACAACAAACATGGAGGAAATCCAAAGAATCATTAAGTCATACTTCAAAAGCCTCTACTCCACAGAATTGCAAAATCTAAAAGAAATAGACAATTTTCTTGAGACTACAACTTACCAAAATTAAAAATTAGATAAATTAGATAAATCAATGTAATCCACCATATAAACAAATTGAAAAAAAAACACGATTATCTTATTAGATGCTAAAAAAGACTTTGATAAAACTCAGCACCCCTACATTATAAAAGTCTTTGAGATATTAGAAATACAAGGGACATACATAAGCATAATAAAAACAATATACAGTGAGCCAATAGCCAATATCAAATTAAATGGAGAGAAGTACTAAGCAATTCCATTAAAATCAAGAAAAAGGCAAGGCTACCCACGATCTGCATATCTATTCAATATAGTACTTGAAGTTCTAGCTAAAGTACTAAGACAATTAAATGCTATCAAGGAGATACAAATTGGAAAAAAAGAAATCAAAATATCCTTATTTGCAGGTGATGTGGTTGTATACGTAAGTGACTCTAAAAATTCTAGTAGGGAGCTACTAGAGCTGATAAACACCCTAAGTGAAGTGACTGGATACAAGATTAACTCTAAAAAATTCAGTAGCCAGGGAAATAACACCCTTCACAGTAACCACAAATAATATGAAATATCTTGGGGTAATTTCAACCAAGCAAGTGTAAGACCTATGTGATATGAAGTTCAAGTCTTTGAAGAAAGAAACTGAAGAATATATCAGAATATGGAAAGAATTCCCATGCTCATCTTGAGCTAATGTAGTAAAAATGAATATCTTAACAAAATCAATCTACAAATTAAGTTCAAGCCCCATCAATATTCCTGTACAATTCTATACAGACTCAACTTCTTATGGAAAAACCAACCCCCCAGGATAGCTATAACAATCCTGTATAATAAAAGAACTTCCAGAAATATCAACATCATTTCAAGTTTTACTACAGAACCAAAAAACTACAGTACCTAAAAAACCCCACATAATACTGATATAAAAACAGACAAATTGATCAATGGAATTGAATCAAAATTTCAGACATAAATCTACACACCCATGGACACCTGGTGTTTTAAGAGAAGCCAGAAATATACAATGGAAAAAAGAAAGTATCTTCATCAAATGGTGATAGTCTAACTGGATATTGACACACAGAAGAATGAAAATAGATCCATATCTTTTATCCCACACAAAACTTAAGTATGCACCATAAATCCAGATATCCTGATCCTTATAGAAGAGAAAATGAGGAAGAGTCTTGAATGCACAGGCAATATCTTCATGAACAGCACACTAGTAACACAGGCAGTAAGATTAGCAATTAATAAATGGGACCTCATAAACCTGAAAGCTTCTTCGAGGAAAAGTACACCACTAATATGACTCTGAGATTCCATCTTACACCTGTCAGAATGGATAAGATCAAACACACAAGAAATAGCTCATATTGCTGAAGATATTTAGCGAGGGAAGTGCTCCTTCATTGCTTGAGGGAGTGCAAACTTGTATAGTGACTTTGGAAATCAATATGGCAGTTTCTCAGAAAATTGGGAATTGGTTACCTCAAGACCCAGATATACCACTCCTGGGCATATACCCAAATGATGTTCCATCCTACAAAAAGAAACTTTTTGTACTTTGTCCATAGCAGCTTTATTCATAATAGCCAGAAATTGGAAACCATCTACATGTCCCTTAGCTAAGGAATGGATAAATAAAATGTGGTACATTCACACAATGGAGTATATTCAGCTGCTAAAAATAATGACATCATGAAATCTTCAGGCAAATGGACAGAACTAGAAAAAACATCATTTTGACTTAGGTAACCCAGACCCAGAAACACAAACATGGTATGTGCTCACCTGTAAGTGATATTAACTATAAAGTAAAGGGTAATCATGTACAAGGTAAACAAGGTACAATCCACAGACTCAGAGTCTAAGTAAGAAGGCAGTCTCAAGGGGAGGTACATAAATCTCCCTGGGAAGTGGAAATAGAATAGTTATTGTGGGTGGTCTGCAGACAAGTGGGGAAAAAAACAGGGGAACAATGGATGGGTACAGTACTGAGAGAGACAGCTGAAATTGGGGGAGCAATTCAGAAGCAAGAGAGAAAGTTAGTGTGATGGAAACTCCCAGGAATCTATTATGGTAAGCCAAGCTAAGCCTCATAGAATTGGCAGATACAGAGACTGAATTGGCTATCTTCTTTAACCAGTCTAAACTTCCAGTGGAGGGACTGGGACACCAACCCATCTACAAAACCTTCAACCTATAATTTGTCCTGCCAGCATGATGTGCTTGGGTAATGTCATTAGGCAGAAACTACATATTAAAGCCAAGCCAAAATTTGACAGTCAAGCCACTACACTTGGATCTATTTATATAGGAAAACCATGATATGTAGGAGAGTGTTCTACTGGCAGTGAAAAGAGTCAGGAAACCAGAATTGCAGCTAGAACCAAGACCCAAACTATGGAGTCATATGCCTGAAATGGTATCTAAGCCAAAAGAATGGGTAGGGCTTAAATGGGGGCATCTGATGCCTCAGAACAGAACATTAAGGGGACTGAGTCCTGAGAGATTTCATAGATAGAGGAAGAGGAGACACAGGTACATTTTGGATGAACAACTAAGGAAGCAATTTCGAGATCAGGGCAACAGTGAATTGTGCAAGTCAGGAAAAGGCAGAATTTTGAAAAAGGAGCAATGGCTCGTTGAAGGAAGAGATGGTAGAGGGGCTAACGCGCAGGTCACTAGTGAATAACTGGGTTATGAGGGTGAAGGCGGTCTGACATGAATGGCAAAGTGAACATGAACAGAAGGTATAAAAGCAGTGGCTGTACTCAATTACTTGTGGAACATTTTTTATGAAAGAGTAGAATGTGAGGGGGGTGGAAAGAGGTGGGAATCAGTGCCTTCCTACACTAATGGTAGATGTGATTTTTTTAGGTCCAGCCAACAAGACACTAGAGTAACACTGAAGTTCCGCAAAGATGAGAGGGAAGGGATTCAGATGAGAAGTGGAGAGAGCCCAGGGTTCGAGGAGACCCCACTGCATGAGGCTTTTGGAACATGCTGCAGGAAGCACTGCTCTTCTGTACTGTCGAGGGCAGCGGCAGATGAGAGCAGGCGTAGAAACGTTCATGAGAGCAGAGGAGCCTCGAGGAGGGGAGATGGGAAGACTGAAAGGGACAGAGTGACAGACATTCCTGACAAAGTAAAGTCAGTTGAGACAGGGTAATGACTCGGCATTAAGTACCTCAGTCTGGAACATTTTAAAGACACTACTTAGCGAAGCCAGTGAATGAGCAAGCCAGAGCATAAGGTGTGAGAGCTGAGATGGAGTTATTGTTGGAAATGATGACTACTTAGACTGTGTTCTGGAGGGGATACGGAGTCACTGGAAGCTATGAACAGTTATAAGGAAATTGATACACTACACGTTAGCCATCCTTCTATTGCTATGTTAAATGGCTGAGTTAAAAAACTCAGAAGAAGAATTGTGTTTGACTCATAATTTCAAAGGTCCCAATCTGTGACTCAGTATTCTTCTTGTCTATGGGAGTTCCTATCATGAGGGGACTATCGGGTAAATAGAAACCATCCGATCTATAGCCAGGGATCTCAGAGAGAAAAAGAAAAGCCTGCAGTTCAACCATCCCTGCCAAGACCATCCAATGACCTAATGACCTCCCACCAGGCCCTGCTCCTTAAAGACTCTGTCACCTCTCAAGAGTATGACCCATGGGATCAATTCACAACATGTGGACACTTAAGGAGTATATATCCAAAACAAATCAGTCTGTAATCCTTCTGCACTGTAGGAAATTGGTTCTAGGGCATTCTATGGCTATCAAAATCTGAAACATTCAGATTTCTTATGTAAGAATAAATATAATGTGCATATGACATGCATCTCCTCTTGTGTGATTTATTTTAATTTTAAACAATTTTTTTTTTGTGGTGAGGTATGAACTCAGCACCTCACACAAGCTGGGCAAATACTCTCACATATGATCCCAACTCCTGTATTAAATCATCTGCAGATTATTGCAGTACATAAATCAATATAAATGCTATGCAAATAGTTGTTATACTGTATTGTTTAAGGAACAAGGACAAAATATTGCTGGTATATGTCTAATCTGAGATGCATAGAGCTACACAGCTGACTATTGTGTATGGAATTGCAGATATGCAATGGATTTGAATGATACAAGGATAATCATGAATCAAGAGATAATTGTTACTAGACTGTGTATGCCAAGGGAGATACAGGAGTATCTTTTTTTTTTAGATTTTTCTATTTATTTATTCATTCATTCATTTACTTTACATCCTAATCACAGACTCCCCTCTCATCCCAGAGGCCCTGCATGGCTCCTTCTTTCGATTTCCCTTCACCTCTGAGAAGTGAGAGCCCCCACACATACTGGGAAGCAACCTATCCTGCCACCTCAAGTTACTGCAGAACTAGGTACATCCTCTCCCACTGAGGCCAGACAAGACACCCCAGCTAGGAAAACTGGATCCACAGGCAGGCAACATAGTCAAGATAAGACACCACTCCAGTTATTGGGAGACACATATGATGACCAGTCTACACATCTGCTTCTTATATACAGGGTGCCTAGGTAGAGCTCATGTATGTTCTTTGGTTGGTAGTTGGGTTTCTGGGAGCCTCCAAGGGTCCAGGTTAGTTGACTGATAGTCTTCTTGAGGAGTCCCTATCCCCTCAGGGTTCTTCAATCCTTCCCCAACTCTTCCATAAGACTTCTCAAGGCCATCTAATGTTTGGCTGTGAGTCTCTGCCTGTTTTGCTCTACTGCTGGGAGGAGCCTCTCAAAGGACACTTATGCTAGGCTCCAGACAGGAGTATGTTGAATTGAGGCAGTAGCTCGAGAATGGGAGAACACAGACTAGAAAAGTATCAAGGTTTATTTGACAGACTCTAGTTATCCAATAGTGATAATTACATGCAGGAAGTAAATGTAGCCCTGGTGAGCAGCCACAATTAACGAACCTCAGAGAGAAGCATTCAGAAAGACACTGAAGACTCAGGGGGAAACATGTTTTATTCCAAGTAAAGACAATTACAAGAGAAGGATCACAAGAAAGAAAAAAAACCTAGAGATTACAGAACAGGAACAGAAAGCTATCAATTGCAGCTCATATTTGCAAAAATAAAAACAAATGACAAGAAGCTTTAAAAAAAACTATGCCATAAGAGAAGCTAAAGAATTGGAAATAATGAATTCTATAGAGTGCATAAGAAATGCTGTATTGGACCCTCCAGTTCAAATTTGGTCAACACCAGTGTGTCCAGAAAGCCTGCATTGTTTTACGTTAGTGAATATAATCCACATGATAATTTTTCTCAGATTCACTCCCTGTCTTACTTCCCGAACTCTATTTCCCACAGAAGGTCATAAGGTCCTCCAAGGTAATTTGTTTTTACCACAGGGATTTTGAGGAACATAACCTTTGAGGTTGAGAAGGAAATACTGGCTCTGAGAATAGATTCTGCAATCAGTTAGCTACCAAACCTCCCTAGGCTTTTGTCTCCTCATCTATAAAATGAAGTATTTGAATTAGATGACCTCCAGGGTCTCTTCCACGGTGAGATGTCTCTGAGTCTGTGAATTTAACCATTATCTCCAAAACGTCCTTGTGACTCTTGCAGTGCTCTCGGCAATAAAGCTGAAAGTATTCGGTCTGCAAACTACAGCCAGCAGGCCTGCCTTATTGTTTACTTAAAACAAGTTTCTTTTTCCTTTTCATAGCTTTATGAAAAGGGAGATGTAGTAGCAAACCCGGACCTTAGAGCTATAGAGAAATAACAAGTAAGTTGTTCTGCGCAAATGGTAATTGATATTTGTTTGTGGTGTGTACATGTGAATATGCTAATGTGTATGCAGGTACACATAGAGCAGTGCATATGCACATGTGTGCACTACGTATAGCAGCCAGAAGACAATCTCAGATGTCATTCCTCATATGTCACCCACCTTTGTTTGAGACAGTCTCTTATTGTCCTGGAACTAAGTAGAATAGACTAGCTGGCCATCAAGTTCCACCTATCTTCTTGTTTTCTATATATCCAATGTTTGGATTACAACCACAAACCCTATTCCTCTACAGCCTGCTTGTTTTTATTGTGAGTTTTGGGTATAAAATTTATGCCCTCTGATTGTAAGGTAAGTACTGTACCTGCTGATCTACCTTTACCAGGCCTGGTTAGGTATGTCTTGTTTCAATGAATGTAGAATACATGCTCACGGGTACCAGATATTACTATTATCCTTTCAACAGCATTCCTAAACATGCATCTTTGAAAACAATTTCTCCAGAGGTGAACTCCGAATTTCAGTAGCCTGCTAGTGAGCTCTTCTAGGAAACAGGTAAAGTGATACACAGGGAAGGGTCTAGAAATTGGTCAGTGCCACAGGAGAAAGTCAAAGGTAGAACTGAGAGGAAATGCCAGCTCTTGCTGAAGCTTAGTAGCTCTGAGAGGGGAGTCCATGAATGCCCCTTAGAGGGGAGATATTCCAAGGTATGCTGCTGGGGTAGAAAGCGTCATAGGCATATGCCCTGACAATTTTGCAGCATGAGGGAAGTCCATGCTTTTGAGAGAAAGACAGTGGGAAATCTGGTCCCAGTGTTTTGAAATACCAATAACTTTAGCACTGTTTAAGAGATAGTAATTTATCTTACACAGACCTCAGTAGATTTTTCTAAACATAAAACCTATCTCTGTAAGAGGATCAGTGGTAATCATAGTATATTTCTATCACTGACACAACAGATACGTTTAAATATATAAAGATGTCAATATAATAGTATTATCATTGTTTGTGTTTGGAATTACAGCAGGCACTAAATACTTTAAGAATCTGAACTCTTGAACTCGGCCTCCCACCAGTCAGGAGAGGTGCATCCATCTTGGTTCCGTACTCCAGGGATCAGACTGAGGTACACAAACATAATCCGAGGCCAACACCGCGGTGGTCTGAGCCCGACGGGCGTTGGCCTGCACCCAGGCCCTGGGCGGGTCGGGGGGCCATCGGGGTGCCAACCCAGGCAGGAGGTTTTTTTGCCCAGGCCTGCGAGCGCGCCGCCGCCATTTTGCCTGCAGGACGACAGAGAGCTCAGGCGGGCAGACCTGTAACAGGCATAGCCTAGGGCTAACAAAGCGGGGGTCCAGGCCCCAAAAGGCACAGGACTGACCCCAAGAACTGGGCGGCTTGGTGGGCCATCTGTGAGTCAACCCGCCCAGGTGATTGTTAGCAAAGCAGACTCTCCCGGCGCTTTCAGGGAGCACGGGCGCGCACGCCCGCCATCCTAGTCACCTGGCAGACCCAATTAACAGTCATAGCCCTAGGGGAACTTTGCTCGGACCTTGGCCTCCCAGGCTTTTGCCTGGACTCAGGGACTGGGCGGCCAGGCTAACCTTGTGTGCGACAGCCCGGTTGGCGGATCGGCTGCCCAGCTGAGTGAGCGGAACACAGGGGAGGTCACAGTAGCATACACCGTCGGCACTCCCTGGGAGTGCACACGGGCTCCATCTGCTCCACAGACACAATCTGGGGCAAGGCCTCAGACAGAAGCCCTTAGCTCTACTCTCTCCTCTTCCTGATCCAGATCAGTCTGGGCGGCAGCATTACATCTCCAAGTCCTGCAAGTGGCTAGCTGGGCTTCCGGGCGGCCAGCTGGGAGAAGTCAGTGTGCTCCAGTGAATCCAGCGGGCCCCAGCGGGAGCCTTCGGCTGCCTGCTTTGGGATCGGAACAGCCTGGGCAGCAGCACACTGTCTACAAGCAGTGCAGGAGGTAAGCTGTGCACCAGAGGCCAACTGGGAAGGGGCAGCTTGCACTGGTGAGTCCAGCACTGACGAGATAAACTAACACCAGTGAGAACTAGATGGCAAAAGGCAAACGCAAGAACGTCACTAACAGAAATCAAGGCAATATGGCAACATCTGAACCCACTCCTCTACCAACATGTCCTGGATACCCCAGCACACCAGTAAAACAAGATTTGGATTTAAATTCACTGGTCATGATGCTGGTACAGGAACACATGAAGGTCATACATAAAGAAATTCATGAGAAAATGGATCAAAAGTTAGAAGCCCTTGCAAGGGAAACACAAAAATCATTGAAAGAAATCCAGGAGAATACAAAAGCCAACAAGGAGGAAATGCAAAAAACACTTAAAGAAATAAAGGAGAACTTTGGTCAACAGGCTGAGGTCATGAAAGACGAAACACAAAAATCTCATAAAGAAATACAGGAGAACTTTGGTCAACAGGCTGAGGTCATGAAAGAGGAAACATAAAAATCTCTTAAAGAATTACAGGAAAACACAAACATGCAAGTGAAGGAGCTAAGCAAAACCATCCAGGATCTAAAATCAGAAGTAGAAACAACTAAGAAAACTCAAAGGGAGACAACTTTGGAGATAGAAAGCCTTGGGAAGAAATCAGGGGACAGAGATGCAAATATCAACAACAGAATACAAGAGATAGAAGAAAGAATCTCAGATGCTGAAGATTCCATAGAAACCATGGACTCAACAGTTAAAGAAAATGCAAAATGCAAAAAGCTTGTAACCCAAAATATCCAGGAAATCCAGGACACAATGAGAAGACCAAACCTAAGGATTATAGGCATAGATGAGAGTGAAGATTTACAACTTAAAGGGCCAGCAAACATCTTCAATAAAATTATGGAAGAAAACTTCCCTAACCTAAAGAGAGAGATGCCCATGAATATACAAGAAGCCTACAGAACTCCAAACAGACTGGACCAGAACAGAAATACTTCCCGTCACATAATAATCAAAACACCAAATGTTCTAAACAAAGAAAGAATACTAAAGGCAGTAAGAGAAAAAGGCCAAGTAACATATAAAGGAAGACCTATCAGAATCACAGCAGACTTTTCACCTGAGACTATGAAGGCTAGAAGGTCCTGGGCAGATCTCATGCAGACTCTAAGAGAACACAAATGCCAACCAAAACTACTATATCCAGCAAAACTCTCAATAACCATAGATGGAGAAACTAAGATATTTCATGACAAAACCAAGTTTACCCAATATCTATCCACAAACCCGGCCCTAAAAAGGATAATAGGAGGACAACACCAATACAAGGAGGGAAACTTCACCCTGGAAAAAGCAAGATAGTAACCTTTCATCAAACCCAAAAGAAGTTAAGCATTCAAATTTAAAAAATAACGTCAAAAATGATAGGAAGTAACAATCACTATTCCTTAATATCTCTTAACATCAATGGACTTAATGCCCCAATAAAAAGACAGACTAACTGAATGGATACGTAAACAGGACCCTACATTTTGCTGCTTACAGGAAACACACCTCAGGGTCAAAGACAAACACTACCTTAGAGTAAAAGGCTGGAAGACAATTTTACAAGCAAATGGTCTCAGGAAACAAGCTGGAGTAGCCATTTTAATATCAGATAAAATTGACTTTCAACCTAAAGTCATCAAAAGAGACCCTGAGGGACACTTCTTGCTGGTCAAAGGAAAAATACAAAAAGAAGAACTGTCAATCCTGAACATCTATGCACCAAATGCAAGGGCACCCTCTTTCGTAAAAGAAACTTTATTAAAACTCAAAGCACACATTGCACCTAACACAATAATTGTGGGTGACTTCAACACTGCACTTTCCTCAATGGACCGATCAGGAAAACAGAAACTAAACAGGGACACAATGAAACTAATTGAAGCTTTGGACCAATTAGATTTAACAGATATATATAGAACATTCTATCCTAAAACAAAAGAATATACCTTTTTCTCAGCACCTCATGGTACCTTCTCCAAAATCGACCATATAATTGGTCACAAGACAGACCTCAACAAATATAAGAAGATCGAACTAATCCCATGCCTCCTATCTGATCACTATGGAGTAAAAGTGGTCTTCAATAGCAACAGAAACAACAGAAAGCCCACATACACGTGGAAACTGAACAATACTCTACTCAATGATACCTTGGTCAAGGAAGAAATAAAGAAAGAAATTAAAGACTTTTTAGAACACAATGAAAATGAAAACACAACATACCGAAATCTATGGGACACAATGAAAGCAGTGCTAAGAGGAAAACTCATAGCCCTGAGTGCCTCCAAAAAGAAAATGGAGAGACCATACATTACCAGCTTAATGACACACCTGAAAGCCCTGGAACAAAAAGAAGCTATTTCGCCCAGGAGGAGTAGAAGGCAGGAAATCATCAAACTCAGGGCCGAAATCAATCAAGTAGAAACAAAGAGAACCATACAAAAAATCAACAATACCAGGAGCTGGTTCTTTGAGAAAATCAACAAGATAGATAAACCCTTAGCCAGAATGACCAAAGGGCACAGAGAAAGTATCCAAATTAACAAACTTAGAAATGAAAAGGGAGATATAACAACGGAAACTGAGGAAATCCAAAAAATCATCAGATCCTACTACAAGAGCCTATACTCAACACAACTGGAGAATCTGGAGGAAATGGACAATTTCCTTGACAGATACCAAATACCAAAATTAAATCAGGACCAACTAGACCATCTAAACAGTCCCATAATGCCTAAAGAAATAGAAGGAGTCATAGAAAGTCTTCCAACCAAAAAAAGCACAGGACCAGATGGCTTCAGTGCAGAATTCTACCAGACCTTCAAAGAAGAGTTAACACCAATACTCTTCAAACTATTCCACAAAATAGAAACAGAAGGAACACTACCCAATTCCTTCTACGAAGGCACAATTACGCTGATACCAAAGCCACACAAAGATCCAACAAAGAAAGAGAACTTCAGACCAATTTCCCTTATGAACATCGATGCAAAAATACTCAATAAAATTCTTGCCAACCGAATCCAAGAACACATCAAAACGATCATCCACCATGATCAAGTAGGCTTTATCCCGGGAATGCAGGGTTGGTTCAATATACGGAAATCCATCAATACAATCCACTACATAAACAAACTCAAAGAACAAAACCACATGGTCATTTCATTGGATGCTGAAAAAGCATTTGACAAAATTCAGCATCCCTTCATGCTTAAAGTCTTGGAGAGAACAGGAATTCAAGGCCCATACCTAAACATAGTAAAAGCAATATACAGCAAACCGGTAGCCAGCATCAAACTAAATGGAGAGAAACATGAAGCAATCCCACTGAAATCAGGGACCAGACAAGGCTGCCCCCTTTCTCCTTATCTTTTCAATATTGTTCTTGAGGTACTAGCTCGGGCAATTCGACAACATAAGGAGGTCAAAGGGATACAAATTGGAAAGGAAGAAGTCAAACTATTATTATTTGCAGACGACATGATCGTCTACCTAAGTGACCCAAAGAACTCCACTAGAGAGCTCCTACAGGTGATAAACAACTTCAGCAAAGTGGCAGGTTATAAAATCAACTCAAGCAAATCAGTGGCCTTCCTATACTCAAAGGATAAGCAGGCTGAGAAAGAAATTAGGGAAATGACCCCCTTCACAATAGCCACAAACAGTATAAAGTATCTTGGGGTGACTCTTACCAAACATGTGAAAGATCTGTATGACAAGAACTTCAAGACTCTGAAGAAGGAAATGGAAGAAGACCTCAAAAAATGGGAAAACCTCCCATGCTCATGGATCGGTAGAATCAATATAGTTACAATTGCCATTTTGCCTAAAGCACTATACAGATTCAATGCAATACCCATCAAAATCCCAACTCAATTCTTCACAGAGTTAGAAAGAGCAATTATCAAATTCATCTGGAACAACAAAAAACCCAGGATAGCTAAAACTATTCTCAGCAACAAAAGAAAATCTGGGGGAATCAGTATCCCTGACCTCAAGCAATACTACAGAGCAATAGTGTTAAAAACTGCATGGTATTGGTACAGTGACAGGCAGGAGGATCAATGGAACAGGATTGAAGATCCAGAAATGAACCCACACACCTATGGCCACTTGATCCTCGACAAAGAGGCTGAAAACATCCAATGGAAAAAAGATAGCCTTTTCAACAAATGGTGCTGGTTCAACTGGAGGTCAGCATGCAGAAGAATGCGAATTGATCCATCCTTGTCTCCTTGTACTAAGCTCAAATCCAAATGGATCAAGGACCTCCACATAAAGCCAGACACTCTGAAGCTAATAGAAAAGAAATTGGGGAAGACCCTTGAGGACATCGGTACAGGGAGAAAGTTTCTGAGCAGAACACCAATAGCGTATGCTCTAAGAGCAAGAATTGACAAATGGGACCTCATAAAATTACAAAGTTTCTGTAAGGCAAAGGACACCATCAAGAGGACAAATCGGCAACCAACAAATTGGGAAAAGATCTTCACCAATCCTACATCAGATAGAGGGCTAATATCCAATATATATAAAGAACTCAAGAAGTTAGACTCCAGAAAACCAAACAACCCTATTAAAAAATGGGGTACAGAGTTAAACAAAGAATTCTCACCTGAAGAACTTCGGATGGCGGGGAAACATCTTAAAAAATGCTCAACTTCATTAGTCATTAGGGAAATGCAAATCAAAACAACCCTAAGATTTCATCTTACACCAGTCAGAATGGCTAAGATTAAAAATTCAGGAGACAGCAGGTGTTGGAGAGGGTGTGGAGAAAGAGGAACACTCCTCCACTGCTGGTGGGGTTGCAAATTGGTACAACCACTCTGGAAATCAGTCTGGCGGTTCCTCCGAAAACTGGGTACCTTACTTCCAGAAGATCCTGCTATACCACTCCTGGGCATTTACCCAGAAGACTCCCCACCATGTAATAAGGATACATGTTCTCCTATGTTCATAGCAGCCCTATTTGTAATTGCCAGATGCTGGAAAGAACCCAGGTATCCCTCAACAGAAGAGTGGATGCAAAAAATGTGGTATATCTACACAATGGAGTACTATTCAGCCATTAGAAACAATGAATTTATGAAATTCTTAGGCAAATGGATGGAGCTAGAGAATATCATACTAAGTGAGGTAACCCAGACTCAAAAGGTGAATCATGATATGCACTCACTAATAAGTGGATATTAACCTAGAAAACTGGAATACCCAAAACATAATCCACACATCAAATGAGGTACAAGAAGAAAGGAGGAGTGGCCCCTGGTTCTGGAAAGACTCAGTGAAACAGTATTCAGCAAAACCAGAACGGGGAAGTGGGAAGGGGTGGGTGGGAGGACAGGGGAAGAGAAGGGGGTTTGCGGGACTTTCGGGGAGTGGGGGGGGGCTAGAAAAGGGGAAATCATTTGAAATGTAAATAAATTATATCGAATAAAAAAAAAAAGTCAAAAAAAAAAAAAGTCAAAAAAAAAATATCCAAACCTCAAGAGACAAAACCAGTACAAACTGTACTGGCTTAGGGTAGAATATAGTTTTGATGGGTTCCATTGTTTGGTTTTGTGTTGTTATTTTAAAATAAAATTTGAAAAAAAAAATGGATGAAAGAATAAAAATAAAAAAATGTATTTTCTGAAAAAAAAAAAAGAATCTGAATTCTTCTGTACTGTACCCTCTACTTAGCTGAAGAAACAAAATACTACAGATTTGATTTAAATCATATAAACTTTCTGATGTCACCTCCTTTTCTTCCTAAGGTAATTTACATCTTGAAATTAGGCTTAAGGGTAGTGATGCATGCTTTTATCTTATTACCATAAATGGTAATCCACATAACATGGCTTGTTCATAAGCCTTACACAACATGGTCTTCTACTATACTCTGCAACTTGCCTTTTCCCCTTAATTCCTCATTTTAAATATACCCAAGTTGCTCTAAGAAGCTGGAAGGTGGCCCTGTTCAGTCGTGCATACTGTCATGCAAGTATGTCACAATGTAATATGTTCTTCCTTCCATATGGGCCTAGATTAATGAACTGCCATCCTAGAAAGTGGAAATTTCTAGGAATTTCTCAGTACAAAGTTCTGAGAAACCAAACAAACCAAGGAAAGAATGTTCTGTGTCTAACGTTTCTATGTGTCTGGGTCTGGAGGGAAGACTAGGATGAAGTTGATGAAGCACACCTTTGAGAAGCCAGCTCAGTTGAACTATGATCCTCACTGTCCTCTCCTGTCATCTTCTCAATCAGAAGTCGCCTGCCAACTTCATAGCCATAACTTCTCATCACAATGGCCCTAATTCTTTCTCCCCCAATCCTCCTGCACTTCAATTCCTATACTACTGATCTCAACATTGAGACGAAATGTCCAAATACCATCTATTATTTCTTATTGAAAGTCTACTTACTTGGGAGATTCTGCTCCTCACTGGTGGCTTTGAGACAAGGATAAAGGAGAGGGGCAGACATGTTTCCCCTAACTGGTACTGCACTGAGATGTCTATTGGCTGGGGATGCCTGGTGCATGCCATTCATAGAATGCTGGTTCCTTGAAGATCCATAATACTTGTCCCAACATGACCTCTTCTCAACATTCACATGAGTCCTGCTGTCTTTCTAGGACTCTGCCTTAGCCTCTTGCCTGAAAGTTGCCTTCTTTGACCTGGTATCAGAGATGTAGCCCAAGAGTGACTATTGGTTTTTAGGAACTTTATCCCTCTCTTTAGGCCTAGCATGAGGAAGACAGGCATGCTTCCCCTATCTATTATCCTCCTGTTGAGATCTCTCCATGATCGTCTTCTTCAAATAAACATACAACTCTACCACATAGGCCCTCATCCATCTGAGGAATGTGTACCACTCTTCACCCATGGATGCCAGTGTCTCACATTCCCTGAAAGTTCTCAACCTTCCTAATGTTGTGATCCTTGACTAAAGTTACCCATGTTGTGATGGCATGCAAACATAAAAATATTCACTCTACTGTTTCATAATTATAATTTTGCTACTGTTATGAATCCTAATGTAAATATCTGTTTTCTGATGGTCTTAAGCAGCCTTTGTGAAAGGGTTGAATGATTGCCAAAGAAGTAGCAACCCACAGGTTAAAAACTGCTATTTTAGCTTATTTTTAGTTTACATATTATATATAAATATATTACATATAATATATACAATATATATTATTATATCATATATCATATAAATCATATACATTATATATTAGAATATAGCATATATTATATATTGTATATGACATATTATATATAATATTTTATATATATTTTTATATATTGACCTTTTGATTTGTTGAGTGGTCTGCATCCTGCTTTCTCATGCTTGTGAAGGACCCACAGAAAGGCCAGGCAACTAGCCAAGATTTATACTCAGTTTCAGAGCCCTCTTTACTCCAAGAGTCACTCAGAATCCTTTCCTGGCCAGTACCTGAAGCTGTCACAGATTTGGTCTTTCTCAAGCCAGAAAGACAAGGATTTAATGGGAACATATCTGTTTGGCCATAGCTGCAGACCATTATCATGCTCAATTCTTAAGGTGTAAAAGTCACCCAAAGTGACTTTAAAAGAGTATTGTCTCCTATCTGAAAGTTTGTTTCCTTTCCAAACATATCTGGTTGTTGGATTGGTTTTTTGTATTTTTTCCCAGTTCATCTCTGTGTGATAATCTTCTGGAAGTTCACTCTGTCCTCCATAAAGCAGACTCTCCCACCCTACTCTACATTCTTTTATTCATCCATGCTAGGATCATCCAATAGGGACTCTGATGAAGAAAGAGACAGATGGGGTACTCTTGATCTTCTTTGTCATTCACATCAAATTCCTGACACTATACTTTTGCAATTGTGAAGGAAGAAGGATGCCAAGGCAGGAGAACCAATGTCTCAGTAGCTCTGTAGTATATTTGGTTTGACCAGAGAGTGAAAGAAAGGGAAAGCACAGTGATGGGCAAAGGAGGAGGCGTGCCTGTCTCTGCTTAGCTCTGCACATCTCTAGAGCAGTCTATCTCTCCTTTTACACTTTTTCCTGCTCCATGGTCACACAATATCAGAAATCTACCCCCACGTCCGAAATGACATTTTCCCAATAACTCGCCTTTGGAAATCCAGATCTTTCCAGAACTGTGTTTCCTCCTATGGAGCTTTTTGTTTTCCCCTCAAACCATTTCCTCAAAGGACTTTGAAGCAAGTACGTGACTCATCAGAAAAACTCGCTTGACCTCAGCAAATGGTTCAAAAGAGCTAATGCCAAATATCATCAAACCCCATTGGTTACCAAAGGAGCTGGTTAATTGACTTAGAAATGTAAGAATTAGGGCTGGAGAGATGACTCGGCAGGTAAGAGCAGTGGCTGTTTTTGTAGAGAACGGGGGTTCAGTTCACATGGTGGTTCACAATCATCTATAACTCCAGTTCTAGCAGGGCTAATGCCCTGCTTCTAGCTTCCTTTGGCACCAAGCACACATGTGGTACATATATGTATATACATATGCATGTGCATATGCGTATGCGTATGTGTATGTGTATGCATATGCATATGCATATGTGTATGTATATAATGTATATGCATATGTGTATGTGTATAAGTACATATGTATGTGTATATGCATATGTGTATGTATATGTGTATGTATATGATATGTATGCATATGCATATGTGTATGCATATGCATATGTATATGTATATATATGTGTATGTGCATGTGCATGTGTATATATGTATATGATGTATATGTATATGATGACTATGTATGTGTATGTGTATGTATATGTGTATATGTACATATGCATGTGTATATGCATGTGTATGTGTATGTGTATGTGTATATGATGTATATGTATATGATGTATATGTATGTGTATACATATATGCATATGATGTATATGTATACGTGTATGCATATGTATATGATGTATATGTATATGATGTATACGTATATATATGTGTGTATGTGTATATGATATATATGTATATGTATGTGTATGTGTATATGATGTATATGTATATATATGTGTGTGTGTTTGTGTGAACATAAAGTTAAGGTAAATTTAAAATAAATCACTGTGAGAATGTTGGCCTTGATTATACATCATTTTCCTTTACTTGTTGAAACAAAACATGAAAAAAAGTTAATTGCTGTTATGACACGTCTACTTTCTATTCCAGAAAATTACCTTAAAGCATATTGCTTAATGGAAATTTTGAAGTTATTGTTATGTGTAAGGACATGAATAAGAATGATCTGTGTCTTAGAACTCACTGGTCACTGGCATCATTTTAATGTACCACAAGAACTTTCTCTAATAAAATGTTTTTAATACTATTATATTCTATGTCATTTGCTTTTTATCTCATGCCACACTCTAGGCAGATCTTAGAACAGTATCTACTTTTCAGTTTATCTTTCTGCCTTATTCATGTACCAGGGCTATAAATAGAACAGACATCTTTCCTCAACCTATGTCTTGACTGAATTTCAGTACTAGGAAGACAAGATATTCATAGTTTTGGTCAGCTTAATTTTAACTTAAGAAAGTGACTTTCTAACTTATTCCCAAATTAGGTGATTCAGCCATTAGAAACAATGAATTCATGAAATTCTTAGGCAAATGGATGGAGCTAGAGAGCATCATACTAAGTGAGGTAACCCAGACTCAAAAGGTGAATCATGGTATACACTCACTAATAAGTGGATATGTATGTGTATGTTTGGGTATTTCTAGAAACCTGGAATACCCAAAACATAATCCACACATCAAACGAGGTACAAGAAGAAAGGAAGAGTGGCCCCTTGTTCTGGAAAGACTCAGTGAAGCAGTATTCAGCAAAACCAGAACGGGGAAGTGGGAAGGGGTGGGTGGGAGGACAGGGGGAGAGAAGGGGGCTTACGGGTCTTTCTGGGAGTGGGGGGGGCTAGGAAAAGGGGAAATCATTTGAAATGTAAAAAAAAATATATCAAATTAAAAAAAAAGAAAAAAGAAAAAAAAACTTTGCAGTTCAGACAAAAATAAATAAATAAATAAACATTGAAAGAAACCCCTCAGCAGTTATTCAGGAGTCTTATTTACTGAGCATTATTGAGATATTTACCAAAGGAAACTACATGCTTTTAAAAGATTAAGTACAAAATTAAGATTGGGGATTCTAAGTGTCTTAATTCTTTGTACAGGAGTCCTACTGAGCTGTAGAATTGGACAAGGGATGGTAAGTTGGGAGCACAGGGTTATAGAGGCTCTGTTCTCAGTCCCTTCAATTTGACAAAAAAAGATATTCATAGGAGGAGGAGGAAAAAGTAGTCTAGGGTTGTGTTCTAATTGACAACAGTCATGTCTGAGCCTCAGATGGTTTATCAGCTCATGTGGTGATAACTATAATAGTTAATAAATAGTCATAATGTAATGTTCCATGCAGATGTTCTGTCTCCACAGCACAGAAAAATAAACCCCAGGGTGAAAACTATGAGCTCTTCGAAATAGTTCCATCATTTACATTCACTCTCCAAATGTCACCTCAGATGATAATAACAATAATAATGACTAACATTTAGTAAGCACTCACTCTATATCAGAAAGTATTCTAAGTAGTTTAGATAGACCCTCCCAACTGCCCTTTGAGATAGGCACGCCAATTAGCACATTTACAGAAGACTGACATACACAGAGGTAAGAAAATTGCTCAGGGTGGCACAGATGGCTCGGAGGACCCTGAATATGTATCTTGCTAGGCAAAGTTCAGAGTCCACACCAAGTGAGCTCACCATCCTTATCCTTCAGACACATTGATTTGTCTTGCAGTTGTCCTAGTTTTGCGGGATGCACTAATTAAGTTTTCTCAAGTATCAAAAGTATCTGCTAATTATAAATCATTGTACAACTCTAAAATAGCCTTGTTCATGTTGGTTCATTCTGATCAGAGAATAGCCTTCTATGTTCATCAGCAAAGGAATGTGGGCCTCCAAAGAACTAAGGAACTTGTTATGCATTGGGTACTAATAAGAACAAACTCAAAGACAATGCAAGTTATTGTTGATAGAGTGTCTACCTCCCAGTTCTCTTATCTGATTCACATGTCAGCATCAAAAGGCAGATTTTAGCTCTTGATTTGGTGGGGACTCTTCTTCAAGTGTGTAGATGATACCACAAGAGATCAAAGCCAAAGGTCTTTTATTGAAACCTCATTATAAACCTATCCATTGCAACCAAAAGGACTGGAGAGATGAGATGGCTGAATGGTTAATGAACTGGGGTTTGAATCTAGAGCATTCACATAATAACTCCAGTTCTCCAACATTCACTGAGCTCTTCTGATCTCTACCAGTTCTAACTGCACACAGCACATTTCCATGCAAGCAAATACCCCACATGAAAATAGATAACAAAGTAAACAAATTGGCACAGGTGACACTGGTCCTTCCTTCTGCTTTTAAATATTTTGATTTTGATGTGTGTGTGTGTGTGTGTGAGTGTGTGTGTGTGTATACCCACCAGAGTTGAACACTCAGACACAGTCTATAGCCAATTGAAAGTCTGAGATCACATGTACACACACACACACACACACACACACACACACACACACATTCTCGCATCACATTTGGCACTGCAGGTGAAGACTTGGCACCAACAAGTAATTTAACAAAAGCTAAGGTAAATTAGCTGTGGAATCTTGATCTTGGACTCCGAAGAATCGAATTGGACAATTTTTCATAGGATTCTCCATCAAGGAGGTCAAATTCTAGTTAAACCTAAAATGATACACTCCTCCACTGCTGGTGGGGTTGCAAATTGGTACAACCACTCTGGAAATCAGTCTGGAGGTTCCTCCGAAAACTGGGCACCTCACTTCCAGAAGATCCTGCTATACCACTCCTGGGCATATATCCAGAGGATTCCCCACCATGTAATAAGGATACATGCTCTACTATGTTCATAGCAGCCCTATTTATAATTGCCAGATGCTGGAAAGAACCCAGGTATCCCTCAACAGAAGAGTGGATGCAAAAAATGTGGTATATCTACACAATGGAGTACTATTCAGCCATTAGAAACAATGAATTCATGAAATTCCCCAGACTCAAAAGGTGAATCATGGTATGCACTCACTAATAAGTGGATATTAACCTAGAAAACTGGAATACCCAAAACATAATCCACACATCAAATGAGGTACAAGAAGAAAGGAAGAGTGGCCCCTTGTTCTGGAAAGACTCAGTGAAGCAGTTTAGGGCAAAACCAGAATGGGGAAGTGGGAAGGGGTGGGTGGGAGGACAGGGGAAGAGAAGGGGGCTTACAGGACTTCTGGGGAGTGGGGGGCTAGAAAAGGGGAAATCATTTGAAATTTAAATAAAAAATATATTGAATAAAAAAAATGAACACAAAAAAAAACATTGGCCGTGTTAGGGAATTTTGCATTATTATTATTATTATTAGTGTTATTATTATTAGTGTTATTACCATTATTATTACTAATCATTATTGCTAATAAGCAGTGGTTCATTGATTGATTTAGGAAACTCCCAGGAGAAAACAAAACAAAGTTTCCAAAATTGAGATAAAGAAAGAAACTGCACTTTTATGGGAGATTGGCTGGTTGAGTCCGCTGAACCTCCAAACATGATGTTGCTGTCTCCAGCAAGCATGACTGGCTCTCTCCCAGGTTCTTTGTGCGTGAGGTGGGCAGTTTCTCTCTCATACATCATGTTCGGCTGCATTGGAGATTCTGAGAAGACAGATGTCTTTAGAAAGTTAATGAACAAGAAACGTGCTTGGTGGGCTGCTTTCTGAAGAGGAGATTGTTTTCACTGAGAAGCAGACTCCAGAGTCCAGGGCTGGCTCTGCTGCAGCTTCGTACACATATGCCACCACTGATTTTGCTCTTCTTCGCACAGCTGACAGGTTATGAGAGCACAGCCATTTATCTTAAATTAATAAATCAGAAGGATGTTGCTTTTTTTTTAAAAAAAAAATGGCTGCCTGTGATGTTTCATGTAGCAGTTCAGGGACGTGAAAGAACACGGGATTTTGTTTTGTTTTTTATTGTACTTGGAGCTAAGGTGGAAAATAATTTATATTAAAGGAGTTAATTAAGCAAGAAAGGGAATAGCTTTTGTTTACTATCCTGTGGCATCTGGGGACCTTTCAAAATAACCGGCTGCTATCTCACTCACAACCAGTCACTTTACTGTCCCAGTGATGTCACACTGAAAGAAACACTTGGGAGCTGGAGAGATAGCCCAGCAGATGAGAGTGCTTGCTGGTCTTTCAGAGGACCAAAACTCCATTTCTACATGGGTCTGGAGTGCCTCGCTACTGCCCCTAATACCAACACACACAGGTATGTACATGTGTGTGCATACTTGCAAACATCAGTCGACAAAGATTCATTTTTGAATGTTAACAATGAAAAGCACTTGATTTTGATTGTCTAGGGACTAGCCAAAACTCTAACTAGTAATTAAAATGTAGGCAAAAGAGGAAACTTCTAAAAACAGAGGTTGAATTTATCATACTTATGTATGTATATGTATATATATTATACATATATTATATATATGTATATATAAAACATTGACATCACTAATTTTAAAAGAAGACTATGGTTTTTCAAGCTTATTGAATTTGTACAAAGAGAAAAAAACCCTTTTTAGAGTGAACATCTTCTCCATCCTTAAGTTTGCTGCCTCCTGGAAGAATTGTGTGTGCAAAGAACACTTTCTACTTTCTTCACTGTGGCTCACTCCACAATTATTTTTAACTAAGCCTAGCATGGGGAGACTGCATCCTCTTCCAGGAAAAGAAGCCGAGCTGTGAACACACAGCCATGGTAAATGGGAGGGCGCCCGGAGGAGCAGCCCCCGCTGCAGAGTCTAGCTAGGGTCTTTCCACAGACACCAGGGCCTCTCGGCATCACTTGTCATAGGACAGCTGACTGTGGAGTGGACAGAAGGAGACGAATGAAATACCATGCTCAAGCTATTGAGAGATATTTTCTAAAACTGGCTTCCCTTAGGAAGATAACAGAGTACAGCTGGACTGTCTGCCACTTCCAGTTCAGCAACTAATTGCAATTCATGGCAACAATACTGTACATGCAGGACAGAGGGAGTATGGCCTGCCTCACTGCCACAGAGAAATACAGTAGACCTATAGACACTGTAGGCGGATGCTAAGAAAATAGTCTGGGACTGTGAGACTGAATGAAACATGTAGTTTGCTTCAATTATCTTGTCTTTTCCTTTTAAGGGAAATGAGGGGGTTTGTTTGTTTGTTTGTTTGTTGTTTGTTTTTATTATTATTATTATTTTTTTTTTTTACTTCAGGGCTTCCTGTGTTCAAGGACTGGCTTTGAAGCCTTATGAGAGTACAAAGAGCAGGTCTAGGCAGACTGAGGTCAATACAGATCTGGAGGGTGGGAAATTATTTTCAGTACCATCACAATGTGATAGAGTGTGTCAAAAAGTTATCACTTCAGCAACAAGAGTTGCCCAGCAGGGTGTGCTGATTTGGAATGTCTGTCTGCTCTTCCTGACCTTTCCCTCTTTCTTTCTTCTTTTTAAAAATCTTCCTTATCTCCTTCCCTTTGCTCTTTTACTATCTCTACTGTGTGTTTGTGTGTGTGTGTGTGTGTGTGCGTGCGCACACATGCGTGCACACGTGTATGTAGTGAATGAGGGTGCACATGCTCTTGTGTATATGTGTGGCAGCCATCATAGGACTCATACAGCTCTATAACTTTACTCATGTGAGACAACAGCTTTCAGTAAACTTCAAACACATTCTTTTTCAACAAGGCCAGTCAGTGAGCCCTGGCAATGGGGCTCTGCCTGTATCTGTTCCCCTCAGTGCTTAAGTAATGGGTGCCTGTATCCATGTGCCCTGAAACCATGTGGGTACTAGGGATCTGAAATCAGACCCTCATGCTTGCATAGCAAGCACTGTTAATCACTTTGCCAACTCTCATTTCCCTCCATCATTAAATTCTAATCTCTGGGACCAGAATAATGCAGAAGGTCTCTGGGAGCCTTACTTTTGAGAAGTTACCACTGACATGAAACCAGTGGTTGCATTGATAGAAAACCTTACAACTCTTTAGCATTTGGAAAAACAAAATGGAAAGCTATTAGAGGTAAAGGGAAGGCCGAAGGATTTCAGTGCTACTACAGTATTGTAAGCCAGGCATGTCTCAAAGAATCCTATTCAGTGTTGGGTGTGCTTGAAATTCCATGACCCAGAAAGGACACAGGCAAGAACACCAGGAGTTTGAGGGGAGCATAGTTTACGTAGTGCCAGTGTCTGTGCCCAGCTCTAGGAGGAAAATATGGAAGACAGAAGAAGGAGGAAAAGAAGGGAGAGGAAAGAGGAAAAGATGAGAAGAGAAGGGAAGGAGAAGAACTAGCACTACATGTAGACATGCCTACACACACACACACACACAATATATATATATATGCATACAAACATACATACATATACAGAGAGAGACAGACAGAGAGACAGAGAGAGAGAGAGAGAGAGAGAGAGAGAGAGAGAGAGAGAGAGAGAGAGAGGAGATCCTGTTTGGAGCGCAGGTCTGTGTTCTAAGTTCTAAATCCCTGTTTATAACCCTCTTCTCACTGTCTTGCTGGTATTTAAGAAATCCCAGCTGTCTCAGTGAAGGATCATGAAGCCTTTCTGTCTTTCTTTTCCCAGATGTGAGATGACAACACAGAGATTTCCACTAAAAGAACTTGCTGACAGTTCTCCAAAGGCAAAGCTACAACTCGCCAAACCTCTAATCCCTCTCTGAGGCTAGCTAGCTCCCTTTCCATCATTACGTGCCCTTCCTCAAACTGCCATTATACCACATCTTTCAGGAGCCCCATAGTCACCCCTTAGAAGAATGCTCTGACCTTCACAGAATAGACTCTGTCACCCTAGCAGAGCTGGCTGAGCTTCTGTGTTTGGCGCTATTACCCCACAGGGTAATTTTAAGTTTTCTTCTCTGAGCCCTGCCATTAAACTGTGACCTCATCCTTTCCGGACAGAGCCTGGGTCTTGTTTATCTCCTCTCTTAAGCCATAGGCCATATACTCTGGGAGTTTCTTCAAGATATGTAATAATAGCTGACATTTAGTGATCTTTCATCATGTCCCAAACACTATTTTGTGTACTTTTTGTGATCTAATTTTATAATCCCCATGTTGCCTATCAGGGCTTTCATTAAGCCCAGTTTGCAGGTCAGGACCCTGAAGTACAGAGACGAAATTATTCAAATTCATAAGATAACTAGGGATAGTGGTTGGAATTCAACTGTGCATTCTGAGCCCAGGGCTCAAAATCCTAACCCCCTGAAGTAGACTAGGATGCCTTTCATAGAGGTTCAAAAAGGTTTGCTGAACGAATAGAAGAAAAACAGAATAAGCCTTTAAGAAATCGAGTTGGCAAGAACTCAGATGAAGACAGTGGGAATCTAAGGCTTTTTCCTTTAGGTATGAGTCATGGTGTGTTGATTCTGACAGCTAGCTTGTCGCAGAATATGAACATGAAATATTGCCTTCTCGGCTTCCACAGCAATCCATAAATGAGAATGTATCAAGTGGAGTTTAGATTAGGTACCTGGTCTTCAATCGCTTTTCCTTTTACTTAGCAAGCTTTGGGATTCATGCTTTAGTTGACCAATAGGGCTATTGTTGAAAGACAGAGGTCAGCCTTTGTTGTTGTTGTTGTTGTTGTTGTTGTTGTTGTTGTTGTTGTTGTTGTTTTTCCTGATTCCCAAAGATACTAGCTTATGAATTAACCTGCTCAGAACTCACCAATCCCTTTTATGTGTGTCATTTTCAAGGCCTCATTCTCCAAATCTCTCCTAAGTCTCTTTCTAACAGTACTTGGCTTGTAGAATTGGATGTACAGGATGTAGAATCAGATGTGTTGCACGTCATCGCAGCCATCAACAGTGGGGTTAAAAGAAGAAGAAATGGTAATACTGACATCTATTCTGGGCCTTTTTCCTGTTTTCCTTGTGTGTGTGTGTGTGTGTGTGTGTGTGTGTGTGTGTGTGTGTGTGTATACAGCCTGGCAGTGTACTTGAGTTAGCAGACTTCTGTCCTCAGGAGTTTTAATGCAGGAGGTAAGGAGGTCTTTGATCAACATACTTAGGAATATTATCAAGCTGGTTAGAGGGATCTGAAATAATGTTTCCTTACACCAGTTTATGATATGCACATATACATTATAGGCTAGCTTCCACATATGGAAGAGAACATACTTTCTGTATTCTTTCTGAGTTTGAGACCATATGTAAATAGGTTTAAGTGTGGGCACAATCAACAGTTTAGAAAGGAGTGACCCAGACAGGTAATATTGGCTTCAGGACACATGGGTCATGAAAGAGAATGTGAAACATGTGGTTGTTGTTGTTGTTACTGTTGTTGTTGTTACTGTTTTATGTTTTTTAATAATCTAATTCCAATTCCATCCTAGTTTTGTATTATCCACTCCCCTATGGTAAATAAGTGAATTAAACTTTCTGTGTGTTGAAATAACAGGAAAAATTTTGTCTCCAAAAGAATTCTCTATATTATTCCTTTGAGACATGACTGAAAGTTGGTATTTTTCCTTAATTCCATGGACCATTAGTCCAAAAGTACTGGACACTGAATAATCACTTTGAAAGGGGATTTTAAAGTAAAAAAAAATTAATTACTTATTTGAGAATTTCTTACATGCATACAATATGTATTTAGGTCATATTTACTTGTCACTTTCTGCCCTAACTCCTCCCAGACTCACTCCTGCCTCCCCACCCTTTCTCCACTTCATGTCCTGTGTTTTTAGAACCTACTGAGTCAACTTTGTGCACACAACTTACCACAGTGATATATGCTTGATTCCGCATATATCTAATAACTCCAATAACCTTTGCGTATCTAGTGAAAAGAAACTCAGACATATATTTCCCACATTTTCTAGAAGAACCTTCATGCCTCACACAAAGAGCACAGCCTCTTTATAGAGGATAAAACCTTTAACAGTCTTTCCTTTCTGACTAAGAGTGCAGCCGTCATCACTGCAGGCTTTGCCTGGCTGATTGGGTCACTGTCAGCTCCTTATCACCCCCATCCAGGTCAGCATCTTAAGCTGGATGGTACTGGCTCTCTAGATCAAGGACCACATTTTTGACAAACACTGGATTGGGACACTCAGTTTGACAAAATTAAGTAGCATATCACTTTAGACTCTTAACACCAAGCACCTTTCCTTGTGCTTGTTCCCGGTTGCCTGTTGCTTTAAGGACACAGTGTGGAAGCATTTCCTCATGTCCATGGTGCTATTTTCCTTGATGATCTGTGTGAAATGTTAGTTTTACTTTACTGCTGAAATGACTACCTGTCCTCCAAAATTTCGAGATGGCAAAAATGAACATTTCCTCTCAACTCATTCTCAAAAGTAACAAAGGATTATAAACAGGAATTTCACTTGACATTTTTGTCATGTATGATCAGACAAATAAATAGTATAAAATGCTGAGGTTCAATTTTGATTACTATAAGTATTCTTCAAAACAGGTTTAAGACTATCAAAACTGATTTATTCTATTCTCGGTCATTCTGTCCTTTATTATATTAAATTTATAAATTGCAGGTTGCTTCAAAAGTACATACCCCTCCTAAATTTATACAATATTTTATTAGTATTCATAAGAACAATCAATTTTTCTGCTCAATGCTTAGACAACGGAGATGATAGTTTTTCTGCCCTTACAATCACCATTAATTGTAGAGCACATTACTTTGACAATAACACATATTTCAACATCCTTTTTAAAGAATATCATAAACTTCAGATCAAAATAAAACTGAAGTCCACATTCTTCAACCTCTATTGGCATTCGCCATACACATTATGTCAATATTGAGATTTTAACAAAAATCTATGCCAAATGAGAAATCTGTTTAGTATAGGGCTTCAGATTTATGTGATTTCAATTCATTCAAAGCCAATTAGTTCATATGAAAGGAACAATAAACATCAATGTTCCCAAAGGAAAGAGAATTACAGGGAGTCAAACTGGGAGCACGTTAGAGCTTCCGAGAGAGAAGAAGAAAGGAAAGAGGGAGCTGCCTCCTGTTCTTTAGTCTGTGTGCTTCTCTCTGTGTCTTTTCAAAAGAAGTGGAAAGGGCCAAAAGCTCTGGGTAAAATTATGTTTGTTTCAGAGGCAGGAGGCTTTCAAGCACTTAAAATTCACTTCTGTGCCTTCCTGAAGGACCCTGCTTCCTGACAATCTTCTATTTGGAGTACCAAACACTAAACCAAAAACAATTTGCTTCAAACTTTAGCTTAAAAAAATATCAGTCGACTTGAGCTTGAGTGATAATTCTTCTCCCTTTAGCAAAGATTTCCTGAATCCTCAAGCACACAAATAGTTTTTTTGGTGAACAGGCAGTAGAGGGTTAACCCATAATTATACCAACCCATGCTGACCTGCAATTTGGCCATCTTCTCTGCACTGACTTCCTGCCTCCTCCAATTACCCAGCCTCCTGCATGCCACCTGGTAGTCAAGGTCCTGTCTCCACAGTGCAGGATGCTGGTGTGACTGCCCCAAAATACACCTGTTGCCTGCAGATTCCTGCAGGTTAATTTCCTCTGCCAGAAAAATTGCTCTAAATTGCATTGACTTTCAATGGGTTCCCACTGGCAAACACCTGGAGGCAATCGCCCACAGATGACTGCCCAGAGACCCAGGTGTGTTTCTGGAGGCTGCCTTGCCCCAGTTCATCCTGATGGGATGTCTTGGTGTTCAGAGTGCCAAACAACTACCCCAGGTTAATGAGTCACAAAGAGGACATTAACATTCAAAAGGGCTCACAAAGGAAAGGAAGCCTTGAAGGTCTCTATTACCAGAGGAAAAAAGTTTCTCCAGAGAAAGGTAGGGAAGAGAGTTCATTACAGCAAGCATCTCAGCTTCTCTGAGAGGCCCCTCCCTGGAAAGGGAGACAATTCTTTCTGCAGCAGCTATTCACATAGTAGCTGCCATTCAGATGGTGACTGCCTTTTCTGATGACTACTACTTGCTAAGGAGTTGTGCATACCTCTACACACTTCAAGTTATTTGTTTATTTTCTTGCAAGCAATTTCTAATTGCTGGTTTTATGAAGGTAAATCTTAATATGGACAGCAGAGTTTCTGAATGCACAAGAGCATCACCAAGCTCTATTGAAACACACACTTCCACTGTGTCATGAAAACATGCAGCTCTTATGAGAAATTCCTCCTGTGTTAGACACAGAGAAATTAGAAGGGAACTAAGACACAATGGGACCCAAAAGATTGTACTTCCTTTACAGTTCTCTTGGGCACAAACTGGTCAGCCTAGCATAGATACTTCATGTGAAAGCATGGGCACAGTAGTCATTTGGATTTTAGTCCAGAAGTTGGTTCGTTTTGTTTTTAATTTGTGTGTGTGTGTGTGTGTGTGTGTGTGTGTGTGTGTGTGTAGGGGGGTGCTCGTCTGTGTTCTTGTGGATGTGTGCAGGTGTGCATGTGGATGTACATGTATGTATAAGTATGGGTGATATCTAGAGATCAATGTGGGCTGCCTTCCTCATTTCTCACCTTACCAACTAGTATGACTTATTTGTGTTTGTGTGTGTGTGTGTGTGTGTGTGTATATGTGCATAACGTGAATATGCAAATGCCATGGCTTGTGGCAGACAGAGAAAACCTCTAGGGAATTGGTTCTTTCTTTCCATAAGGGACTTTATAGATTGAACTCAGGCTTCAAGCATTTTCACGAGTCATTGATGGAACTGTGATAGAAATTGGTGACCCCCACACAAAATAAGTCAGCTAACATAGTCAAAGTAGAAGCGTGTATGTTTGGGGGGCAGGGGAATTGGAAAGAGGGATAAAAAGATCCAACAAAATGCTTGAGTTCATCTTCAGGTCTCTGAAATGAGATCAAGGTCTAAACAGAGGACCAAGGGATATGCATGTCCACATAAGGACATGCATATGTCAATGTCTGACCTTCAGTCTCATCCTTGTCAGACAAGCTGTTAGAACTACATGAGGTCTCTTTCTATGAACTAGGCTGCCCCTCTGTCTAGTGCCATTTTCTTCTCCAAGCATTAGATTCCTGGGAACTTCCCATTTCTTTGTATCTAAGTTTTCTTCAATAGTGTGATAGGTATACTGAGAAACAGGGGGCCTATTTAGAATTCCTTCATTTCTGCCTCACCTGTTATTGAATTTCTATCTTACTTTTTGAGAAAAAGATTCTCACTGAACCTGGAGACCACCAATTTAAGGTAGGCTGTCTGTCTAGTGAACTCTGGTATCTTCCCTCCTTTACCCCTTACTCCAGTGCTAGGATTACACCCTTGCCTAATTTGTGTGCAAGGGGTGGGTAGATGCTGGAGATCAGAACTCAGGGCCTCACGTTTATGTGCCCAGCAACTTTACTAACTAAACCACCCATATCTCAATTTTTTCTAACAAGAGTGAAACCTGGATAAACAACCTACTAATCAACAACAGCACTATTGATAATATATAACATTCTTGATTTGGTTATGTGACCACTGTTATGAAATACAAGGCGGTAAGGGGTGACTTGGTAGACCCAGTCCAAGGTACTGCCCTGAAATATCAGGTCATGCAATAGATCTGGTATAAAGTGGATTAATTTGGGAGAAGGGAGGGGAATGAGGGCCTGGAGAAGGGGTAAAGGCAGACAGACAGGAGCGGAGCCATGAGAGCAGAGAAGAAGGGACAGAGAACAAAAAGGGGAGAGAGAGACAGACAGGGATACATAGGAACTGGGAGAGAACTGGGGTGGTGAGAGGGCCTTTTATATGCCGCCCACATGTGGCCAGGTGATGGACGGAGGTGATAACATAGCCTGTGAGGAGCCTAATGGAATCATCTAACAACCAGCATTATTTAAAAGTTTCGACCCAAAATTGCTCCTAAGAGTAACGCAAGAACAAAAATGGATCAGAGACTGAAGTGATGGCAGAGCAGTGACCAGTCCAACTTTGGATCCATCGCATGGGTTGGCACCAAACCCTGACACTATTACTGTCCTCTGAGAGACTCTACTAGCAACTCACAGAGACAGATGCGGATAGCCACAGCCAAGCGCTGGACTGAGGTTGCGATTCCAGTGAAAAAGGGATCCCCTGAAGGATTAAAGGAACTGAATGTCATGGCAACCCCACAGGGAGGGCAAAGCAACCAACGAATCTGGACAACTGGGAGATCCCAGAAATTGAGCCATCAACATGCATTAGTTGGTCAGAGGCCCCCCTGCATATATGGAGCAGAGGACTTCCTTGTCTGGACTCAGTGGTAGAGGATTTGTCTAATCCTATATAAACTTGATGCTCCAGGGATAGGGTATACCTAGTGGGAGCACCCTTTCAGAGGTAAAGGGGAGGAGGGATGGAGGGAAAACTTCTGAGATGGGAGACCTAGAGCAGAGGCAATATTTGCAATATAAATAAACAAAATAATAAATAAATAACTTGGAAAAAAGAGATCTTCATGGATTATTTCTTTTTTTTATGCAGACTTAATTCATTTATTTTTCTTGTATAAAAACTCCTATGTGGTAGCCACAGCTGGAGCCTGGGTCCTCTGAACAGAGACTCTGGTGTGGGTTTTCACAAGATGATCAGTGAACTCCTGATAAGGAGACTTGGTGAACACAGTCTCTTTCCAGAGGTCGGGGGTCAGGTAGCTGTAGGTCTTGGAGATGGCATCAAAGGTGGCCGTGGCAAAGTTGCCCAGGGTGGCAGTGCAGCCCCTGGCTGATGTGTAGCAGTCGTCTATACTGGCCATCATCAGGAGCTTCTTGGGCACAGGAGCAGAGACAATTCCAGTGCCTCTGGGGGCAGGGATGAGACGCACCAGCACAGAGCCACAGCGGCCTGTCACCTTACACGGAACCGTGTGGGGCTTGCCAATCTTGTTTCCCCAGTAGCCTCTCCGCACAGGGATGATGGAGAGCTTGGCCAAGATGATGGCCCCTCGGATGGCAGTGACGACCTCCTTGGAGCATTTAACACCAAGACCAACGTGACCATTGTAGTCCCCAATAGTGACGAATGCCTTGAACCTGGTCCTCTGGCCAGCCCGAGTCTGCTTCTGCACTGGCATTATTTTCAGAACCTCATCCTTTCGGGATGCGCCCAGGAAAAAGTCAATGATCTCAGACTCCTTAATGGGCAGGGAGAACAGGTAGATCTCCTCCAAGGACTTGATCTTCATGTCCTTAACCAGGCGGCCCAGCTTGGTGACGGGGATCCACTCCTTGTCTTCAGCTTTACCTCCACGAGCCCCGCGGCCTTGACCACAGCCCCTGCCCCTAAAACCGCTGCCGAATCCTCAGTGAAAGCCGCCTTGGCCTCCTAATCCTGGGCCCCTGGGTCCTCCGGGCCCTCCCGCTGCACCTGCATCATCCGCCATTTGGTGTTTTCCCGAAGAAGAAGAAGCGATTATTTCTTTTATATAAGAGGCTATATCACCAGCATCAGTGGGAATTTGATGCCAATGTAGAATCTGTGAGCGGAGGGATAGAAAGCTTTTGACTGATGAGCCACTCTGACTACTGACTTTCTGGAAAGAACTTAAGAGAAAACTCAACTTGGCATACTCCATACTGCCAGTGTGCCTCAGTTGTGCTATCTGTCAGCTGTGACTTTTTACTACTCCTAATGGGCCCTATATGATTTTCCTTTTTGATTAGGTATGATGTGGTTGGATTTCTCAATTCATGAACCTTTTCTGTGACTTCAGTGCTACAGTAGAAAGATTCTGCATGGAGGAGAGTAGATCTGGATCAGCCTACTAATTCAGCCACAGATCTGGTGAATGGCACACAACAGTGTACCTCAAAGAATGAAGGGAGAAAGCCTAGTCCACCTGTCATGATCCAGCTGACTGCAGGCGCTGTGTAGTCTTGCTTGTCTGTTAAGAGCCTAGCCTTGTCTGTATTTTCCAAGGAGTCTATTAGTAGAGCTTTGTAGCCAGTTTTATTAACGTCAGTGGTTGACTTCCCCAAACGAACAGTGACATCCAATCACAGGTCTTCATTTTTGCAAAGGATTGGGGAAAGAAAAAGAACTAAGTTTTGAAGATGTGCTCACCAGGCATTCTAGTCCTCTCTAAGCCTGATGACTTGTTTGCATTCACTGGACCAGGAAACACAGTGAAAGACCAAAACACCTTAAGTAGTGCCTTAGGCCATTTCTGTCACAGAATACAGCATAGGGTGGCTTTTGAATACCAGAAACCAAGGAACCAAGATAAAGGTGACAGCAGATATGAAATCTGATGAGATTCCTCCCATTTCCACTTTAATAATGGTGTTTTCTCTCTGTGGTGTCCTCATGTGATGGAACAGGTCCATTATCTCATTATAAGAACTGTAATCTCTCAATGAAGGCATAGCTGTGATGATCTATCCAGTCTCTAGGAAGAAGTTTTACCTTCAATAACATCACATTCAGATGGGGTTTAAATCAGATGTGAATTTGGGGGAATGAGAACACAAATATTTAGATCAGCAAAATAAGGAAGTGATGACTTGGTTCTGGGATACTTGTGTCTAGCAGAAATCTCTGGAAGCAGCAGTTAGTCCTGACCATTTAGAATAAAGTAGGAAGCACAGTTCCCATCCCTTATCACATGTCACATGACATACATAATAGATTTTATTCGACAACTTGCTTGTTCTTAGACCCCTCCCCCAATGTAAAAATGGCTATTGAACTTTGATATTGAGAAAATAAGATTGTTTAATTATTTATATACTGTTTAATGTGTATTTGTATTCTATGACAGATTCTGTGCCGGGTACTCTGGGGGAAATGGTGAGCAGGCTAGATCGAGTCTATACTTCAGGAAATGTATTATTATGATAGACAAGTGACTGAATGAAATAATCCTCTGCAGTAGCTTGTTATATCACTATGGCTGATAAAAATACAATCTCCATTATTTCTGAAATCCAATTCACTTACAGGGAAAAACACATTGGCAAAATTGTATTTTTATATGTTTCTATTAAAGTATCTTTAAAATGTTATTTCCCTGTTTGTTGAGAACTTAATTCTGAAAATATTATAGGAAATTAAGCAAAATAAAAAGGAGCTAGTTACTTCTAGGAGTACAGGAGAACTTCTGGTACTGTGGATGGATCCGGTGAGAACTGTCAGTATAGGAAACTCTGTTTATTTATACAAAACCTTACAAATCCAACATAAGTGGGAAAACTGCAAACATCTTAATTCCACACCAAAACAGGAGGAAATTTACACAATAACAAATTTTAAAAAAAATCAACATTGTAGGATGTAGGCTTTGGAGGGCAGAGGAAAAGACTGAGTTTCAGGAGCAAGATGTATTTTATCTTAAGTCCTCCTGTTCTGAAGATGTCTCCTTATTATTGACAAGTCTATATGCTCTCTTTTGGGGGTGACCCATGTTTCCATCTGATCTTTTTCATATTCTATTTTTAAACACTTTATTATTGCTTTGAAAGTAAATGTACACATACATGCCATGTCACACATATGGAGGTCAAAAGACAGCTCATAGGAGTTGATCTTCTCCTGTCACCATGGGTTCTGGGAATTGAGCTCAGGTCTTCAAACTTGCTGGGCAAGCCTCTTTATCTGCTAAGCTATCTTTCTGCCTCTTTCATCAGTTCCTTAAGACGTTGATACTGTAGAAAAGATGGAAATGGGACAGTTAGAAAAAGGATGTTTTTATCATGTATTTTGAAAAACAAAAGAGTTCTATTATGAACCCATTAAATGTAAAAGTACACATCTTAAGATACTATGAAAGATTAAGTTGCCTGAGTCAAAGACCTAAGGCAAGAGATGGCCCTAGAACCTAGTTACTATTACTTTCCCTTCCCAGGTTGAGGAGGATGTTCTGTAGGAAGCTGCTAAGTGCTGCACCTTAAAGTTTCTGCCTTCTGTCCCCTCGCTGGCAGAAGGCCGCTGAGTATTTAGAAAGCCTGCTACTTCTTGCCCCTTCCGAATAGAGACAGCCTATCAGCAGTTCCCGCGGGGCTTAATCTGATTTGATCTTGAGACAGCATAAAAAGGGTTGGTGGGCACTCCCCGGAGGAAGAAGAAGCTTTGTTCAAGGTTCCTGAATAATCTGCTTGGAGGAAGAAAACTCCCTGGTGTCGCACTATCTCCTGCTGGACAAGGTGGGGTCACAACAATGTTCCACGGCCGAGCTCTTAATTTCTACACATTTTACTATTCAGTCACAGACATTATTTATACTCAGTATTATACATTGACAAATTAATAAAAATCATTATCCACAAACTTACACAGAAAAGAAAGAGAATCATCATGTGGAAGAGATTTCTGGCTTGGGACTTCAAAGCAAAGTTCTCCATCAACATTAAGCTTTAAGAAAGAACTCCACATGTTTGCCTTCCCAAGGATCATCTCCTATCATCTACCCTATTTACCCCTGGGTTACTCCAGGCTGTGCTCAGGAATCACAGGTTCTTGTTCCTGCTAGACTTTTAGCATTTCCCCCATTCCAAGTGTTCCTATACACTGGCCAGACCATGTATAAGAGCAAATCAGTTATGTCTGTAGACATTCTGTGCTAATATACTACAAAGTATTCACTGTAGGCAGCAAAAAAATTTAATTTAGCCAGAAACTTTATTAATAGAAGTTCTTAGACTTCATAATGTATAAAGATCAAGACATGTGTGTCTTATGGTTCAGTAGATATTCAAGAGGAGGAGTCATGTGACTTCTTCTCAGGTCATAAGGTGGCAGGAAGCATGGTAAGACAGCAGAAGTGTGCACACTCAGGTTTCTTTCCTCCATTTTTCAATTCTACAGCCTGACCGTAAGAGAAGCAGCATTCTGACCTCAACTATCTTCAATTACTTCTGAAGACCTCCCCTCTTAATAACATCCATGCATGAATTTAGGGCTTAGGTTTTTAACACATGACCTTTTGTCCGGCACGTTAGAGCCATGGTAGGCAATAAAGCCCCCTTGGATGCTTCTGACTTTGCTACAATGAATTTATAGGGCTTGACTGAGCAAAAATAATCACCAAAATGGAACTGTTGAGACGTAAATTCAATTCCTAAACATTTTACTCTGCCTGTTGTCTCAGACACTTTCTCTTTTTGCATGGAATACAATAAGATAATTTCTGTGCATCCCTCTCTGGGTATCCCAGTTTTTCTGCAAATAGCTTTAGTTGATACTTGACATTTTTGTTCTTACTTTTTAAATTTCAAAAGATATAAAGAACAACTGTGTATGTGTGTATTCTATGTCTCCTATTATTAAAAGTATATTTAAAACTCACAGAACATCATGAAAATCTCTATGCTAGAATATGTAAAAAATTTAGTAGCTATATATAGCATTAGGAAACTTTAGAGACAGCAAAATGCCTCTTTCTGTAAGCTCTAATGCTCTAAGTTCAATGCCTGGGACCCACATGGTCCCATGGAGAGAACCAAGTCCTTCAAGTTATACTCTTACCTCCATGTACATGCCTTGAAACATACACAGGTGTACACACACACACACACACACACACACACACACACACATACACACACACACACATACATACACACACATGCTATAAATGTTTAAACTACATAAACCCAGGTTTAGATTTTTACTGGAATGGGTTCAGTGTGGATAGTAGATACAAAAGAAGAAGAATCAAGGATACATGCTTCTTAACCAATCACATTTTCATTGGCTGTCTTATCAATATCTTACATTCTCTCCTGGAAGCCTAAATTACTCTGTTCATTTTCAAATCATAAAACTGAGGCTCAAAAGGCTTATTTGATTTGCTCATAGCAGCCTATAATCTTTGTAGGAATCAAGACTTCAAACAGATTGTATGACCCCACCCTCACTTCTCAGTCTTTTACATCAGGTTTCGTATTTCAAAGATTGATGAATTTAGAAGCGGCCGACCTTAGAAAACATGGCTTTTCCATTTCTCCCTGTGTCATCAGCTTTTCCATGAAACTCTCCAAAATTTGGTTTTTGTGTTCATAAAATAGAAAGAGCATAACTTTATATGGGCCTAAGAAAGGAAAATAAAGAATATATATTAAAAAAAAAAACGTTTCGGAAAGCTACACAAATGTTAGATACTGTAATGGATATTGGATGTGGTCCAATAATTTCAACCATCTGGTTTTTCAATCTTTTCTACACACACACACACACACACACACACTTATACAGAAAAAGAGTGAGTGACAGAGAGACAGAAACAAAGACAGAGAGGCAGACAGAAAGAGAGAGAGAGAGAGAGAGAGAGAGAGAGAGAGAGAGAGAGAGAGAGAGAAGTTAAATTTTTGGATAGGAAAGGTGCATTAACAAGGCCATTTATAGTCACTGTTACTAGATTTGTAGATAATGTTCCAAGAACTCATCCATTTACATAAATTGAAACTAAGTTATGAAAAGCACAAAGCAAATGATCTTCTCGGTATCCAGTCTAAGATTTGGTGAAATGTTGTTTCCGTTTGAGTATCTGAAACCAGAATAATATAGACAGATTGGAAATAGCTAGCAAGATGTTCAATAAGAACAATGAAGATCTGAGCTGACTGAATTGGGGGTAAGGGGAGCTACACAGAGAAACCATGCCTTGAAAAACCACAGGAAGGAGAGAGAGAGAGAGAGAGGAGAGAGAGAGAGAGAGAGAGAGAGAGAGAGAGAGAGAGAGAGAGAGAGAGAGAGAGAGGAGAAGGAAAGGAAAGGAAAGGAAAGGAAAGGAAAGGAAAGAAGGAAAGATATAAAGAAAGATGGTCAGTGAAGCAAAACTATTATATCTGATACTGATAGTTAAGGTGAAAATTCCAAGGTAAAACAATTATTCCAGCCAGCTAGCAAGTGATAGACTTATGACTGACATGGTGAACTTGAGAGACCAATAGATAGAAAGAGATAGAGAGGCATGCAAATGGTACAGATTCAGACTAAAAGCCATAAGGTGAAATTCCTACCTATGAAGCCTCTTAATCTCTGAAAGTATTTCTCATGACAGCCTTGAGGATATATCACATCTCCTTTATACTGAGGGAGAAAATGAGCTTAGTAGTTTATTATAAAAAAAAAAAAAGAGGCCACTTAGGGGGATAAGGAATGCTTGGATCTCAATGTTCTCTGTCCTTAATGATAGTATAACACTTTTGATCGTGTTGTATTAAAGAATGGCATCCTATATATCAGAACTCTATCATTCTTATATACAGAGTCCCCATCTAATGACTCTATTGATGGTGAGAAGATCAAAGATTCTATGTAACCAAATGTTTCCATAATTTCTGAACACAAGCATGGCTATGCCACACTGTTGAAGCTGTTATGAATAAGATTGTTTCATTATATTAAAAAGGTGTTTTAGGCATTCAGTATCCCATACTAGGAACAGCAAAATAATGTTAAGGACATATATAATCACACTATTGTGTGAAATTTTAAAATATTTACTTGTGTTCTGACTTTTCTTGTTTTGCTTAAAAGAAGAAAATTTGTTGTGAGTCCATGTAATTCAAAACAGTCTCCATTGTATTATTTTATTAACAATTTAAAATAACAAGTTAGGGATATACAGACATTCTCCTCAGACAACCACAAATGAGAAAATTAATGTTTCTCCTAAAAACCCATGTTTTAGAATCATCATATGGTTAGTTGAAAACAAAGATCCACAGGGCATCTAAATAATGACAGTTGATTTCCACTGTCAACTCATAGGCCTGGGTCTGGAATTTCATTTCAGTGTCTTATGAATGAACACAGTCAATCCTGAATTCTTCTAGTTTCAGACCCGTCAGTGAAATATTTTACAGTTAATGATAAATTCAGCAAATTACTGATGGTATTAAGGGGCTATTGGATCAGCAGCTAGTGGTAACTCCTTTTTAAACACGTTTGATATTCATAACTAAGGGAAATCTGGGCACTCATCAATGGAGGGAAACACACAACCAAGCCCACTAGTTAGTTAGTTATTCCTAAACCTTAAAAGACAGAAAACGACACAAAAGACATTTTGACCCTCTCTCTTCCCACAAGTCAAACACACACACACAGAGACACAGACACACACACACACACACACACACACACACACACAAACACACCTCAGTGCTTCATCTTTCTCCATCCTTGGGCTTCTATTTCTTTATGTAGTAAGTTCAAGGATCACCAGGGCTCCATGATAAGACCTTGCCTTAAACAAAATAATATTGACCTATTTCATAGATTGCTAGAACAATTAAGAACTTTAATTCAGCTGCTCACCCCACATTATATAGGATAAAATGAAACACTGAAAAAACACTTAAAACCAAGTGCTTATAGATACTCATCTGAAAGAACAAATATGGTACTGGAATATATTGACCATTCTTAAAAGGAATGATTAAGTTTACAGATAGCCATTAGAAAGCTAAATTTAGACTGTGCATAACTCTGTACTAGTATATATTTGTATGTTTTATATATATATGTTCTTGTATTTGGATATATGTATATGTCCATACATACTCACTTGTCTTATTATAGACAGGAGTTGGTTCCAGAATGATCATGGTTTTATGTACAATGAAGCAATAATAGCATAGAACCTGTGAAAGCTTCCTGTATACTTGAAACCATCATTGGTTATTTACAGTACCTGATACAATGTAAATATTATGCAACCATATTTCTCAAGGAATGATGACAACCAAACAGTCAATAAATGTTGACTACAGATGTAGCATTTATAGACATACTTACAAACGATATGAATGGGAAAGATTGGCGGAAAGGTAGCTGAGGAAAGGGACCTGCTACCGGGTTTGAGGATCTAAGCTCAGTCCCTGAGACCCGCATGATAGAAGAAGACTACTGATTCCTGTAAACTGTCCTCTGACCTCCATGTGGATTCTGGGGAACTTGCCAGTATGCTCATAGACAAATAAGAGTGATGAGCACATTTTAAAAAAGAATATGCAGATAGGTACACTGTGAGTATGGGCCACGAGAGAAGAGGATCTGTAAATTTGCTGCAAGTTACAACTGAGTATCCTGCACTAGGCTACATTGCCAAGGTCAAGTGTTCATTTAAGTGTGTGAAAATGCCTAGTTTTTCTTTGGAATTTTCTGGAATATAATCTGTTTTCTTTTTAACAAATCTGTTCAACATGGGGATGGCTGAGTCTCTGACCTTATACTCTGAATGTAGAAAGGGGAGCCAGGAGCTGGCATGGGTAGAAATGGCTGCCAGTATTCCAGCCAGCCTGCAGTATTTTATGTTGCTAAAATGGGATTCTTTCTTTCCAGTCTCCTCATGTATCTGTTAAGTCCTACACAGCATAAAATTGTCTGTGAGTAGTTTTGCTTTTTTAAAAGTGAGCTAATTATTATTTGAAGGCTGTTCTAAAGTGGGAATGATACTTGTTTACTCTTATTTTGTTGTTGAATTATAATTGTGATTATTTTTTGCATTAAAAAGGCAAGGGAACTAAATGCCATGTCCAGTTTATTATAGAATAGCAGCAGCTCTGACAGGGGGAAGTAATTAGAGATTGCCAGGTGGAAAAGATTTGAAGAGCAAGGTAAACTATATATCTTCCCCCAAGATGTCAAGAAAATGACGGTAAACTCTGGACTGATTGTTGACCACAGTTTGAGACTTAAAGGCAAATACTCTCCTGTTTGTCTTTCGAGTTCTAAATAAAACTGATACAGAGAGATCCAAACTAGCTCCCCTGGGTTTACTGAGGACTAGTAAGTCTTTATTTTCATAAATATTCTTCCTGGTAGGAAATGAATAAGTTCAGACTGAATATTGCAGGTCTGGATTTGATACAGTGACTGTGGCTCACTGGTATTTAAAATACTAAGTTGATATTCTACTAGGGCCTTGGAGCATTAAGTACTAGAATGCTGTCTGTTAATAGATTAGCCACGGCAACCACAGATTTCTGGGCAAACATGATAAACAAGTATGGTCTGGGGTTCCTGGCATGCATGCTGGCCTTGTGATGACTACTGCTGTGTTTCTTGTGATGTCAAAGGTCTTGTCAGGAACATGTAGGGTTGAAATGTATGCCAAAGATAAGCCTGGATCTTTGCTCCTCCAATCCTGCTTAGGAATTCTGTTCCCCTCTTTCCTGAACTCTTGGGTTATGTAGTTCTTTTCATCAAAAGTCCACTTAGGCTTTGCACTGGAATCACATTTAGGTTCTGACCAGGTTGTTAGATGCCAAACAGAATACCTTTGGAAACACTAAGGTTTCATTCAGTGCATAATTTTTTTTTTAATGTATAGCTTCTCTGAGAAAGGTTTATTGTGCACAACTCACTGGAGTCCTTGCTGTCTGGTATTACTGGCCTCTCCTGGGACTAGGGAGGATATGCTGAGCTCCAGGCACTAAAGTTCTATGGCAGGAGAATGTTTTGTTTCTAGGATCAAGGAGTTCCAGAACTGAGAACTGCAGGGGCCCAGGAGCATGCCCTACAAAGGCTGAGACTCCTAGCACTCCTGCTGACTGCTCCTGTCTCTCCAGCCTTAAAGGAACACAGAAGCAAACCCAACACATTTTATTGAGTGGAATTTACACCAAGCTCCTGAGAATTGGGCAAGAGAGTAAATAACATTTTCCTCATTTATTATGTTGCTCCCTCTTTATGAACTACCTCATCGGATGTGAGGCCAGTGTGCAGCCGAGCTCCGAGTAAATAATATCATTAATTCAAATAGAATAAAGTGTGAAACATGACCCAGTCCAAGCTATTATATATATATTTTACAAAATTAGAATGATCTCATGTGAAAGTGACAGCAATGTGCTATAATTTAGAAATATATGAATCTTCCAGGGTTCCCAAGATAACATTTTTATGTGCTGATGAAATCTAGATAATATATCTTCTTTAAAAAAATAACCCTACTGCCCATAAAATACCTTTATTACAGTTTACTGAGTTTACAGAAATGGGGAGTAATGTCTAGAGTGCCTATTAAAGTGTGGGTCATTGTTTGATAGTGAAGATTGAGCATATTATTAAAAATTGTGCTTCCACAGAGCAGGAACAATGCCAGCTTTGCCCAGATCTGCACTGAAAATAAAACATTTACATCGTGGAGATTATATATCGGGTCAAATTTGTTTTTGTTGAAAATGACTATTATTTATTATTTCTTTTTACTCTTGTTTCATTTCTCTTCTCTGAGCAACTTTTTGGAAGACTGTGGGTCTGTTAGCCTTTTTGTATAGGTAACACCCATGGAAACCCAGGAGGAGTGTCACAACCATGCCTGCCAGAGGCAAAATGCCCTTCAGCAGTTCTTGGCTATAGTTGGCTCTGATCAGTGAAATCGCCTGCACAGCATATGGTGCCACTGTAGCTTGTAGGAAAGATGATGAGTGTCCTCATTCTCCACAGACCAAGTGAGAAGTGACTGCCATTTCTTATGCATGTCTACAAGGCTTTGCTCCAAACCAGCAATCACTTGCTTTTGGCCACGATTTATAAGAGAGGGATCTGTGGTCAGACAGGGGTCAAGAATGTATTTTATCATTGTCTAATGTTTTAGTAACTGTGTGGCTTCTCTTCAACAGTGTGGCATATAAATAAAAACGTAATCACTGTAAAACAGAAAGCAGTTTAAAGTCTCTTTTTTGTATACTGAGTACTTTTGTTCAAGGCCTTAGAATCTGGAAATTTTTCCGTAAAGAAAATACTGGTATAGCATGTTTGACAGAGAGACAAAACATAGCACAGCCTTGGCATGGCTACTTTAGGTTTGCTGTACACTGCTCTGGATTCCTCCAAATCACCAGTGTTGTGTGTTTACAGTTTAGAAAGCTGGTGAAAGCTCATTGATGCTAGAAGAACTTTGGTTCATAATGCCTATTTTAGACTCTGCTAATTTGTGAAGTTCTAGAGATATAATACATTTATGGATACATTCATATTTAGAAATGTAAATACCAAGTAATTGCCTATAAAGGAATTTTAATCCAGCATTATGGCTTCTCTGGAAAAAGATCACATCAAAAGATATAGATCTGTATGCTCTGGCTGGAATGACATACCTTTAATCCCTCTGGTTGGTGCAAACACACCTTCAATTACAGTATGATTTGGCTGGAAAATAGACATACCCTTAGTACACACTTTCAATCTCAATCAATGTAGGTAATGTTAATTTGTAGAGGGCAGCAACCATGTTTGTAAGGAATGTCTAATTAAGGGGTAAACAGAGGAAGGACTCAAATAAAATTTTGACAGAATTAGTCAGAGATAGGATATATCAAAATCTCAGGGAAAAGAGGTTACTTAAGAGCCCCAGAGAGTAAGTCACGGGTGGAGGGCAGTTGAGTTTGGTGCACTCAGTTGAGTTCAGTGCAGTGGAATTGAGCCATTTGAGTTCAGTTCAGTCAAAGCAGTAAAGTTAAATTCCTTTTTGAGCTATTGCAGTTCCATGTAGGTAAGAGGAAGCAGTTTTACTGGTACAGTTTTATAGAGACAGGTTGCAGGTAAAGACAGAATGAGCAAGAGAATGAGAAGGAGCCAGAAGATTAGAAGAGATTGCCAGACTTAGTTTGAAGTCAAGCAGAGAAATTCAGTCAGAAGCCAAAAGAAGCCAGTTTGAATCAGTCAGCGTGGAAAGGAGTTTGGACTAAAACAACTGAGTGGAACCAGCTAGTCACAGTTCAGAAAGAATGAGAAAGGCTGAGCTTATTCATCTATAAGCTTCCGATAAGACAATTATATCAGGTGAATAAGTTACATTCCCAATTGCCTCCACATTCCTCCTTGCTTAAAGAAACTACTGAAACCCACCATTTTTTGGGATGATAGGGACATTCCACTAAGTGCTAATTTCTGAATTCACTCTCCTGATTGATTTTGTTTTATTCTCTTTCTAAAAGACAATGGATGGTTATCAGAATTACTTTTATGACTTCTGAAAAGTGATGGCTTTCCATTTATGTGTTCTGGGAATGAGATTTAAGCTTAGTTTAGTTTTAAAAAAAAACTACCATGGGGCTGAGGAAATGGCTTATGCTTTGAGAACATGATGACCTGAGCTCAGATGCTTATTACTACTATAAAAAAGAGGCATGGTGATCAGCAGAGGGAGTGGCTCCCCACCGCCATCTTCCCTGCCTGCTGGGACAGAATAGCAGCACCAGGTACTGAGATATCCTGAGTTTAAGAGCTCTGGGGGCACAAACCGCCAGGGGTCTGCCTGTGCCCAGGATGTGAGCACATAGGCAGTTCATCTGCCAGCAGGCCTGTCGTGGGGCCTGTGTCCTACGTGGAGATCAGCAGAGGGGGTGACTGCCCACTGCCATCTTCCCTGCCTGCCTGGGCAGAAAAGCAGCACCAGCTACTGAGATATCCTGAGTTTAAGATCTCTGGGGCCACAAACCACCAGGGGTCTGCCTGTGCCTAGGACCTGAGCACATAGGCAGTTGTCTACCAGCCAGCCTGTTGTGGGGCCTGTATCCTATGTGGGGATCAGCAGAGGGAGTGACTCTCCTCCGCTATCTTCTCTCCATGGCAGAGCAGTCGGGGAGCACCTAGTTCACTGAGACAACCCAAGTATAACATTGCTTGGGGCAAGATTCAGCAGTGTTTCAATGTCACAAAAGAGGAAGGCAGCACATCAGCAATCTGGGCCAGAGGACCCAGGCATCCAGTGTCTGGAAATAGCCTTAAAGGTCCACAGAAGGTTGAAGCACCAGCCAGTGACAATAAGACTATATAACACCAGTGAGAACTAGATGTCTAAAGGCAAACATAGGAACATTACTAATAGAAACCAAGGCATTATGGGAGCATCTGAACCCAACACTCCAACAACAGCAAGTCCTGGATACACCAACACACAAGAAAAACAAGATTTGGATTTAAAATCACTGGTCATGATGCTGTTAGAGGAACACAAAAAGGACATAAATAAATCTCTTAAAGAAATACATGGGAACATGACTTAGTTAGAAGCCCACTAACTAAGACATGGAAACAAAAAAAATCACATAAAGAAATTCATGAGAATATGGGTCAACAAATAGAAGCCAATAAAAAGGAAACACAAAGAAATGCAGGAGAAATTGAGTCAATAGACAGAAGTCATGAAAGAGGAAACACAAAAATCTCTTAAAGAATTAAAGGAAAACACAAACAAACAAATGAAGAAACTGAGCAAAACAATCCTGGATATAAAAACACAAGTAGAAACAACTAAGAAATCACAAAGGGAGACAACTTTGGAGATATAAAACCTTGGAAAGAAATCAGGGGCCATAGATGCAAATATCAACAACAGAATACAAGAGATGGAAGAAAGAATCTCAGATACCGAAGATACCATAGAAACCATTGACTCAACAGTGAAAGAAAATGCAAAAAGCAAAAAAGCTTGTAACCCAAAACATCCAGGAAATCAAGGACACAATGAGAAGACCAAACCTAAGGATTATGGGTATAGATGAGAGTGAAGATTTACAACTTAAAGGGCCAGCAAATATCTTCAACAAAATTATGGAAGAAAACTTCCCAAACCTTAAGAGAGACTTGTCCATGGATATACAAGAAGCCTACAGAACTCCAAACAGACTGGACCAGAACAGAAATACCTCCCATCACATAATAATCAAAACCCCAAGTGTACTAAACAAACAGAGCAATATTGATTAAGACTGCATGGTATTGGTACAGAGACAGGAAGAAACTTCAATAAAAAAAAAAAGGAGCAGTAGGAGAAAAAGGCCAAGTAACATATAAAGGAAGACCTATTAGAATTACACCAGACTTCTCACCAGACACCATGAAAGCTAGAAGATCCTGGGCAGAGCTCATGCAGACTCTAAGAGAACACAAAATCCAGCTAAGACTACTATACCCAGCGAAACTCTCAATCACTATAGATGGAGAAACCAAGATATTACATGACAAAACCAAATTTACACAATATTTCCACAAACCCAGCCTGACAAAGGATAATAGGGGGAAAATATCCTGCAAGGGGGGAAACTATAGCCTAGAAAAAGCAGGATAGTAACCTTCTTTCATCAAACCCAAAAGAAAATAACCATACCAGTATAAAGTTAACATCAAAAATGATAGGAAGCAATAATCACTACTCCTTAATATCTCTTAACATCAATGGACTCAATTCCCCAATAAAAAGACATAGACTAACAGACTGGATAAGGAAACAGGACCCTACAATTTGCTGAATACAGGAAACACACCTCAGTGTCAAAAACAAAAACTACCTTAGAGTAAAAGGCTAGAAGACAATTCTACAAGCAAATGGTCTCAGGAAACAAGCCGGAGTTGCCATTCTAATATCAAATAAAATTGACTTTCAACCTAATGTCATCAAAAGAGACATGGAAGGACACTCCTTGCTGGTCAAAGGAAAAATTGACCAAGAAGAACTCTTAATCCTGAACATCTATGCTCCAAATTCAAGGGAATCCTCATTCATTTTTTTTTATTCGATGTATTCTTTATTTACATTTCAAATGATTTCCCTTTTTCTGGCTCCCCACTCCCTGAAAGTCCCATAAGCCCTCTTCCCTCCCCATGTTCCTCCATCTACTCCTTCCCACTTCCCTGTTCTGGTATTCCACTATACTGCTGCACTAAGTATTTTCAGAACCAGGGGCCACTCCTCCGTTCTTTTTGGACATCATTTAATATGTGGATTATGTCTTGGGTATTCCAAGTTTCTAGGCTAATATCCACTTATCAGTGAGTGCATACCATGATTGATCTTTTGAGACTGGGTTACCTCACTTAGTATGATGTTCTCTAGCTCCATCCAGTTGTCTAAGAATTTCATGAATTCATTGTTTCTAATGGCTGAATAGTACTCCATTGTGTAAATATAGCACATTTTTTGTATCCATTCCTCCATTGAGGGACACCTGGGTTCTTTCCTGCTTCTGGCTACTACAAATAGGGCTGCTATGAACATAGAGGAGCATGTGTCCTTATTGCATGCCAGGGAATCCTCTGGGTATATACCCAGGAGTGATATAGCAGGGTCCTCCGGAAGTGTCATGCCCAGTTTTCTGAGGAACCACCAGACTGATTTCCAAAGTGGTTGCACCCTCATTCATAAAAGAAACTTTGCTAAAGCTCAAAGCACACATTGCACCTAACATAATAATTGTGGGTGACCTCAACACCCCACTCTCCTCCTCAACGAACCGATCAGAAAAACCAAAACTAAACAGGAAGACAGTGAAACTAATTGAAGCTTTGGACCAATTGGATTTAACAGATATATATATAGAACTTTTCATCCCAAAACAAAATAATATACCTTTTATCTCAGCACCTCATGGTACCTTCTCTAAAATTGATCATATACTTGGTCACAAGACAGACCTCAACAAATATAAGAAGATCAAAATAATCCCATGCCTCATATCAGATCACTATGGAGTAAAAGTGGTGTTTAATAACAACAAAAACAATAGAAAGCCCACATACCCATGGAAACTGAACAATACTCTACTCAATGATACCTTAGTCAAGGAAGAAATAAAGAAAGAAATCAAAGACTTTTTAGAATTTAACGAAAATGAAGGCACAACATACCCAAATTTATGGGACACAATGAAAGCAGTGCTAAGAGGAAAACTCATAGCTTTGAGTGCCTCCAAAATGAAATTGGAGAGAGCATACACTAGAAGCTTAACAGCACAACGGAAAACCCTGGAACAAAAAGAAGCTAATTTACCCAGGAGGAGAAGAAGACAGGAAATCATCAAACTCTGGGCTGAAATCAATCAAGTAGAAACTAAGAGAACCATACAAAGAATCAACAAAACCAGGAGCTGGTTCTTTGAAAAAATCAACAAGATAGATAAACCCATAGCCAGACGAACCAAAGGGCACAGAGACAGTATCCAATTTAACAAAATTAGGAAATGAAAAGGGAGATATAACAACAGAAACTGAAGAAATTTAAAAAATCATCAGATCCTACTACAAAAACCTGTACTCAGCACAACTGGAGAATCTGGAGGAAATGGACAATGTCTTAGACAGATACCAAATACCAAAATGAAATCAGGATCAAATAAACCATCTAAACAGACCCATAACCCCTAAAGAAATAGAAAGGGTCATAGAAATCCTTCCAACCAAGAACAGCACAGGACCAGATGGTTTTAGTGCAGAATTCTATCAGACCTTCAAAGAAGACTTAAGATCAATACTCTTCAAACTATTCCACCAAATAGAAACAGAAGGAACACTACCCAACTCGTTCTACGAAGCCACAATTATGCTGATACCAAAACCACACAAAGATCCAACAAAGTAAGAGAATTTCAGGGCAATATCCCTTATGAATATTGATGCAAAAATATTCAGTAAAATTCTTGCACACTGAATTTAAGAACACATCAAACCATCATCCAATATGATTAAGTAGCCTTCATCCCAGGGATGCAGGGATGGTTCAATATATGGAAATCCATCAATGCTACCCACTACATAAACAAACTCAAAGAAAAAAAAAACACATGATCATTTCATTAGATGCTGAAAAAGCATTTGACAAAATTCAACATCCTTTCATGCTAAAAGTCTTGGAAAGAACAGGAATCAAAGCCCATATATAAACATAATAAAAACAATATACAGCAAACCGGTAACGGTTTAACGGTTTAGTTTAATCGTTAAACTAAATGGCGAGAAACTTACAGCAATCCCACTAAAATCAGGGACTAGACAAGGTTGCCCCCTCTCTCCATAGCTTTTCAATATAGTTCTTGAAGTCCCAGCTAGAGCAATTAGACAACATAAGGAGGTCAAAGGGATACAAATTGGAAAGGAAGAAGTCAAACTATCACTATTTGCAGATGATATGATAGTATACTTTAGTATCTTGCAAAAAGCAATCTACAGATTCTACACAATCCCCATGAAACTTCCAACTCAGTTCTTCATAGACTTAGAAAGAGCAATTCTCAAATTCATCTGGAATAAGAAAAAACCCAGGATAGCTAAAACTATTCTCAACAGTAAAAGAACTTCTGGGGGAATCAGTATCCCAGACTTCAAACATTACTACAGAGCAATAATAATAAAAACTGCATGGTATTGGTCCAATGTCAGGCAAGTTGATCAATGGAATAGGATTGAAGACCCAGAAATGATGGGTCACTTGATATTCGACAAAGGAGCTGAAAACATCCAGTGGAAAAAAGATAGCCTTTTCAACAAATGGTTCTGGTTCAGTTAGGGGAGAGAATGCAGAACAATGCAAATTGATCCATTCTTTTTTTTTTAATTTAATTTTATTTTATTTTTAAATTTATTAATATATTTATTTTTTTATTCGATATAATTTATTTACATTTCAAATGATTTTCCTTTTCTAGCCCACCCACTCCCCGAAAGTCCCGTAAGCCCCCTTCTCTTCCCCTGTCCTCCCACCCACCCCTTCCCACTTCCCTGTTCTGGTTTTGCCGAATACTGTTTCACTGAGTCTTTCCAGAACCAGGGGCCACTCCTCCTTTCTTCTTGTACCTCATTTGATGTGTGGATTATGTTTTGGGTATTCCAGTTTCTAGGTTAATATCCACTTATTAGTGAGTGCATACCATGATTCACCTTTTGAGTCTGGGTTACCTCACTTAGTATGATATTCTCTAGCTCCATCCATTTGCCTAAGAATTTCATGAATTCATTGTTTCTAATGGCTGAATAGTACTCCATTGTGTAGATATACCACATTTTTTGCATCCACTCTTCTGTTGAGGGATACCTGGGTTCTTTCCAGCATCTGGCAATTATAAATAGGGCTGCTATGAACATAGTAGAGCATGTATCCTTATTACATGGTGGGGAGTCTTCTGGGTATATGCCCAGGAGTGGTATAGCAGGATCTTCTGGAAGTAAGGTACCCAGTTTTCAGAGGAACCGCCAGACTGATTTCCAGAGTGGTTGTACCAATTTGCAACCCACCAGCAGTGGAGGAGTGTTCCTCTTTCTCCGCACCCTCTCCAACACCTGCTGTCTCCTGAATTTTTAATCTTAGCCATTCTGACTGGTGTAAGATGAAATCTTAGGGTTGTTTTGATTTGCATTTCCCTAATGACTAATGAAGTTGAGCATTTTTTAAGATGCTTCTCCACCATCCAAAGTTCTTCAGGTGAGAATTCTTTGTTTAACTCTGTACCCCATTTTTTAATAGGGTTGTTCGGTTTTCTGGAGTCTAACTTCTTGAGTTCTTTATATATATTGGATATTAGCCCTCTATCTGATGTAGGATTGGTGAAGATCTTTTCCCAATTTGTTGGTTGCCGATTTGTCCTTTTGATGGTGTCCTTTGCCTTACAGAAACTTTGTAATTTTATGAGGTCCCATTTGTCAATTCTTGCTCTTAGAGCATACGCTATTGGTGTTCTGTTCAGAAACTTTCTCCCTGTACCGATGTCCTCAAGGGTCTTCCCCAGTTTCTTTTCTATTAGCTTCAGAGTGTCTGGCTTTATGTGGAGGTCCTTGATCCATTTGGATTTGAGCTTAGTACAAGGAGACAAGGATGGATCAATTCGCATTCTTCTGCATGCTGACCTCCAATTGAACCAGCACCATTTGTTGAAAAGGCTATCTTTTGGCATCAGTGCAGAATATATTTATTTACAAATGATTTCCCCTTTTCTGGACCCCCACTCCCGAAAGTCCCATCAGTCCCCTTCCCCCCCCCTTTTTTCCCACCCAACCCTTCCCACTTCCCTGTTCTGATTTTGCTCTATACTGCTTCACTGAGTCTTTCCAGAACAAGGGGCCACTCCTCCGTTCTTTGTGTACCTCATTTGATGTGTGGATTATGTTTTGGGTATTTCAGTTTTCTAGGTTAATATCCACTTATTAGTGAGTGCATACCATGATTCATCTTTTGAGTCTGGGTTACCTCACTTAGTATGATGTTCTCCAGCTCCATCCATTTGCCTAAGAATTTCATGAATCCATTGTTTCTAATGGCTGAATAGTACTCCATTGTGTAGATATACCACATTTTTTGCATTCACTCTTCTGTTGAAGGATACCTGGGTTCTTTCCAACTTCTGGCAATTATAAATAGGGCTGTTATGAACATAGTAGAGCATGTATCCTTATTACATGGTGGGGAATCCTCTGGGTATATGCCCAGGAGTGGTATAGCAGGATCTTCTGGAAGTGAGGTGTCCAGTTTTCGGAGGACCCGCCAGACTGATTTCCAGAGTGGTTGTACCAATTTGCAACCCCACCAGCAGTGGAGGAGTGTTCCTCTTTCTCCACACCCTCTCCAACACCTGCTGTCCCCTGAATTTTTAATCTTACCCATTCTGACTGGTGTAAGGTGAAATCTCAGGGTTGTTTTGATTTGCATTTCCCTAATGACTAATGAAGTTGAGCATTTTTTAAGATGCTTCTCTGCCATCCGAAGTTCTTCAGGTGAGAATTCTTTGTTTAACTCTGTACCCCATTTTTTAATAGGGTTGTTCGGTTTTCTGGAGTCTAACTTCTTGAGTTCTTTATATATATTGGATATTAGCCCTCTATCTGATGTAGGATTGGTGAAGATCTTTTCCCAATTTGTTGGTTGCCGATTTGTCCTTTTGATGGTGTCCTTTGCCTTACAGAAACTTTGTAATTTTATGAGGTCCCATTTGTCAATTCTTGCTCTTAGAGCATACGCTATTGGTGTTCTGTTCAGAAACTTTCTCCCTGTACCGATGTCCTCAAGGGTCTTCCCCAGTTTCTTTTCTATTAGCTTCAGAGTGTCTGGCTTTATGTGGAGGTCCTTGATCCATTTGGATTTGAGCTTAGCACAAGGAGACAAGGATGGATCAATTCCCATTCTTCTGCATGCTGACCTCCAGTTGAACCAGCACCATTTGTTGAAAAGGCTATCTTTTTTCCAATGGATGTTTTCAGCCCCTTTGTGGAGGATCAAGTGGCCATAGGTATATGGGTTCATTTCTGGATCTTCAATCCTGTTCCATTGATCTGCCTGCCTGTCACTGTACCAATACCATGCAGTTTTTAACATTATTGCTCTGTAGTATTTCTTGAGGTCATGGATACTGATTCCCCAGAATTTGTTTTGTTGCTGAGAATAGTTTTAGCTATCCTGGGTTTTTCGTTATTTCAGATGAATTTGAGAATTGCTCTTTCTAACTCTGTGAAGAATTGAGTTGGGATTTTGATGGGTATTGAATTGAATCTGTATATTACTTTTGGCAATTTAATGAAAATGAAGGCACAACATAACCAAATCTCTGGGACACAGTGAAAGCAGTGCTAAGAGGAAAACTTATAGCCCTGAGTGCCTCCAAAAAGAAAATGGAGAGAGCATATACTAGCAGCTTAATGACACACCCGAAAGCCCTGGAACAAAAAGAAGCTATTTCACCCAGGAGGAGTAGAAGACAGGAAATCATCAAACTTAAGGCTGAAATCAATCAAGTGGAAACAAAGAGAACCATACAAAGAATCAACGAGTCCAGGAGCTGGTTCTTTGAGAAAATCAACAAGATAGATAAACCCTTAGCCAGACTGACCAAAGGGCACAGAGAAAGTATCCAAATTAACAAAAGTAGAAATGAAAAGGGAGATATTACAACAGAAACTGAGGAAATCCAAAAAATCATCAGATCCTACTACAAAAGCCTATACTCAACACAACTGGAGAATCTGGAGGAAATGGACAATTTCCTAGACAGATACCAAATACCAAAATTAAATCAGGACCAAATAGATCATCTAAACAGTCCCATAACCCCTAAAGAAATAGGAGGGGTCATAGAAAGTCTTCCAACCAAAAAAAGCACAGGACCAGATGGTTTCAGTGCAGAATTCTATCAGACCTTCAAAGAAGACCTAACACCAATACTCTTCAAACTATTCCACTAAATAGAAACAGAAGGAACCCTACCCAATTCCTTCTATGAAGCCACAATTATGCTGATACCAAAACCACACAAAGATCCAACAAAGAAAGAAAACTTCAGACCAATCTCCCTTATGAACATTGATGCAAAAATCCTCAATAAAATTCTTGCCAACCGAAACCATTCTTATCTCCTTGTAGTAACCTCAACTCCAAGTGGGTCACGGGACCTCCACATAAAACCTGACATACTGAAACTAATAGAAAAGAAAGTGGAGAAGACCCTTGAAGAAATGGGCACAGGGGAAAAGTTCCTGAACAGAACACCAATAGCTTATGCTCTAAGATCAAGAATTGACAAATGGGACCTCATAAAATTGCAAAGTTTCTGTAAGGAAAAGCACACTGTCAAAAGGACAAAACATCAACCAACCGATTGGGAAAGGATCTTCACCAATCCTAAATCTGACAGACGCCTAATATCTAATACATACAAAGAACTCAAGAAGGTAGACCCCAGAGAACCAAATAACCTATTAAAAAGTGGGGTACAGAGCTAAACAAAGAATTTTCACATGAAGAACTTCGGATGCCTGAGAAGCAGCTTAAGAAATGGTCAACATCATTAGTCATTAGGGAAATGCAAATCAAAACAACCCTGAGATTTCACCTCACACCAGTCAGAATGGCCAAGGTTAAAAACTCAGGAGACAGCAGGTGTTGGCGAGGATGTGGAGAAAGAGGAACACTCCTCCACTGCTGGTGGGATTGCAAGATGGTACAACAACTTTGGAAGTCAGTCTGGCAGTTCCTCAGAAATCTGGGCATGACAAGGAAAATATCTAATTTAATTTATATTGAATATGAGTTGAATAAATACTTATTTCAAGGTTAAAATTGTAGGGGATATTTGGAGATTTAAAACTAGATTTTTATTACCTAAGTTCATGTTTCAGTTGAGACTAGCTTCTCTGAGGTACATTAGCAGGTAGTGGGAAAGACATTTGGATGATTGGTAGCTCATAGCTGCTTTCAAAGACAAACCTGAAGGGATCTACAGCGTCTTAGAAAAAAGGGTCAAGAAATTTTATCCATCTGAACCAAATGATCGATATATCCTAAAAATATATAGGCAAGCCTCTGATTCCAGAAACTTGTCATTTTTGGTGTTTTGCAAAATGTTTATTCTCTCTAGCCAACTTATCATTGTTTTGCAAAGTGGGAACTCTCTCCCTCCCTAGCCCCTTTTAAGCTAGCAGTTCAAATGGCACAAATTTGCTGAGGCCCATCTGTCAACCTGCAAGTTTTATGGAGATATAATAATAGACATCTCTCCCAGTGGTGGGTGCAGGATCCTTCTTACTCAATCTACAGCGAACAGATTGGAGGATTGGAGGCCCCTGAGGAAAGCACTGCAGCCAGCCCTTTCAAAATCCTAGAGAGTACACTCTGTCCATCTCTTTAAAACAAAACCAAGCCCAAAACAACAGAGCAGTGGGAAATCATATCTCTGGCTTATTACTGCAACAGGCATTTCTAAGAAAGTCCCGATAAATGAAGACACCCAGCTCCAATCTGGCCTCTTCCTTTATCTGTAAACGTTGATGACAGGCTCTCTGGTATAACACATGGCACAGATCTAGCACATGCTGTCATCAACCTGTCCTACGGGGAGCAACACTGGGGTTCCTCACTCAGACATCAGTGCCATTAAGGTTTTTATAAACACTATTATAAGAAATAGACATAGAAACGTACCTGGAAAGTGAAAAGGGATTGGAATAAGAAAGCAGGTTACTATTCTGTAGCAAGCTCCATTTTGTTGATGTTGTTATTTTTGTTTGTTTGTTTTTGTTTGTTTCTATCTCAATCATTGTCTATTTCCTCACTTCCAAAAATTGTAGTAGGCCTTCCCTAATATTAAAATAATCACCTTGCAAAATAAGAGATTGTACTGGATTCATCTGGACTCTTAAATTATTCTATGACTTTACAAATATATATTTAAACCAAGTATATTTTTCTCCAAATATATTAATTGAAAGTTTCGGGTTTGTCTATGATGCCAGTATCTAGGCTAGTCCCCAGAAAGGAGTATTTATACAAAACAGTTTTGTTACTACATAGAATCTAGAAATGAAATGCCATCAAGACATGGAACACCATCTCCAGCATCCCACTGCACTATGATTCTATAGAAAGAAAATTAAGGACCACTGTGTTTTCTGCATCTCCATGGCTGGTTTCAAACATCATAACCTAACACCAAAGATCCAAGATATGACAGAAGAAGGGTTTTAAGCTACTGGTTCCACAACCGTCTTTAATCATATGGAAAAACTAATGTTAAAGCTCTCCTTTTAAGATTGAGTAGCAGCTGTGCCACATATTCTGCTAACACTAGGATTTCATAAATTAAGAGAAACTGCAATTTTGCACTCGATTTATGTCAGCAAATGCCTGGTTGATGTAAAATCAGATGCTAAATCATTAATACTAAGGATGTTTTCTCAAACAAAAGATGAGCCTCGTTCATTTCAATGGTTAAAAAGGGGTTAAATAAGCAATCCAGTATATTGGTAAAGACGTGCATTTTTTTTCTTATGAAATCTGAACAGATTACCGTAAATTCATCACTGAAGTTCTTCTGACCACAGGAAGTTCATCTGAGACAACAATACATCTCCACATTTGGCAAGCCTCCAAGATTCCCACAGGGATCTTTCAAAGGTTGCATTTTAAAGAAACACAACAAATAAAGGCAGTTACTACGCTCCATGTTTATCTCTAAGCTGCTGGTATCTCCTAGAAAAAGTTCCTCTATTAGGCTCTCTATACAATTCTTTGTTAATAACTGTTTCTATAGTTACTACTGATGACTTTCCTTCTGTTTCTTTTTCTTGTGCTTAGTGTAATAAAGGATGTTACTCCAAAGTTTTTATATACTAATGATCATATGTATGTGTGTGCACTCACGCACATGTGTGTGTGTATGTGTGTGTGTGTGCGTGTGTGTGTGTGTGTTCTCAAAATTCCCATAAACTCTAGTTGAAGACTTTTGATGAAAACTTCTAGAAACTCAAGAGTAAAAAAGTATCTAAGAACAGAAAAGACACTGAATAGCAACCTTGATTGTAAACAGTTGAAGAGAACCAAGATTACTTCCTGAGCAGCATGGCTACAACATGATAGTGGTAAGACACTTAACAATAAAACTATAAGATGTACATTTAATAATATATATTAAGTATTATAATATATAACAAATAAAATTTTGAGAAATGCATATAGAAGCTTGGAACAAGATAAAATGTAGGCATCTTCATCTCCTTTAGCAGAGACTACTGGAGACCGTCTCCACCTCAAGGTTAAAAACATAGGTAAAGATTGACAATAAACAAATGCTTCAAAATATCAATATCATTGTTTATTAGAAAAATAAAAGTTATAATTGAGACCCTATCTCACTCCAGGCAGAAATTACTTGAATTTTCCAACAGCTTATTAAAAAGCCTGCATCCAGTAAGTTATGTACTGATAATATATTAAGAGTAAGATCCCTTAAGAGCCATAAACATATTATCAAGAAATTAAGTAACAAAAAAAGCAAAGTGTGTAAGGTTGCTGGAAAGAGGAACCTTTGTTCATTGTTGAACTCTGATATAACTGAGTTAGTCCTTTCCTGGATGTCCAAAGGACTTGGTACACTACCGTAGAGACACTTGCTTGTGTTTGTTCAGTGTCTCTCTTTTCACAACAGTCAGAAAACCACATCAGCTCAGATGTCCATCAGCTGATGAGTAGGTAAAGAAAATACAATATATACACACAATGGAATTTTATTCAACAGTAAAAAAATGTGAAATTATAGTTTTCAGAAATGAGTGAAACAGGAATGTTTATATTGAGAAAGTTAGCTTAGAAAAACAGCTGCCACTTGTTTGACCTCTTATTCAGAACTTTGCAGTTCTACAGAAGCTAGGGAACTAAACAAGAGACCCCAGTAGGGGCATGTCTTCAAGGAGGAGAACAGTGGTAGGACATGGCATTGATGGAGACAGGAAAGAGATCGATTGCTAGGAGAGGGTAATCAGGATGCACCATGTGCATGCATGAAATAGTCCTAGAAAAAAGTAATTAAAACATCAGTAATAACAATATACTGAGGTTGCTTATTTTTTCCCTAGTTTCTTTGCCATTTTATAGAATTCTTAAAGTGTCTCTTAATTTTCGCAATTCACTGCCCTGATACCATGGGTCACTTTTCTGAAATGTTTTGCAGGATGTAAGGTAAAGAGGCTTTTGGATAAATTCATGACAAGGAATTCACAAAATTTTGTGTTGTCATATAAGTTATTTGTTTCTTATTTGTTTACTGCCATCATAAAAATATAATTACTTTTGATATAATGATCTTGTATAGAATCTAATTCAATTCTTCTTATTATCGATTTCAGATTTTTTTTTTCATATGCAACCATATCATTTGTGTCTTGTATTCCTTTTTCTTACATTCCAACATTGTATAGAACTTCTGTTGACATTCTGGCTAGCAGTGGCAATGGTGAAAACATGTGTTACCTATATGACTTTTAAGGGAGCTCCTTCCTAATACATTATCAGTACCTATATTATTGAATGCAAAGTTTGCTGTAAGGTGAAATTTTCAAATTGACTAATTCTGCTTCATTTCCACCGATGGTGAAACTTACTTTTTCCTGTAGTAATCAAAAATAATTCTCTATTTCATTTGACTTTCAGTAAATCATTTTTAGCAATATCTTCACATGTTTAACTGACTTTGCATTCATAGAAATACAAAACTTAATTGCTCAGATCGATTTCTGCATTTCATGCTCTGAAACTCTGCCGTACCCGGAATTTTTGGAAGTGTGATCATAAAGGAGGTTGTTCAGTGGCTTTCTTCTTCTGTAATGTTTTTCTTGGGCCCCTGCATTAGATTTATTCTGGACTCCATTACTGGAAAGAAAAAGTGTGGGACTGATGTTTTGAAAATATGCAAAGGTGTAGTGGATCTCACAATTCAGTGAAGATGGTAGTACAGCATTCCTGCCTCCCTCTAAACACCGTTTAAGATTCTGTGTTCTTGATGTCGCTGTAGAATGCATCTCTTGTGCCTTTCATACAGGTTCCTCTCTTTTCCATCTTCACAGCATTGCACCTTCTACAGGTGTTGTGACTGTGCCAGGTTGAAAGAAGTCCTTTGACATTCCTCTAGTTATATCATCTGAAATATTTCTCTTCCATACAGTCAGAGGCACATCAGGCAGTGTTTGGATTTTTGCTTCAATACTGAAACAAAATATAGAAAATTGAAGAGAAAGAAAGGAAGGAGGGAAAGGTTTTACCATTGGCAATGTAAATGAAGATGAAATTCAATTAAAAAAAGAAAAAAAGAAAGGAAGGAGGGAAGGAACCAGGGGAACCAGGGATGGGAAGAGAAGAAAAAGAAGGGGAAGAAGAGCAAGAAGAAGAAAAGGAAAAGACAAAGATGAAGACAAACATGAAGAAGAGAAAAACCAAAGGTGCTTGCCCATAGTTCTCCTTCCAACTGTGTTTTCTAATTTCCCATAGTCCATTTGTTTTGTTGTCTTTATCGTCTTCTGAAATTTATTTTATCTGTTATAAATTGGCAGGTGCAAGACACTTTCAATTTTATTTTATTTGCAAATGTCTTGATTTTTGTTTTATGTAAAAAAGATTAAATTTGATGAATGGAAGATTATTCTACTCTGGTTTTGGTTTTTTTCTTTTTGTTGTTATTTTTGTTTGCTTATTTCTTTGTTTTTGTTTGTTTGTAACACTTGAATGGTCTTGTGTCCCTTCCTCTGTCTTTGATGATTGCTGAACAGAATCTACCCTTACTTAAATTATGCTTCCTCTTTGGGTAGAGTATCACTTCTTGGATATATATATATATGAATACACACACACACACACACACACACACACATATATATATATATATATTTTTCAAGCTACTATCTTATTGTTTAAGTATAGTGTGCCTTGATATGATATGGTTTATCCTATATGGATTGTCTCAACAAGCTGACCCTATAGGTCTGGGTTTCTGATAAAATATATAAAGTTTTCAAGCAAGGAAATGATCACTTCCCTCATCTTCTTTCTCCTCTTCTCCAGGACTCCTATATACAGCATTTTGATATTTCATTACAGCCTCACAAGCCTTAAAAATGATTTTCAACTATTTTTTCTGGGTTATTTTCTGTTTTCCCATTGGGGACTTTCTACAACTTTATACTTCATTCTTTTTATTATTATTTCTTTTTCTTTAAAGTAAAGACATTTGTGAGAAGATTGAGGATAAGCTTCCATGGTACCAGAAGGAGCCTTACAAACTTTGAAAGGAAGAAAGCAATCAACTTTCTCACCCAAATATGCCTATGAGCTGTAATAACCTGAATGGGGTGATAGTCCTCAGAGTACGGTAACAGCATGTATATCGTAGGAGTGACCCACAGCTCGATTCACCCAACAAGAGAGAAATCATGATTAGTCATGGAAACTTAGCCAAATACTCAGGGTTAGTGCAGTTTTAAGTCTTGGATGAGAACCCACATCTGCCTACTTCACTAACCCCATGTAATCCCTAATTATATTTTAAATATTTGTCCTTATACCCGCAGGTAACCACAAATTTTGGGATAAAATAGGCAATATATCATCACCAAGTCAGCCCACACCAAGAAAATTTCTCTGTGCAAAGATGGAGACTATTACAGAAGAACAATGCCCCATCAAAAGTCAGAGCTGTGGAGACCAGTCCCAACTGATTCATTTACATCGGAAGTGCAGGGATTTTAGGGGAGCGCGGATGCAAAAATTGTAAGAGATAGTAAAACGGAGTTTTCTGTGAGATTGTGCCTCCTAGGAACTTCAAGAGCTACACAATAAAGTTTCACCAACATTACTGCCTAAGCATGATCTGAACAAGGACAACAACAGTAGGCAGGCAAAAGTGAATGGACCAGTAAGCTCGCAAGGCTTCAACTCTATGTAAAGAGCCATAGAAAATGAAGCAAAACTAATAGCCAAAATAATAGTCTTCCCTAGGAAAGACCATACCTATTGGTTATTCCATACCAAATTGTGCATGTGTACATACACACGCACACACGCACACACACACACACACACACACACACACACACACACACACACACACATGGGTATTTTAGCAGAAACACAGACCTATAGATCCGGGATCTTGAGACAACCCATGTAGGATAAGCCATATCGTATCAAGACACTCTATACTTAAATATCAAGATAGTAACTTGAATATAGCCAGAGAAATCATATTCTATCCTTAGAGAAAGCAAAATTTAAAGTAAATGGTAGATTCTGCTCAGCAATCATTGAAGAAAGAAGAACTGGTACAGGTGTAAGAACTGTGTTGTTCTTAGTATTAGTTAGGACTGGGCTCCACAGCCCTGCATTTTGATTGGGCATTACTTTTCATTAATGGTCTCTATCTTTGCACAGAGAAATTTTCTTGATATGGGCTTCATTGGTGATAATGACTACCTCTGGGGATAAGGGGATTAGGGGATAAGGAGATACTATACATACATACATACATACATACATACATACATACATACATACATACGCACACACACACACATATATATTTACACACACAAAATCTAGCAATAATTTCAAAATATGAGACCATAAATTTCAAAGAGAGCAAGGATGTATATGGGAGGGTTTTGAGGGATGAAAGGGAAGGGGGTGATGCAATTATATTATAATTTTAAAAATGTCTTTGTAAGATAGCTGATATTTTTGTTTCATTATTTGTTTACACAGATGGTTTTCCATTAAGTTTGGGGTCCTGCTGGATTGATATCATGAGTGCTTTTGTATATGTTTGAGTGTATGTATGTGTATGTAAAAGCATGTTTATCTGTATGAGTATAAGTTTGCACATGTCATGCAACATGTAAGGAAGCCAGAGGTTATCTTCGGGTATCAGTCCTCTTTATTATTTGGTGCTGCATATCCCATCTAGCTGGCTTGTAAGCTTTGAGGGAACTCTGAGATTACAGACAGGGTTACTTGGTATAGCTCTCACATTGGTTCTAGAGATTTGAATTTGGGTCCTCACACTTGTAGGACAAGTGCTTTAGCCATAAGCTTTCTCCTTGGCCATGAGTTCTTTTTAAATTCTAACCCATCTTTTTCTAATCTCATGTATTATATCACAAGAGTTTGTGGTATTTAAATTTTCTCTATTTGGCTTTTTCTGCAGCATTCCAGAAGAGCAGTAGGTTGGGAGTCATGGAGAAGACCCCAGCCCATCTCTCTGGAGTGGTCCTGGAAATTCAGGTTCCCTGCTCATCACTGACAATCTCAGAGGTAGGGACAAAGCATTTATGTTAATTCTGAAAGCTATTTAGCCTAAGTCACTAGATGGATGACTTGTTTTCTGTGTTTTGGGGCAGGGTAAGGTGATTGCTGTGTTTTGAGAGGCTACCTCTCTCCTTATTCTATGCTAGACAGAAGAAACCTAGCTAGATTCAGCACTGCTTGTCTATACTCCTTATATAGCTAGATAGTGGCTTCTGAAAATCCAAGTTCAGGATAAAGAAACCAAAGCAAAGCAAGGAGACTTTCTACTGTAATAGATTTCAGGCCCTGGGGTCTGAAAGCCAGTCTAACCTTTTTCTTCATGCTTTGAAGTTATCTTATGTATGTATGTATGTATGTATGTATGTATGTATGTATGTTGTATGTGTGTCTACTTACATAATATCTAAAAAATCTTAGTTGTCTTGAGTGATAACATGGAGTCCTTTTAGTGAGTGTGTATACTGCGTCCACTTTTCAAAAAGTTTGGCCATTGAATTCATTTTTTAATTTCAAGCTTTCTATTTTCTTCTTTCAAATGCCTACTTTGTTTCCCTTTTTATATGCCATTTCAAGCTCTCCATTTTTTAAATCTAATTTTAAAAGTGCATTCTCTAATATGCCTGAGAGCAGTTTTAATGTCTTTTCTAATCTGAGACATGAATCTATTTCTGTGACTGCTTTTCTTTTAATTGGTATAAAATTTTTCTTACTTCTAGGAATATCTTGGTTATAGCCCACAATATTAAAGAAAATGATAGGACTGAAGTAGCATTGTTCTTTATGTGAGATCTAAAGAAATGATGGGGGAAAATAGCCTCCCCATCCCAAACAAGAGTTGAACATTGTTGAGAAGGCGCTGAAGTTTAGGTTGTTTTCAGCTCAGATACGCAGACTAAGCTCTAGGTACAACAATATCTTCTCTATTGCAAGGCCTGAGAGAATACATAGAACTCCTTTTGCTCCATAGCCCAGACTCTGCTTCCATGCCGCTCCAGCCAAACACCTAACCCACATCCCATGGAAAAGAACAAGCGAACAGAATTAGGTCTGTGGTTCAAATATAATAGTCAAGCAGCAACCAAGGGCATATTGAATCTCTTGCCTTTCCTTCCTCTGGGAAGTTGTCTCTGCCTTTGACTGGCCTGGGTTTCAGTGTGTATACACCAAGACATGGCAGTCCAGGCAAAAATAAAAGTAAAAAACAATCCCCCCTTATGTATCTCCTGTCTTGGATACCATTTCAGTGCACCAAGAGCATTAGAGGATGGATGATTTAAATGTTCTATTCTAGCCACAGTAACCTAGAAATTAATAATTTGTTGTTTTTTATTGTGGTTATAAAATACCATGAACAAAAGCAACTTAGAGACTGAAGAGTTTCTTCTGGTTTAGGGGAGAGAGAGCGAGAGAGAAAGAGAGAGATAGAGAGACAGAGAGACAGAGAGAGACAGAGACAGAGAGAGAGACAGATGCAGAGAGACAGAGACAGACCAAGAGAAAGAGACAGAGACAGAGACAGTGACAGATACAGAGAGGCAGATACAGAGAGACAGAGACAGAGACAGACTGAGAGGCAGAGACAGAGACAGAGAGGCAGAGTCCATAATGATGAGAGAGGAGTAGCAGTCCACTAGTACTCAAACAGGAGGCTGAGAGATGAGAGTTGCATTTTTTTACCCACATTCATAAACAAGACAGAAAACTGGATGTGGGGTGAAGCTATAGACCCTCAAAACCTGACTCAATGATGCAGGTCTACCAGAAACACCGTACCCCCAAAGTTTCAGAATGTACCCAAAAAAGCCACACATGGGAACCAAATGTCCAAATACCTGAGCCTAATGGGAATTTTCTCATAAAACCATCAGCAAATAAAATTGGAAATGTCTATGTCTCTATTGTTGAGTTACTTTTTTTTTAATTTGGGGGTAGGGTTTGATGCAGGGTCTCACTATTTAGCCCAAAATTGCTTGGAATTAATTATATGGTCCAGGTCTCCCACAACATCCTGGTGATACTCCTGCTTCAGGCTCTCTAGAGTTGAGATTTCAGGCATGTGCCACCATAACTAGCTTCCTAGCATTATGTTCTAAGAACTCATTAATGTCTTAAATGATTTCTTTACGGATAATTTCTAGAAGTGAAAACAAAAACAAAAACAAACAAAACAAAACACCAAAATCAGACAACCAATAAGCTGTATTGGAATTCTTTTTTTGTTCCCCTTTTTATATGCTATCTCAAACTCTGTTTTTATCCATTTTAAAAAGCATTAGTTCTCTAATATGTATGACAGCTATTTTAATATTTTTACCAATTCTAAAATGATAGTTCCTTCTAAACAGACAAGATTTAAAATACCTTGAATTAAGCTTTTCTTCCCAAGATTTATCAGAATATACATTTTCCTATTTAGAACATAAATCTCTACAGTTAAATCCAAGGGCTTTTCAATCTTGACAATATCCTTTAAAATGGTTTGAATGCATCAGCCACTTTCCTCTAATGTGCCTGGTCCAGCCTGATTTCTTGTGCAGCTATTCAGTCATAGCCTGGGAATTTCAGTGCTCCTCTGAAATGCTTGTTTGTGTGACCTGAGTCCACAAGGTTGTCCACCTTCAATCTTAGACTTCGCCTTAGTTGCTGTTTAGTATTTCTGTACTATTCTTTGATAGATTTCCCTTTGTGTAACTCTCTAAATATCTATTCACACTTTCAAACTTAAGTATGATTTTTTTATCTTTGTCTTATTTTTATTATCTTTTGGTACGTTACAAATCTTGTTATTTTATTGAAGCATATCATTAAAATCTCTCTGGAAATATTAATCAAAGTGTTTTCTATTCAAATAAATGTGTTTATACACACACGTATGTGCCTATTTATGCGTGTTGAGGATTTTATTAATGTCCAGAAAGGATTCAGACAGCTTTCAGAAGAACTAATGTCCTCACTAGCAGATTCTGTAGGTGAAAAGATGGTCATTATGGACTATGCTGGTTATTTTTAGGTTTTATGCCAACTTGATGCAACTTAGAGTCATTTAGGAAGAGGAAGTCTCAATTGAGAAATGTTCCTAGCAGATTGGTCTGTAGGCATATCTGTGGTTCATTTCTTAACTGATATAATGTGGGAAAGCCCAGTTCACTGTGCATAGTGATCATCATGGTGATATAAGAAATCAGACTGTAAAATCCTTAGGGAACGAGCCAGTATTCCTCCATGGCTCCTGCATTAGCTCCTGTCTCTAGGTTCCTGCATGACTTCCCTGGCTCATGGACTGCAAGCTATAAGATGAACAAAACCCCTTTCTCCCCAAGGGTTCTGTTCATGGTGATTTATCACATAAATAGAGGTCCTAACCAAGGCAGGGACAATGTAAATAAAGCTGATGGGTGGGAGAGGCCAAGGCAAAAGCAAATTTTTTTTTCACATTGCTACCATATTAGAGACACAAACAATAGTCATTGCTAGAGTCATTCTGGAACAGGCTAGTGCGAGAAAGATAGAAAATCTGATACGCTCTACTTTTAAGATTCTTTCTTGTTGGAAAAGCTATATCCAGACTTGATGGCCAAATAGGAATAACTCTTAGAGGTGAGGAAATTGATACCTTGCATCACTTGACTGAAGCTTTTTATTCTCCTGTCAGTGTTTTCAATAAAGTTTTGCTTTGACCTTGCAGAACAGTCAAGTCTTGCTCAGTGCGCTCCATTCCCTCTGCTATATTCGTTTTGTGTTTTAGATTTTGTTTTTGTTTTTTTTTAAGCCACAATACAAAAAGCTCTCCATCCACCATGATCAATGAATGAAGGGCCAGCATCGTAGTTGCCTTTCTAACTTCTGCTGCAAAATTCCCAACAAAAGTGTCATAAGGAAGGAAGGGTTTGGTCTAGCTCTGAGTTTGAAGTTTAAATCCATCGTGGTTTGTAATGCCCAGCTGGAAGAGTGTGAGGCAGGTTGTTATATCACATCCAGACTCCTGAAGCAGAGGTGGTTGAAGGCTAGGACTCTGCTTGCCCCTCCCTTTTAAGCTGTTGGGAGCCTTAACCCATAGAGTGTGTTTAAGTACAGTTAAGTTGGTTTTTCTGCTTCATGTAATCTAGGCTAGAAACTCATCATGCACAGATATGCCCTTAGGTTTCCAAAGTGATTCTATATCCCATCAAGATTAATCTTCACAGCGACATAGGAAAATGATGTCATAAAAATCTATAATTTGAAGATAAATTATAAAGTAGATTGTTTTAAGTAGACAGGTTTACAGATCACAGTGGTGTACTGTGTTTGGAAAGGGCCTCAGTATAGTGTGGGCCTTGAGTGGCCAGATGGTTCTGCTTGATTCTGTACTCCTTGACATACAAGGACAGGTCATTGGCTCAAGATAGGCTATTTGCATCATCTCCATGGTGTACTTGAAACACAAAGGCAGAGAAATAAGATTCTGAAAATTACTGCAATCTAATCATGGTGACTTAGCAAGCATCTGCTTGAGTCCCAGTGAGGCAGAGGAGCTGGAAATGGGCAATATTTGTGACATGGCACTGTCGAGACCAGTTAAAATATTAAATGTCTTTACATTGTTAATTTCTGAAAAAAATCTAAGTTCTACTATTGAAAAGGAGAACTTCAGAGTATAGGGGAATTCCAGAACAGGGAAGTGGGAAGGGGTGGATGGAAGAATAGGGGGACCGAAGAGGGCTTATGGGACTTGTGGGGAGTGGGGACCCAGAAAAGGGGAAATCATTTGCAATGTAAATAAAAAAAATAAAAAAAAAGAAAAGGAGAACTTCTGAACCTCATTATGTTCTCCAATTGATGGGAATATATACATATTTGCACACACACACACACACACACACACACACACACACACACATATATATATATATACACACACACACACACACATATACATGCATAAACAAAGATACACAAACACATACACATATGTTGAGGGAGATGGGGAGAAGAGGGAGACTTTAACTCACATGTAAGGAGATCTGGGACACCTCTTTTTCATACTTTAGGTTAAGTTTGTGTGAAATTCTTACTCCATCTGTCCCTTCCTCTCTCCCACTCTCCCTCCAGCCTACTATATAGTTCCATACACATCCCTCAGGTTAGGTCACCGTGTTCACTCAGACACCCCCTCTTCCTGATACACAGTGATCCCACTTGCAATGGGTTCTCTGAGTATAAGATTATCATTACAAATAAATTGGGAAGGGGGTGTCTTCACAATACATTTATTAATCCTATAAAGTTAAGATTAAGAAACATGGGTTTCTTCCGTGTGTTCAATATCCTACCTACAGTATAAAAAGTACTTTCATACTAACATTTGGGACTCTCAAGAACCTTAAGAGATAAAAGCATTATTATTTTAGGCGATAGTTGAATAAATGGGTATACTTAAAGCAACAATGATCACATAGGTGATAAATTCAGGTGCCTCAAGAAGAAAACAAGTTCTATATTCTGCCTGTCAGTCAAGCCAGCTGGCCAGAACACTGGTAGTAAAGAATATAGATGTAAGGGTAAAAGAAATCTATATATCCTAGAGTCCAGTGATTGCAATGTTCCCAGCACAGTACTTCCATTGAACTTGTCTGATTTAATTGCTGGTATTTACAATGTGAAGCATTTCTAGTAATATAATAGAGTGTTGAAGAAATCCAAGTTACTTTTTAGTTTTTGTAAACTACATGTGATATCCAAGTTTAAGCCATTATAAATTAGAAATGCTAATTATACAAATTGTGATGTCAAAAGCTACAAAGCCAGGTGTCTTCTTGTGTCACTCTGAAGCTGGTGTTTACTACTATCTCAAAAGAGATGTGTGTGTACGCATGCACACACACTTCTGTTCATTGAGTATAGAAATTATTTTATAAGAATATTGTCATTCAAGTATATAATGTGCTTTAACCATGTCCTTCCATATTTTCCAATATCTTTCTCTCCCCTTCCTATCCTGTTTGTCCCCAGAAAGCTTATTTGTTTTTCTATATAGTATAAATAAGTACCATATATAAAATCTAAGGCCTGCAAATATGACATTTGTCTTTATAAATCTGATTCAATTCACTTAATATGAAGATCTTTAGCTGCATCCATTTTTCTTTAATGAGGTAATTTTATTCTTTTTCATGGCTGGATGCATTACATTGTATTATGCATTAAGGTAGACTGTCCCTGGGTCTTTACACAAAGGACTTTGTCAACATATCACAAGCTACTTTCACATCAATGGTTTTAATGTTATGAGAAACACTCTGGAGAAGTCCTCACATGATTTGATAGAGTAGGTAGTCAAACCATTCAAATAATGCTACAGGAGCCTGTGGTTCAAATAATACTACAGGAGCAGTGATGGAGCTGCCTTAATATGTACAAAGCTTCCTGATTTTAAAAAAAAACATTTTAATAAATGTATTTTTGCTCTGTTTTAATACACAAGCAATTTACTCTATCCCCATTCCATCCTAGTACTTAACCACAACCACAAAACCTATAATAAAAGTTGACTCTTTTGTCTCAAGGATAGATGTGATTTGGGCACCTAGAGAGGGAGAGAAGAGTGCTAAGTAATCAATAGCACCATTTGGCATCTAATCCTAGCTAAGTGACTGGAAGCAGGTACTCAACTGGGGAAAACATAATCTAGAGAGAACTGTTTGCCTTCTCCTGAAACTGAGGTGTCTCCTTTAATTCTCAGTAATTCTATTTATAGGCGTTGAATGTCACCGATTTTCTTATCCCATCCACCCATGATCCTGTGGATTCATAGCCAAGATCGCTCTAAATACTTGTTGCCTCCTTCTTTCTTCCTAGGCCACATCTCCCCTCCTAATCATGCAAAGAGTCCCTGATTTATTGCAGGAGATAAGTTAGGTAACTGCAATAACTTCAGGGTCTGTAGTGCCTGCAGAGCATAGCCTTGTTAATCAGTCAAAATGATTTCATGTGTTTTCTTAGAAGCATCAGAAAGGGCAAAGGATTTATGGGTGATATCATTTTATGTGCCACAGTGGTGTACAATATTGCCATCATGTGTTAAGACCAGCAGTGGTCTGCATTGATTTTAATCATCATCATACCCGCCTCGATCTCCCCTGTGCACCCCACCCCATAAAAAGATAAGAGAAATCTGAAGCCATTTTATATATCGACTTAAAATACCTTTAGTCATGGAAAGTTTTCTCATGTTTTCATAGCCAGCTGAGATAAAGTACCCATTCTTACAGATCATATGTCTTTCTCAGTAAAATTCCAACAAAAAGACTGTAGCACAGTGGCTACAGTAGCACTGCAGCACAGAAGGCTACAGAAATAACAGTGTAGTGGTAGAGGGGCTCTTATAAATAGCCGCCACTGAGAAGGCCTATTTGCTTGCTTCTCTGCAGAATTATTTTGTTTGTGTAATTTTGTTTGAGAGAAAGTTCACATTTTATATGGTGATTCATTCACATATCAGAAATTCAATAAAAATCCCATAGCCAGGAAGATATAAGGATAGCAAAGGATCGAGGGATCAGCCTAAATGGAAACATGTCAGAGAAGGTCAGACGCCCCTCCATCACTGTCTGCATAAACCAGACTCACTTCTCCATCAAAGCTGCTGTAGGGAAGGAGAAAGCTGCATCCTTGTCTACAATATGAAAAGGAGATATTCACTGATTCATTCATTCTTCTGATAAATCATTCATTTATTCCTTCACATTTTCATCATTGTTTACAGAATCACATATATAGGGTAAGCTCAAAGCTACAGTAAAAGGCTTTGATTTAAATATTTTTAAGTGCACCGATGGCGATGATAAGAGCAATATATGCAAAATACATGTATCCAAGAAGTAGCAGCACTCAGCTGGGTCAGATTAGACTTCACAGAAAAGCTCTCTGAGGACTTTGTTTACTTACTCAGTCCCTCGAAAGCACAGCACAGGGAGCAAAGCAGGCACCTGTGGCCAGCACAGGTGTGTGTGTGTGTGTGTGTGTGTCAGTTTCCCACTTTCCCATCATCCATCTCTCCAACCCTGACCTCTACCTCCTCCTCCCTCCTTTGCCAAATAAGCCATGTTTGGCACTTGACCCCTGTGACCAATCCTGAATCACCATGCCTTCACCCAAGAAAAGGCACATGACTCTGCTGCAGAAAACCAAAGGCCATGCTTCTCACTTATACCTTTTTATTATCTTCAGTTGGAAGAAGAGACCCCCCCCCCCTTTTTTTGAATTCCTGAATTCTGTTCCTAGGATCTAATACAGTACAGTCATCTGATATGTACTCCATACCAGTTTGCTGGTATAGTTGTGAGGGTTATAAAATATAAATCTGGAATTTTCAATAATTAAGTTTTATACCCAACACAGATGGTCATTCCAGCACAAAAACGCTGGGAAGGAGAGAAGTGATGTGTATGGGTGAGGGGCAGCCAAAACACTTATGAGACAAGTCTATTCCATCTATTAAACTTCTACTCTATGTCTTTTCCACTATTGTTTTAATGAACTAAGTTAATGACACCTCCAAGAGTCCCAGCAACATATTCTGCAAGTGCTTTTTGAAAAACAATGACCGTTGTTAAATTAATGGATAAACAGATAGAACCAACGAGAAACAATGAGCCCCAAAGAAGAAATCAAGATGGCTTGTCAGACCTGTTACTGTGTTACTGTCATCTACAACATCTGTTCTCACCCTCTCTTTTTATCCTGTATATATGTATTTCAAGGGCTAGAAGGTGTAAATATCATTTTCTAAACGTGTGAGTATTGGGGGGTGGGTGAATGCATGTGGTGCCTATGTGGTTGCCTATGCCTGTAGAGCAGTGGTTTTCAACTTGTGAGTTGCAACCCCTTTGGCAAACCTTCATCTCTGAATTATTTACATTGATTTTTATAACAGTAGCAACATAGTTATGAAATGGTCATAGCATAAAGAAGGTTGAAAAACACTGATGTAGGCCAGAAGTTGATGTTGAAGGTCTTTCTCTATAAATTTCTAAGTTGTATTGAAATGGGGTCTCCAACTGAACCTAGAGATTGCTAACTTGGGTAGGCTAGCTGGCCAGTGAGTCCCTGGGACCAATCTGTCTTTTCCTTCCCTTCATTATCCTCTTTCTCCTTTCTTTCTCCTCTGCTTCCTCCTCCTTCTCTCCATCCTCTTCCGTGTCTTCTATTCTTCAATCTCTATTTCGTCTTCATTTTCACCCTTCACCAAATCTGAAGGACTAAGAATTCTAAGTTCTTAGGTATAGATCAGAAAAATCTATCCAAACAAATACATATATGTGCCTAAGAATTTCTTGGCCTTCGAGACCAGCAATACCATTAATAATTGTATGCACAACTAAATAAACTCCACACACTATACTATTACAGATGTATTCCATCTGGAGGCCCTCTACAGGGTGTTTGTTCCTATTACCTCTTTGGGAAATGCTATAAATTGTTACCCCTGAAAACACATATTTTATTAAATAATCTAGGAGGTGGCAGCAATTCTAACACATCTTATGGCCATGGTGAACTGAAAAAAGTTTAAAGCACACAGAATAGAAAAAACAAACAAAAAAGCAATAAATACTATTTATTCTCAGAAAACTAGTGTTGCCCACATTGAGCTATGATATTTGTGGTATAAAGTAAAACCCTTGAAATCATTGCTGTAATTCTATTCCGTGTTTTTTAAGAATGGGAGCTAAGTGGAGCAGGCTTCTTCTCAAGAAATATCTGTCAATATCAGGAGACATAATTTTAGTCATAAGTGAGGAGTTATCAATATTTTATTTTATTTTTTATTTTATTCATTCTAGTTTCAATATTTTTTAAGTAAGTGCTAATGAGTAACTCTTTAAGATTTTGGGACTGAATTGAATGGCATGATTGGGTGCCACTTGCTGCTCATTTGATAACTGGCCATCTCCGGTTTCATTTGGGGAAATGCAAACGAATGTAAACACAAGCAGACCCAAGGCAGCTAGGAGCAAGCCATCTGAGAAGCCTAACACTAAATTTAGATGAAAACATGCATGCATGTCAGTGGGGCTAGGAGGAGATCTCAGTGGCTAAAAGACCATGTCTGACAACCAAAGCATGCTTCTATGTAGAAATGGGGCACAGGGGCAAGAGAGTTCCTGGAAGCTACAGGGTGGCCCACTGACATGGATACTCTAGTAGGGAACAAAAGAGACTTTGTCTCAAACAAAGTGGAAGTGAGAACCTACACCTAACACCTAATGTTAATTAGCCACTGAGTCTCTGGTGACTAATCCTTGCCTTGACCAAGGTGAAGTTCCTCTCCCAGTCTTTGAGAGGGAATTCCTGTGTTAGCCATAATCCCTTCCACCTAGGGTGGAGCACTCAGACCAAGTTGAAGTTCATTGTTCCTCCTGATCTACAAATTCCTGAATTAAGCAGGTGACCCACACAGCAGCCAGAGAAGTGGAGCCATTGCCCAGTGACCAGCCAGACCAGTTCCCCAGAACACACCCTGGAATTTGGGGGAAGGATCTTTCCTGAAACCTTAAAATTCTGAGTCCTCCATTAAACCCTGAGACTTTGAGCAGCAGGTGTTGTCTTGGTTTCCATCTCTTTTTGTCTCCTTCCCATACATTCCCAGCTTCCCTTCCAGGTAACCCGTTCGATGTAACTGTGGGCAGTTACAAAAAATATTCTGACTATTAATCGCATGTCAGATAAAACATGGGCAGAATCTTTTTCTATCATTTTATCCATGGTCTCTTTACTCTGGTAACTGCTTCCATTGTTGAGCAGATTGACAATAAAATGCTGTCCTATTTGCCAACGCTTGCTGTTGTTGCCTATCGGAGTCCTATTAACAAGTCCATTGTCCATGTCTGTATCCTGAAGATTTTTTTCTTCTAGTAGTTTCAAACATCAGAATTTTATTGAGAAATTTGGTACACCATCATTGATTTTTGCATAGAGTGTGAAATGAGATCTGTGTTAAGTCCTCTACTTGCGGATATTCAGTTTTCCCATCACCACCAGTTAAATGAGTTGTCTTTCTTCTAACCCACTTGGCTATATAGGTTTATTCTTGCATTCTGTATTTCACATGTTTCTTTTCATGTCAGTGCCATGCTGCTTCTCTTACCCCTGCTCTATAGAATAATTTGGAATCAGGCATTGTAATATCTTCAGCATAGTTAGAAGGAAATGAAGAATTCAGAACCTTTGAAGGTATTAAGTAGCCTTTATTTTATATATTTTCATATGTTTTGCTTCTCTATTGTGGTTGGTTTGTCCATCCCTTGGGCTAGACTTTCTTCTAGTGAACAGCATTCTCCAGAGGAATCAATTCTGAGTGATGCCAAGAGAGAAGAAAACAGCCACTATACAGTACCCACACCCAAACAAACCAGATGGACAGATACAAGTAAAAAATTAAAGAAGTACTGCAGCATCCATAACTATAGAAGTGAATTAACATTAAAAATAATTTTAAGAGGATGAAATAAAATGGAGTCAGGGAAGGAAAAAAAGAGAAAATACAAAATTAAAGGGAAGAAATAGAAGACATGGGGGAAGAGAATGAGAAAAATAGAAAGAGCAAGAGATAAAATATGAATTTACATTATATTCTTCCCACCACCAACTCCTCCCAGATCCACCTCCCTTCCCTTCTCATCCAAATTTATGACTTCTTTTTTCTGTAAACTCATAGAGATCAGCAGCCTGTGGCACTCGTATTCCCCCTTTTCCGTAAACTCATAGAGTTCAGCCTGTAGCACTCATATCCTTTGTAATATGTGGTCTTCCACTAGAGCATGGTCAAACTAATGAAGGTCGTACCCTAAAAGAAACCAACTCTTCCTTTCCCCTTGCCAAGAGATCCTCATTAAGGAGTGAGACTTCTGGCTCGCCTCCCATCTCCATACTGGAATGTTGTCCGACTTAGCTTGCAAAGATCTTGCACATTTTGTCTCAACCACTGTGAGTTCATATGTGTAACTTCCCTTTTGTGCCTAGGAAAAACACAGTTTCCAGGTAGTCATTAGATGGCTCTTAAATTTCTACCCCTCCTGTTCTGCAGTAATCCTGGTGTTTTGGATGGAAGGACTGTACTTCATTTAAGATTGCACATTCCTGAGAGTAGCTGACTGAGACAGACACAAACAGCCACTGCCAAACATTGGAAGGAGGTCTGCAACTCACAAGAAAGAGTGAGGGAAAGACTGAAGGCCTGAAGTGAATGGCAACCCCACAGAGAGACCTAGAGTGTCAACAAACCTGAACCTGAACCAAAGACTGAACTCCAAACCAAAGAGCAACATGGGCTAGTCCAAGCACCCCCAGTCCTGCACATATGTAGCAGAGGGGCACTTTGTTTGTCCTTGGTGAGAGAGGATGTGCCGAATCCTGCATAGACTTGATGCAGCAGGGTTGGGAGATACTATCTGGTACCTTCAGAGGTGAAGGTAAGCAGAGAGGGGAGGAGGAACTCTGTAAGGGGAGACCAGGAGGGAGGGAGGGCAGCATTTGGGATGTTAATTAATTAATTAATTAATTCAAAATGACTGAACATGCCACAGACTCTTTTTCTGAATCTCTGAGTTACTCAGAAATACTGAAAGGAAGCTTCCCCAAAGAAGGTTGAGAGACACACTCATTTGGGGGCATAATGACAACTCATTAGGAGTCTGTTTTCGTTTTTAGCAGAATAAACCCACTTTTCTTTCTATGCATTTTGTAGAACATTCTTCACTGACAGGACATAAGAAAACCCTGTGTATGGTGACTGAAATCTGTAATCATAGTACTCAAGAAGCTGAAGCAGGAGGATTACCACAATGTCAAGGTGGCGAGACTGGGCTACATAATGCTTTCTAGATCCTGTCTCAAAAACAAACAGCGACAAAACAGACAGAAAGAAATTAAAGGCAGAAATATATCGATTGCTATCTGATAAATCTTATAAAAACAATAATTTAGACAGTAGAAATGGAATTATTGAGAGGGGATCCTTTGAAACGGGAAGCCAAAAAGAGACATTGTCCAGAGAAGTGAAGAACAGACCTTTAATAAAAGAGAAGATCAACCTTCCCTAGCCTGGCTTAGCTTTACACAAACATAAAACCCATGTTTCATTTGACCTAAGTTTTTGGACTGATGTCTTTTAAAGTAGCTGTTTTAGAAATTTAATATATTTTTACTTATTTGATATATGACATATTACATATGATATATGGCATATGATATATGATGTATGACAATATATGATATACAATATATGATGATATATGATAATATGTGATATGTAATATATGATTGATATATGATATGATATGTGACATGTGACACATGGCATGACATATGACATGACATATGATGTATAATATATAATATATAACATATAATGTATAATATATAATATATAATGTATAGCTTATAATGCATAATATATAATATATAATATATAATGTATGACATATAATGTATAATATATATATAATATAATATGTATATGTATTATATATAATATATAATGTATAATGCATAATATATGATATGTGATGTATGATATATGATGTATGATATATGTTATATGATTGATATATTATATATGATATATATGATAGCTTACAAAGTATAGTTTGGCTGGACTTCATATGAGATTTTGGTTGTTTCTTACTTTTCCCCCATTAACTGCTGGACTGTTTCATTCATATGCATATGCAAATGTTGACTCAATAAATCAGCCAAGACAGTTGTGGAAGAATTCCAGTGTTTGTTGAGACACTCATGGCCTGGAGGGTTGGTCGGTGAGAAAGTTCTTGCCTGCATTCAGGAGGCTCTGGGTTCAAAGCTTAGAACTATAAAAAATAGTCTTTACTTTCATTGCAGTTCAAAAGCAATTCCCTCTATAAAGTCATATTTTCCAAAACACAAGATAACTCATGGAAATATATTTATATACATGTGTGTGTGTTTGTGTGTGCATATACATATATATGTATATATATTATTTAAAAAAGTATAGTTTGTGAATAATTTAAATAACTATGAAAAATGCTACCAAATGTCACTGCCTATTTCAAAATTGAAAGAATTAAAATTATTTCAGTGCCAGGGTTTAAAATATACACATGTAATTTTACACTGTTCTTGATTTTAACCTCAAAAATCTCTGCCTTGTCTCTTTTATCAATAAGACATGTAATGTTCTCTATACATATAAAAGTATTTTCCTTACTGTCCATTAAAGTTTCCTCCTCTGTGTTTAGTCCCTCAGAGTTTATAATTCTGGACTTCCACAATCCTGAGGTCCAGGGAAGTAGTTTAGCCCTGCCTGTAGAAGGGAGAGTATTTAATCCTCTTAGCCACTGTGCTGGTTCATCATCATATTCATTAGATCTGGAATTCAAGAGACAGGCCTCTGGGAGGCCTAGAAGAGGACCTCCCTAAAGTAATAATGCAGAAGAAACCCCTCCAGAGTAAGAGTTCCTTTCCAGCTGTCATAGCAGACACAAAGTTCTGGGGTGATTCCAGCTGTCAGCCCATTTGCTGCCCACTGGAGAGTGTACCAATCCCTGCCATTCTTCACTGCCGTTGAAATCTAGCTTCTCCAGTCTTTTAAAACAAGCTGAAGACCAGCATGTCTCTAAAAGTCTTCTGGGCATTTCGTTAGACTGCTGTGCTATCCAACTCTCAGTATCCCTAGCATGCCAATAGCGATTGGACTCTTTAAGCTGTATCATAACCTATAATAAACAGTCGTTCTAAAGAACCACAGCTATTTGTAACAAGCATCATTTGTAGATGAAACACAAAGTTTTGAAGTTCAGTGCACTGGCTTACCCGAAGCTGTAAATCTAGCAGCTTTAAGTCTGGGGACAGACTAGTGTGACAGTGAAGCCCATACTTGCTTTCTGTTGTGGCACATATTCATGACATTGTAAGGCACACAATTAGATATAGGCCACATACTTAAAATTCTCAGGACTCAGGCTGCCCAGTAACGTCTGTCCACTAAATGTCTGACTCACCAAGACTTACTCTTCAACTGATCCCAATCCAAATGCTGGGGAGATAAAAGATTGGAATTTCTCTGTAAACTCACTCTGGAAATACCCAAACTTGCAACTGGCCAATTAATAGTCAAAAGACAAGCAAATCTAAATGTTCAGTTCATCTTCACATAGACACTTTCAAGCTTCACGGAACCTGTATCTGCAAGGACCACAAAACCATGAACCACATCAGTATTCTCAATTCTCTGACTATGGAATCAGGGACATTCATTCATCTATCACACCTTGGCAATCTGATCAGAAACTGTTCTGAAACAGCTACTCTTGAAGATGGAGGAAAAATACCAGTCTAATACAGTGCAGGCTCGCTCAGTTCATCACAGAGCCATGACCATCCATGGTGCTGACAGTGATAGATCCTCTGTCTTTGGGTTCCTTCCTACACACCTTACTTTTTATTTTCAACGGTATAGGCTAGTAAGTGAATCAGGACATTGAGTACAGGTTGGTCTCTACAAGATGCCTTATTGACATTTTAATTTTCCTTTGGCTTTTCTTGAGTTCTGTAGTAACCATTTGAATAAAACAGGGGCAGAATTAAGAAGAGCTTTCTTCGTAGTAAATCCATCTCTGCTTTTCTCCCTTTCAAGAACACGGGAAGAGCTGCGAGACAAGTTTGTTTAATCACCTGGAATACTTCACGTTGACTCAGGGAAGAAGCGCTGTGCCTGAAAAGCCAGGATAAACTGTGTGTAACTTTTTTTTCTTCTCACAAAATCTGGCTCAATAAAAACCATCTTTACTGCCTGAGGCTAATGTGTAAGTTAGCAAGAGATTACGGTCTCGTTTTTATAGCGTTTTATGTAGTATTTGACAATCCATAGGGACCTTGCCTGGTAGTCCTTTACAAATATAAAATGTAATTTGAAATTTCACTTCATCATGGTAATAGGCTGTATAAGCTTTCCTTCCGAAGCCTACAGTCCATCCTGTCACCTTAGGGAGCTTCAAGCAACCTGATTTAATCACGTCATGGTGACTTCTGTGCAATCGTGCCTACTCTTTTGAAAATACATAAATCCTAATTGCTTTTAGGCACTTTTGTACTAAATGAGATTGATATTTTTATGTGCACATTCAGGCTAAGAGTGCATATAGACACGTGCAAACACATGCCCTCAGAAAGAGAGAGAGAGAGAGAGAGAGAGAGAGAGAGAGAGAGAGAGAGAGAGAGAAGAAGAAGAAGAAGGAGGAGGAGGAGGAGGAGGAGGAGGAGGAGGAGGAGGAGGAGGAGGAGGAGGAGGAAGAGGAAGAGGAGGTGGCCACGGCAGCGGCGGCACATGATTTTCTGGGCTCTCCTTGCCTCTCTCCCCTACACTCCTCATTCACATCTTCAGAAGTGTCTTCAAGATAGAAACTGGTTTCATTCAAGCAGCTCATATGCCTTATTTTTAATGAGGAAAATAAGATACAGACAATCATTTATAAGCACAACACTATGTGCTGTGTAAAGTGTAGCTACTAGAACCATAACCATTTCAAGCAGTAGGTAACGTGCCTTTGATCAATTAGCAGATGAATAAAATTATCTCTCTCTGTATTTGCATGACTATGTGCATGTTGTAAACATGTGTGTGTGTCCAGATATGCATGCATTTATGTATGTGTGCTTATGCCGTGGAGGGTAGAGAATACTCTAGGGTGCCATTGTTCAGGTGCTGCCAGTCTTTGGGCTTTGAGACAAGGCCTCACACTGTCTGGGATTTAATAGGTTGGGCTGCCAACCCTCAGGGCTGCACTTGTTCTTGCCTCCCTTCTGTCGAATTTTCAAGTGTACGCTGGCATGACTGACTGCCCTTTGTTCCCTAGCACGTGTTTGGGGACTGGATCTCAGATCCTTGTCTTCACAAAGCAAACACTCCACTGACTATGTTATATCCTAAGCTTAATAGAGCTGATTTATATAATGTTGTGAATATGAAGAAAAAGAAAGTCATGATATTGACTCACTCATGGTCTCAAGATAGCTCACTGCCATCAATATTGCTAAGGAAACCCTACACCTCCTACAAAGATGTATATTGTCCCCTCTTGGAGTTTCTTTTTCTTTTCATTTATTAAGCTACCATAGTTAATCAGAACATGGCCATTGCTATTAGGAGCAAATACCAGGGAGTTTATTATTGTCTTGTGCTGGAGTTCTGTGCTGGGCTTTGCCATCCCATGAGCTATTCCAGGAGCTCAGGATCAGGAAGAAATAAGCCTCTTAGTTATGCCCACTGCTCTTAGCCAATGGTCCAGTTTTATGGTTGCCTCAGGCTAAATTTTTTGAGGGACCTATGAACATCACAACCTAATCCTAGTGCTCAGACAAGACATCCCAGAAAAGAGCCACATTACTTAATATCAAAAACTGACATTAACCAATTCAGCAATTGCATCATCATAATGACATCCTGAACCACCTATATACAGAATACTATTTTATCAGATGTAAGCAACACATGAGAATCCATCTCAGCTAGTCAATCCATTCCTACCAATGCCCTCACATTTTTCTAAATGTATCCCAAAGTTCCAAGAACAGAATCCTAACAGATACTCAATTAGCTGATGGATGCAACTCTATGGTTTTTTTTTCCTGTAATTTGCTTCTTTAAATGTGAATGTGTTATAACTTGCAGCTGAATACTTCCATAAAGATAATTACATATGGCAAGACAGAAAAACTTTTTGAAAAAAATTCCCTTGAATATGTGCCTGAATTCATTTACAACTGTTGCTGCTTTAAACACTTCAGGCAGAATAAGTGGATGGTACTAAACAGCTTAGCTGCAATTATTATGGAATGTCTGAGGTATAATTTCCCCTGCGGTTTTGTTAGGCGTACAAAATTCATAATTCTGATTTGTGGCAGGTACTTATTACCCATCACAGGTGGGGATATGCAAATATTATTCTAGTAGGGGTGAACAGCCTTTATTTCAGTATTCAGCTATTAACGAGATTTGTGAGTCTGGTACTCTGGGGCCATTTAATTAATTAGATGGTACAGATAAAATAGAAATTGTTTTGTAGGCTATACAATTCCTGATCTTGGAGGTGTAAAAATGAAGCTAAATGAACTTAGTGACAATTGATTTGTTTATATATATATATATTCCAGCAAATGTAAATCCTTCTTATTATTTTACTGTATGAGTTCCACTCATAATCCTTGGATTTTCTGAGTTTTGTTAAAATAGAAATTATATAGTTGATTATTTGCTTAAATAACTTTGTCACTTAATTGTCATGTTCATTGCATAAACAAGTCTTACAAATGAAAAGAATGTGGTTGGAACAGGTCTCTCAAAAGGCTGCACATTATTAAGTGGGAAGACTTTGTTAATTTATAATATTCTGTAGGTGGAAATGACATCTGTGATAAACCTTGGACAAATACACAGCATATAATGAGAGTTTTATCAGGGTCAGTCAAAAAGTACAGCAACCCACACAACTCAAAGTAACTGTAGACTATGGTTCCTATGGATTTTGATATCTTAGGACAGTTTGAAATTTGCAGTTATGTAATCAGTGGAGAGTAAGTTTAAATTTACCTTGTTTTCAAATGCTTGGCCCAGAATGCTCAGCAAAAAGATTTAGGACTTCCCATCAGTGTGGTTGAAAATCCCCCCCCTCCATGGTTGATTAGTAATGTCTGTCATGTTGCATAATCATAATCACAGAGTGGTGTTGTTTGTGGTAGACATTTGCAATCATTCATTTATAGGCTTGGCAAGTAGCATAAACATCTTTAACCATATTGTGGATCTCTTTAATTGGCAGCCAAGAACTAAACTGTACTTATTTATTTTCATTCAAAAGACACTGGATTGAAGTCATTAAACTCCTCATAAGTCTTCTATGAAAATCTTCTAAGAAAATGTCTAGAAGTGTTTACTTCAGTTTTAGACTGAGATTAGAAAACAATCACACAACTAACTGGCTGGAAATTTTTTTTTGAAGTTGGGTTTACCTTGAATTTTACTTTGAAGTAAAATACTACTTCCTTCCTCCTGACCTTCAAGCATTCCCCTGAAATTGAAGGTTTGACTAACCATAATACTTCCTTTTCACTGTGAGCATCATTTTCGATCTTCTACCAAGGCCTCTGTATTCCCTGTCTCTTTTTATTTCTTAATGAAAAAGCAAGCATATTTCTTTTAACACCTTGGCTAAATAAAAGAAGGGCTACAGAAGAAAATACAAGAACCTGAGACCAATTTCGCAAAGGGACTTAATAACAATATTTGACATAATTGCAGAAGCAGGAGTGCACACATCATGTTGACATCCTGAACGCACAGCACAGAGTTCGGCATGGAGGCTGGAGAGCCCCGTGTTCCAGGTCAGCTTTCAGGGAACTTGTTCAGACATCTTTTTTTATATCCATAAAAAACCAGGAAGGCACAAAACCTTATCAATTTAAAAGAAGATGAATAAGGCACTATGACCATGTGTTCCATATCTCCAAGGGAACCAATTAAATGAGAAGAGGTAATTATTCGTATTGAAAACATGTTATAGGAGCCAAGCTGAAGTTAAGCTATTAGAAAATATAATATTAGCAGGGAAATATGCTGAGTTAACAAAGGAGTCATATACTGAAAGGACAGGTCAAGACAAAACTACTAAAATATTTAAAGGGTTTCAAAGATACTAAATAGATGCTCTCTGAATAGTGTGTCTTCGTACGTGCAATTCTTTTTAATTTAAAAAGGTTAGTAATTAAAATGAATGGACATGATAAACTGGGATTTGAATTCTAAAAATATCTTGAGATCTATTATTCATGCTAATATGACAAATGTGTTACAGTTACCGTCGAGAAAATATAGATTTAAGAAATGCACAAGATATTAAGATTAAACCAATATTTACATTGGTTTAATGGGAAAACTTCAAAGATGTGATACTCTGAGAGTCTCTGTGCTTCTCCAAAAGTTCCAGGCTTTCATAGCATAAGAACTCAATAGCTCTGCCTTTGGGGCATTTGGAGACAAAGAGAGCTCCACTTTGTCTTTAGAGAGCATGGAAGGGTCACATCAAAAGCAGTTCATTCTTGGCCCGGAGATGCTGAGCAGCCTTCTCTTCATTCAGAATTTTTGGGTGGAAATGAGGACCTGAACTTTCCTTTACTGAATCTGACAATGAGCAGAACTGGGTAATGACTGTATGACTTGATGCAATTTACAAAATCCATCGACTTGTACATCAAAGGGGGTGAATTTTTAATGCATGCAAACTAAGAAAAAGAAAGCAGGAACCAGGATTGGAAGGGCAAATGGATTAAACTTTCAATGCACTGCAGCGGATCTGCTCTGAAGAAGTGGGGATAAAGACATCCACCCTGACTAACCTCGTAAAAAGGTGTGCTCACTGCAAAGCTAGCCTTTATAGTTCAGTTAAAAGGTAAAGAAATCACAGGACTAAAGACAAAAGGGAGCTGTATATACAGCCTGTACTCCACTATGTACTTTTTTCTTTCCTGTGGAGGCACAAATTAGCCCTTTTGAGATGGGTATCTGACACCCGGTTTGAGACTGAAGTCACTACACTGGCTAGAATTATTTGGTAAATAAGTTAAAGGGAACTGGGAGGTGCCAGGTTTCTTATTATTTGAGGAAGCACACAGGAATTACATCTGAGCTTGCAGGGAGGGTTAGAATAAACCCCTGGGACCTGGGACAGGACTAGAGTTAGAGCTACATTAACAATTGGACACTTTCCAATGCAGTGGGTCAGGCATTTATTTCAATTTGTTGAGTTTCTAGTACTCCATGATGCATTTCGTTGCCTTACTAGTATTTTTGCAATGTTCAAACCAAACTAAGCATAGCTGTCTTTTCAAATATTTGACATTCTCCACCTGGTGAAATCATCTGAAACCCTTTCTGGTTCCAGAAGTCACACACTGTGTATTATTCTCATCTCCAGACAGTGCGCGGAGTGATAGGACGTGTTTCTTCTATTACTCGTGTCCACTCTTCCCCCTAGCTTTCCCTCCTTCTCCACATTAGCTCCCGACCTCTACGCTCAGCTTCTTTTCAGAACCCAGGTAGCTGTGAGATCAGGTGGCATGTGTTTCCTGAGTCTGACTTAGCTTGCTGTGCAATAAACTCCAGTTAGTGTCAGTGTGATTTCCTGAATGATGTCATTCTCTTTCTGGGTATTTTTCCACAGGCTCTTTTTTCAACCTATTTATCAACTGATGGACATATATAGGTTACTTCCAATTCTTAGTTAATTATTGTGCTGCAATAAATAGGAGGTCTAGGGGAGTTGTCGTTTGGTTCGTTGGTTTGGTTTGGGATTTTGTTTTCTTTAGACACCCAGTATCATATCATAGTGTGATTTTTAATTTTTTGGTTTCCATCATGGTTGCACTGGCCTACATTTCCACCAACAAGGTATAGTACCCCTTTCCATTGTCCCAAGCACTCATTATCTTTCGTTTGTTTGTTGATAAAAGTCCCTTCTAACTACAATGAGGCAATATTTCTTTCCAGTGGGTCTCTCTTAATGTTGATATCCCCAGATTGTGTGTGCATGTGTGTACATGCATTTGTCTACATGGGTGAATGCGTGTGTAAGGTCCAGGTGTCATGAGGTGTCTTCTTTGATCACTCTGGAGGCACACTCTCTCACATGATGCTAGAACTCACTGATTAGACAGAATAGCTCTACCTCTTGGGAGCTCGGGTTACAGGCAAGCTGCCTATCTGCCTGGCATTTACATGGGTTTGGGAGATCCAAACTTGAGTCCTTTCACTAGTACAGCAAAACAGTCATTGTAATTCCTGAGATCTCTCCCAGGAGATTATAGTTTTTGACTTACATTTCTCTGATGACTATGGTGAACACTGGTTCATGTATTGTTTGTACACTTTCTCTTGCAAAGTATCTGTTTGGGGCCATGGTAATTTTTAAATTGTATTTTTACAGTTTTTCTTCATTTGTTTGTTCTTGTTTTGTTATTAGATCGAGTTCCTTTTCTGTCCTGGATATTAAACTCATATCAAACACACAGTTTACAATTATTGTCCATTTGTGGGTCATAACTTTATTATATTATATTGTTTGGGGTTTTATTCTTGGGTTTTTTTTTTTGTTTGTTTGTTTTTTTTTGCTGAGCACGGGCTTTCTGTATTTGATGTTATTTTTCTATTAATGTTAGATTAGCTATCTGTTAGATCGCCTAATTCGATTTGTCTATTTTTCATTTGTGTCCCTTTACCTCTGTGTTCTTATTGTAAAACACATCCTTGATCAGAACATATCTTGAAATATTTTCCCAGGGGTTTCTTTTAGTAGTTCCATAATCTTACATATAAGTATGAGTCTTATATGTAAAACTAAGAGTATTTGAAAAGCCATGTGGATCATAATCTTTTACATTACACTTTTTAATTCATTTTATTTGTCTTTTGAAACTGAGAAGAGGACAACACCAGTTGTCCCAGTGCTATATATTGAAGAGATTCTATGTTTTTTAAATGCATGTTCTCAGCACGATGGTTGACGAAGAGTTAGTGGGTAGGCATGATTGAATGCCATTTTTTATGTCCCATTGTTCTGTGTGTTCTATGTGTCTATGTGTCTGTTTTTTAGATCAAATACACAGTGTTTTGAATGCTTTAGCTTTGCAATATATTTTGAAATTAACTAGTCTACTACTGAGATCTTTGTTCATTTTTGCTAATTATGGCTCTGGGTATTAACATTTTGTGCAATTCTACCTAGATTTTAAGGTTCTTTATTTTTCTGAATCTGTGAAAGATGCCATTGGTATTTGACAGGGGTTGCATTCAATCTATAAATATATATACATATAAATAGTATACACATTTTTTTCAGTATTGATTCTTCTTTATGAAGGTGAGATGTTTTCTAGGTTTGGTGCTATTACAGTTGTGTGTTCTTTTAAATTTCCTTCAATCTTTTATAGTTTCCATCATAGGAAGCTTTCACTTTCCAGTTAAATTCATTTCTGTCTTTCTTTTAAGATACTATAAATGAGATTCTTGCCTTAACTTATTCCTTGATCAATTCACGATTAACAAATATTATTGATTTCATTGCCAATTTAAAAATATCTAGCATTTACTCAGCTGTGTATGCATTTTTGTGTGAGAGAGCATGCACATGCCGCAGTAGCTGAAAGACAGCTTGCAGCTAATTGACTCTGCTTCCACCATGGTGGTTATGAGGACGGAAGTCAAGTTGGCAGGCTGGGCAGCAAGCATCTCTGCCTGCAGAGATGTTTCACCAAACCCCCCTAGCAGCTGCTTTTATATCCTGAAAGTTCACAGTATTTGTTTATTTGTGTAAAGAACATTTTATCCATTCTTGGCACTTTCTTTGGTTACTATATTTGCCTGATTGTCCTGGTTAAGGATTCCAGTACTCTGTTGTATGGAGTGGTAGAAATAAACATTCTGGTCTCAGAGAGAATGATGCCCGCTATGAGCTTACATGTGACTTTATTTTCAGGTACATTCCTTTGAGGTGAGGCTTGCCTTCTTCATAATTTCAGAGAGTGAGCGATATGGGATGTTATTAAATACTTTTCTGTATCAAGATAATCATATCCTGTCATACTTCCTTCTGCTAATGTGTTTATCACATTTATCGATTTGCATATGGTAAAACATTCTTTTTCTTCCATAATCAAATTCCACTTTATTTGAGGAGCAGCCTTTTGAAGTGCTGCTAGATGCTATTTGATGCTTGCCAGTACAAGGTTTTATGCTTCTAATCATGAGCAGTGTTGATCTGTAATTTCTATTTTTATTGTGTTCCTTGTCTGTCTGGGTCTGGTTTTTTTTTTTTTTTTTTTTTTTGGTATCATTTATCAAGGTCCTAGTGACCTTGAAGAATGAGTTGAGAAGAATTCACTTCTTCTCATCTTGGAGAAATAGTTTTTAAAAAAATTGTTGTATTTCTTGAGGTCATTTTTGTGTTTTTACTTCAATTTTTACATAGAAATCTGCAGTGACACTGTCTGTTTTGGATTTTATTTGGTGAGAAATAAAACCATTCTATTACTGGTTCCATCTCTTTAGTGTCTCTTTTCTATCTTGTATAATAAAGTATCTGACTAGAGCAATTCAAAAATAGGGGGTTCTTTTGGCTCAGAAGTTGAAGGGATACAGTCCATTACATCCGGAAAGGTACAGTGTCAGGACTGTGAGAGTGGCTGGTCACATTTTTGTCAATAATAAGGAAACAAAGAGATGAAATCTTGTTCCTATGACTTTGCTCCCTTTTATACTGTTCAGGAGCCCAGTCCGTGGGCTGGGGTCACCCACATTGAAGGAACCAGTCCTTCTCAGATAAACTTGTCTGCAAATGCTCTTACACCAGGGCCATGTCCTAGGTTCCTCTAAGTGCAGTCAAGTTTGCACTTAGGTTCAACTGAAATGAACCACCATCATCCCCTTGTTTATTGTTGATATGTTAAGGGTACCAATTTCTACATTCAGTCTATCATGCTGAACATTTCAAGGATTTCTTCTAGCCCATCAACATTTTGATATAAATTTGCTGATTTTAGTTATCGATGAGGTTTTGACTGTTAATGGATTTTCATTAATCTCTAATATTTGAGTCTGCTTCTGCTTTTAAAATTTCCAGCTTATACTTTATTGATTTTAACTTCTTAAGAAGTCAGATCTTGTTTTGATGTGTTTTGTAATGTTTCAATTTCTCTTTTATTAATTTTTGCTCTTAATTTATTTTTAATATGTTACCCCTTTTCCATCTTCTTCTGTTGTCTGCAATCATAACACAGTGTGTAACAAGTTCTAAATTATTTTATATTTTCTTCTTTACACTAAAGATAAAAATAAAAATATTTCATATGTCATACTTGGCAGCATCAGAACATTCTGAGTTTGTCTCTATATTTATGTTACTATTAAATCTTATTATTTCTGACATTTTCTTCTTGATCATCAGTGTCTCTTAACTTAAACAAGTTCAATTTTATTTTTATATGTATTTTTATTACATATGTCTTGTGATGATGAATTCTCCTAGCTTTTCCTTTTGTGTGAATGTTTTGTCTCCCCTTTAATTTAAAACATTTTTCTCTAAAAGCTTAAAAGCTTATTGCATTCTTATACTTTACATGTATGGGTGTTTTGCCTACTTGTAAGTCTGTTCATCTCATGGGTGCCTTGTATCTAAGGAAATGAGAAAAAGATGTCAGATTCCCAGGAACTAGGGTTGCAAACAGTACTGAGTCACCATTCCATTGCTGGAAATTGAACCGTGTTCATTTATCAAAGCAGCCAGAACTCAGAACACATGAGCCATCTCTCCAGGCCCTTTTCTGTGGTTCTAAGGATAACGTTTTGGAAATAGTCATCTATTTTCATTGCCGTTTCTTTTCCTTTAGCCTTGTAAGTATCTCATCTCACTCTGCATTACCCTGTAAAGTTTTTGTTGGAAAGTCTACCATGAGCAGATTAAAAATCTTTTATGTGTTGTTTATGCCCCCTAATGATGTATGGGTTCTTTTTGTCTTTTAGTCTTTGAAAATAGAATCTGGGAATAGGCTTTGTAGTGACTGAGAAGTAACTTAATCCTCCCTGTACCTATATACTTTCTCTACCACTGAGAAATGTTATGTTATTACCTTTTAAAAATAAAACATCTACTCCTTTGGTATTCTCAAGTTCCATTTGAGCCTCAGCACCTCATATATTTTCTGTTTTAATGCTTTCCCAAAGAATCTATAAACATTTTCATTTCTGTTTGCTACTTCTCCTTATTTAGACTCTGACATTGCATCTTCAAATATCTGAGCTCATGGAGTCTTAGGGTTTTGTGATTAAATCTGGTATTACTAGCACCTACTGTGTTTTTTCCCATTTATTATAATATTAAGCCCAAAGATTTGGCTTGTTTTTTTATTTTTTAATTTATTATAATGTCTCTGTTTTTCTCTGATGAAATACCAACCTGTTTTGAGGTAAGTCAATAAAGCTCAGTCAGTTTTCCTAAAATTGATATTTTAAATTCTCTTTCACAGAAATCATACATACCAGTTACTATATTGGTCATTTTTCTATACTTCATTATTAAATGTGCTCATAGTTCACTGCAAGGTTTTAAAACTCTCTCCCCCCCCTCTCTCTCTCTCTCTCTCTCTCGCTCGCTCGCTCGCTGTGTGTGTGTGTGTGTGTGTGTGTGTGTTCTGTTCTCTTCTTTCATGTGGGTCCTGGTAATCAAATTCAGGTTGCCAAAACTTGATTGCCAAGATTTGTAAAAAGTGTCTTTTTCCACAGAGCCTTCAGTGTTGACAGCCCCTCCCTTCAAGGGTGTGGTGCTGGTAGATATACATCAGTTCCTCCCCACTCGAAGCTTTATTTATTTCAGATGTCATAATCTGCCTGTGTTTGTACTTGTCTTTTCAGAAATTCTAAGCAAGCTACTTGCAGCAAATAGTTGATACTTAATCTATGCTTGCCACAAATTCACACTTAATATACAATTACTGATATACCTGTAAAGGGCCCCAAAGGTTTGTTTGAATTCCCAAGGAAAAAAAGAAACTTCAGTATATCCCTCACAAACTGTCACAATATAGCAGATACCTCATCCATAATCAGAGGTTATACTATGCCAGGAAACGTTCTTCTTTATGGATGGACAGGCCCTAAGTTGGTATGGCTTTATACTTCATATACTCTTCTTTCTCTATATTATGATGTCTTCTCACAGACAATGACATTCTGGTGGTAGAAAAGTTATGGGATTTGCATAACAGAGACCACAAATACTGCAACATGTTGTTGTATCTGAAGCTCACACTGCACTCTGACCTTTGTAGTAGAGCAATAGGACCAAAACATGTGCTCCTATGCCCTGAATGCTCCTGTGGCATACCCATGGCCGACACTACTGCAAACAACCACAGGTCATTCCCACTGGAATAAAACCCTGTCTTCTTGGGACTGTGGATCCCTGCCTGGCATTAGGATACTTGGAAGTTTCATATAAAGGCATTGTTCTAAGGACAGAGGATATTTGTATCTTCTCTGGTTGGGAATTTACCACCCTGTCATTGATTTTCAAGGTAAAATCGATGTGTATTTCACTGAACTATTCTAAAACAGATAGATTCCTTGTTTGTGTTGTGCTGCCCCATGGTGATGAACAGCTGTTGGATACAGTCCCTTGGATGCTGAGCCTGTAGTGGTCTAGTACTGGCCTATATATAAGGCCATGGGGCTCTGTTGAGTACTGGATTTCAGCATGGTGAGTTCAATGTCTAAGACTGAGGCTTAATTTCCTCTTAGACTGTGAAGCAAATGATATCACTCTTCATCCTGTATTTTTTTTTTTAGTTAGTTGAAAGAAGAATAATAAGGGTAACTTCTTTTATTCTTGCCTTCAAGAGAGAACTCTTTATTATAGTGACAAAATAAAGTACTGTTGTTTCATACTTTCTTTCCTTATCTCCCACAAAAGTAGTTTCTGTCATAAGTTGATGTTTCAGTAGAGAGATGATCACAGGAGGGTCTTACTCTGGTAATCTTCCTGTAATGCTCCTTTGCTTGTCTGGCCTGTGAGTGTGTTTTTGTTTCATACAAAGAAAGTTAGTTAAAAGATAGGAATAACATAGGAATGGGAGTGGAGAGAAAGAAAGGACTTCAGAAAGTAGGACAAAATGGAAGAATGTGGAATAGTCCATAAATTGTAAAGTGATGATGAAACCTATGCTCAACCACTTACTGTCACTAACAAAGTCTTATGGCATGAAAATAAGTGTTTGTGCAGGCTCTCTTTATAAGAGGCCCAGAAAGCAGGAAACAGGAATCAAAATTGAATCACTTCCCTTGCCCCACTTACCCTCACACTTTAGACACTGTAGACACAGCTCCAGCAACTGAAATAATTTCCTCTAACTCTTCCCCAGTTCTCTCTGGGACTTTCATCCAAGCTTTAGACCAATTGGGTCCTTTTGTGTTTTGGATCAACCTACTGCCATCTGGATAGGGATTGTCTGAGCCACAATTAGTAATTCTCTGGTATGAAACCAAGTCTCGCAAATAAAAGAACGCAGCCTTCAGTCTGTTAGAGCAGACCTTCCTTTAAAACAGCCAGCAGCCCTACCTTCCAGGTCTATCAAAACTAGAACCAGTGAAGAAGAAGAAATAAAAATAAGTAAAAGAAAAAAAAAGAAGAGGAAAAAGAAGGAACATTAAAAATACCTAGCACTTGAGGTTCCATATCCATATTCAAACATGAGAAATCCATGCCTTGGACATACACTTCTTTGGCATGATAACTTGGATTACTGCTTTTCTGATGTTTGTTCAGTCTTCCAGAATGACAACTATGAGAAAGCCTTGGTAAATGAGTTTATTTTGGAGATTTGTTAAGAGTCTGTTCACTGCTGGAACAGTGTACACAGGGAAAAAAAATCTAAAATCATTAACACTTATTCCAAAAATAAGCAACTCAGCCTGACACCCTTTCGCAAAGCTACTGAAGAGACAGCAAGTGGGAAAGTTCGCCTTTTCACTATGCTGAGGACAGGAGATGTGGAATCTGTGGTAGGAAGAAGAGCATGTGCCCAGAGCAGAGTGACACTTGCCATCAGGCTTGCCAGCAAAGCTAAGTTACAGGCTTTTTTGGGAAAGTCCTCTGTTGAAGTTCAGGCCCTAAGTGTGTCAAGGCTGTTCCGTGGTCTACTGAGTTTAACAGAGTCTAACTTAGTTGAAGTCAGAAAATTAGGGTAATAGTGTAATATAGGATCTTGGGGATGCTATGAAAAGCACTTGAATAGTGATAACCTCCTTATCCTAAAGAGACAACAAGAAAACAGGTGGGTACTATTCTTGTTGGCTGCCTGTAGTACTTTATCTCCCTAGAGTCCTCCTTCAATCCATTATTTTCACTCTCCTAGTCTCCTATATGACCACCAAGAAAAAATTATATTTCCATATGAATTCTATCACTTTCATATGTGTTAAAATAGTTTTATCAATTTCTTATGTTATATAAATTATTTTCAGATAATTTACTTAAAATTTAATTTTTAGACTAGTTTTAGCTCTGTAGCAAGACTGGGCAAAGGGTAGAGTTCCCACCTGTTAGTGACCCAAAAAACATAGCTACCCTCATTGTCAGTATCTTGCCCTCAGAGTGGCATGTGTTACAGTCAGGACAACTACATGCACACAATGTCTTCACCCAAAGTTCAGGTTACACACTGGGGTTGATGATTGGTGTTGACCATTCTACAGATGTGCATGGATATTATGGGCTGTACTCATTCTCACAGCGGTAGACAGAAACACTGACACTCTCCTACAGACAATCTTTGTCTGTTTATCCTTCTTCCCAACCACCCCCTAAGTTTCGGGGCTTCACCTCTATTTTACCGTAGCCTTGATTTTGCCTTTCCCAGAATGTCATTTGGAACGTGACACCTCCCAGCCTTCTGGAATTGGTTCTTTTTGCTTTGCGCCTTGCATTTCATGTTCCACCACCACGCTTTTTCCCGTCTCAACACCTCATTTGTTTTTAGTTCTGAACGACATTTCACTGCCTAGATGAACTATTTATGTATCCATGGGAGCCTGGTAGAGTTACTTGCAAGATTTTTCATCTATGAATAAAGATACTATAAACACCTGCGTGCACGCTTTTGTGTGGGTGTAAGATTTCCACATTTCTATGCTAATCTCAGTGAGTCTAACTTGTGTACAGTAGGTGCGTGTTTGGTTTTATAAGGTTCTGTGGAGTTGTCTTACAGCTGGTCACCTCTACTGGATTGTCTCCCTAGTACGTGATGTTTGCAATATTCTGTATGTATTGAGATTTTGCTCTGATCTGAAACCCTGGAGGTAGCTCCCTTTAAAAAGCAGTCCTAAATCTCAGTAAAATCAAAATAAAGCATCTTTACTCTGGTAGTGAGTGAGGCTTGCTACTGCTATTGTTCATGGTGCCCAGAAACTTGTCCAGCATCATATTTTGTAAAAGGTCACTTTAAAGTCATAATGTCACACAGTGTTTTCAATATAATCGATTAGACTTCTGTGTGGCAAGCATTCTTTTTATCTTATTTTATTACCCACTGAGAGATTTTCTTGAACATTTTTATACTACTGAAATCTAACCCAGTTACAAATAGCGCATGCTTAATACATGCTTATTAACTCAACTAACTTTAAGTTTTACTGTGTGTGTATGCATGTGTATGTGTGTGTGTGTTTGTGTGTGTGTATGTGTTCTTTCACATCCATTTAACATAGACTGTGACTAGAGAGCAAGAGGACAAATTATCGAAGGAATTATTTTTATTCTTTTATTCCAAAGAATTGACCTTAAGTTGTCAGCTTTGCCAGTAATTGTTCCTCCTCACCACTAAGTTACCTTGTGAGCCCTCAGCCTATCTTTAAATGCACTGGGTAGGAAAGTCTGATGGACAGCTTATAGACCTTTGTGATATAGATCAAATATTCATATTCATAGAGTCTAACTAAAGTTGGCTTCCTGAGCTAACTTTCAGGTCTTATTAGTAAACAAGTTTAAGTGATCAGGTATAGTCTGATATGTCTTTCCATCTACTATGCTACAGAGTACATCACTTCTCACTCATAATAGTAAGGGACCATTAGCAGAATACATTGCACATACTACAGATTACTTAACTTGTATGAAACTTACCGAGTCTTTTCCCGAGGAATTCAAGTGTTTTACACAGACTGAGGTTGGTGACAAGTTATTTATGGAGTCAGTAGTAATGCTTTGGAATTTCAGAGACACCACAAACCTGTGGGTAAAGGAATGGGGCAGGCAGAGTCAATTCTCTTCCACCAACATGCTATTTGTGTGATCATTCTTTTCTGGAAAAAGGGGAGAAGATTGCTTCTACTGAAGACAGGTGCAAGTAGTTAAAGCTGTGAAAGGGTTCTCAGCAGTCACGTGACCATCACCATCTTACTTGCTCTGCTGGCAGTGATTACTTCTGAGCAATGCCCTTGAAAAACAGTTGTCACAAAGGTCTTTCAGACAGACCTTTGGACCGAATATATGGAAAGTTCATCTGACTGTGGGGGACCACGCCCTCTCATTCCTTCTGTACCTCATTCTCAAATTTTGATCAGCTTTTCTCTTCATTTTTGCTTTTTTTAAAAAAGGAATTCTTATGCATAGCTACTTCTAAAGATTTACAAGCACTTCACCTTTGTATCCACAATGTGCCACATCATTTTGAAAAGTGAACACTTTGAATGGATGTTACTTAAGACTGGAGTGCAAAGCAGGACATAGTTTTGTTTATGTTTCCATTACTGACCCTTTCACCCATAACGCTGACAAAGCTTTCTCATCTGTGTATCTGAGATAAGTAAAGTCAGACTACATATCTGTCCAGACCTGGTGCACTATTGGGAAGGGAGTCTGTCATAACCAGGCCAAGTAACATCGATCCAGTTCTTAAGTTCTTCCTTGAACATTGCCGAATTTTCTAGACATTCTGAAATTGATTTTAAAGTAAAATCATTTCAGTATCTGTAAGGAATGTTTACATTGTGCTTTAAAAATCTACCTCCTGACAAGCTATTACTGGAAGAGCAATAAAATCATTCTGAAAAAGAAGCAAAGTATAATGATCAGCAAATAATAATCAGTCATTTCCAAAATGTCTCCTCTTTTGAGGGAGAAGGGTTCCTCAATTTTCTAGGTGTCTTAATTAGTTATTGAATGTCTTAGTAAAGACTTCTTTGAGAGAAAGAACCCATAGAATGAATATATGGAGTTAATTGAACTATAGAAAATCAGTACAAATTGATATAGATATGGGCAGATGCTATCTATAATAATTTATGTCTATCAAACTAAGAAATAGAACTCTTCCATAGTGAACACAACAGAGAGACTACAAAACAGGGACAAAAATTTTCTTTATTTCCAATCTGTCAAGTTCCCTCTGTATTTATCCATCTTTATTACACTTATCTATTTACTATGTGGAAGGTAAATACAGTATGCCACAATACATTTAGGAAAGTTGTCAGAAAATTGGGAAGTGTTTTTTTTTTTCCATGTGGATCCCAGAGGATTGAACTCAGGTCACCAGGCTTGACAACAGGTACCTTTACCCATGCCCTATGCCTATGCCTACCTCTCTTATCATGCAACCTATTGGTCATATTGATCAGTTCAAAAACAAATAGAAGTGTTTCAAAATATCTCTTGAACTTAGGACATATTAAGTATACTGTAAGTTGAAAATACCCTAAGCAAAAATATACCTAATACCAAACCTACTAAACATCATAGCTTAGTATAACCTGTCTTACGGTACCTAGGACACTTAGAGTAGCTCACCATGGGCAAGACAATCTAACACAAAGATGATTTCATACCTGTATCCCAAACACACTACAACATATATGTTTGAATATCAACTATTCATGCTTATGATCTCAAGAAAGACATTCTCTCTCTCTCTCTCTCTCTCTCTCTCTCTCTCTCTCTCTCTCTCTCTCATATTTAGTTCAGGTAACTATAAATGCATAGTTGGAATAAATTCCCATGGAAGATGGGAATTTATGGAGCCTATGTGGGAATCTTGAGCACGAAGCAGCCCAGATACCATCTCTTCCTTTTCAGAAACCTCTGATGACCCTCTAAATGAAGCCAACTCACATTATGGAGAGCAGGCTGCTTTACTCAAAGATTATTAATTTGATGGTAATTTTATACCTTAAAAGATACTCTCAAATAAACTTTTAGATTGGTGAGCCAACATCTGGACAGTAGAGACTGAGCAGGTTACCACACACAACTGGCCATGGCCTGATAATTTAAGGAAGCTTACAATATCACTGAAAGGTGTTGGTGTTTACATATATAACTCTTTCTTTTTTGTGAGGAGGAATAAAACAAATATATGTATTTGTCGAGAGAAACAGCATAATTTGGTACTAAGATGTAATAAGAATATCAGATCACTTGTTCAGTGAAACAGAATAGAGAAACAGAACTATGCACTATGCAACCCTGTAAATAATAAAGAAGGACATTTAACACTATAGAATTTATGTTTAGTAAATAGTCATAGGTGGATATCTATACAGAAAAAAATAAAGGAGTAGCATCCTAACACACTGTCAGTCCAAGGATGATTAGAGACCCAATATGAAAGTTGAAAAAGGATAACATGGTATAATAACCTAGTGAATTTCCTATAAGTTAGTGGTTAATGGTAAGCAAAAGATAAAAACTATAAAACCACAAGACATAATTAAAAATTCAGATAATCTTAAAAGACATGAAACTATTTGAAGTATTTATAACTCATATGGTATGCTAAATACTAGTAGGTAAAAATATAAAGAAACACCACAATTTGAACAGACAAGGAAAATAAAGAGAAAAATACTGAATTTCCCTAACAATTAGGAAAACTGAAGTACATATCACAGAAATGCATCATTTTGCTTTCATCAGACCAAAAAAAAAAAATACTGGTGAATATGATGATATTGAGGCCTCTCTCAGATGACTCTAGGCTGTGTCAAGTATATAACTCTTTCTAAAGAGCAAAATTCTACACCTTTTCCAGGGACTAAACTACCAACCAAAGAGTACACACAGAGGGCCCCATGGCTCCAGCTGCATATGTAGCAGAAGATGGACTTATCTGGCATCAATGAGAGGGGAGGCCCTTGGTCCTGTGAAAGCTTGATGCCCCAGTGAAGGAGAATGCTAGGTCAGTGAGGCAGGAGTGGGTGGGTGGGGGATCACCCTTATAGAAGCAGGGGAAGGAGAGATGGGATGGGAGTTTTCGGAGGGGAAACCGGGAAAGGGGATAGATAACCTTTGAAATGTAAATAAATAAATCAATAAAAAATAAAAAAATCTATACCTTTCACCAAATTAAGGGAGGTTTCTTTTTTTTAAAAAAATCTGGCTAAGAAACATGACATAAAAATCAATTTATAAACTATAAAAAAGGATTGCACCGAATACCTACTATACGCCAAGAATTCTACTCTCTAATATATTGTATTTAATTCAGTTTTCCCCCAAACCTTACTTACTGATGGTTGATAGCTATAAGATAGTCTTAGAGATTCAAATCCAGCATTATACTCTCTCTTCATTACACCACAGCTAACAAAGACACAATCAGAGTTAACTCCTTTCCTTCCCATGTTACGTTTCTTTAATCATCTACAAAGCAAATGATCCAGAAGATCTTGTTCAATCCAGTGCCAGAACTTAAACTTCAAAGCTGACATTCTCATAGCTAATGAAGCAGATGTGTTATCAAAAAATCCTCACATGAAATTAGAGGTGGCAACTCAACTGCAAAGGCCAGTATGTTGTGCTACCCAAAGAAATGAAGGTGCTTCAAACATCTTTTCAGAGGCAAATACATCCTTTGAAGGCTACTAATGTAACTCAGAAACTGCTTCAAGTCATGTGTCTTTGAGCTTGGGAGATTTGGTCTCAATAAGTTTATGAGTGCCTTTGGATTTGAAGCAGTGTGTTTTGTTGTTGTTGTTGTTTGATTGGTTGATTTTGGGTTTTGTTGTTGTTGTTTTAGAGAAAACTATTAGTTAAACTATTGGGTAAAATTCCTACCTGAGTGAATATTAGTGTTTAATGTTGACAGGTCCTTCTCTCTAAAAGAAATCAGAACTCTTTGTGCCAAAATTCAAAAATATTAAAGAAGTACTCTACATGACTGACATTTTACTCATGATAAACAGTCATTCTCAAATTATTACCACACATTGCATGATGGGTGGACTGGCTGGTTTTGTGTATCAACTTGATTCAAAGAGAAAGGAGCTTCAGCTGAGGAAATGTCTTCATGAGATCCAGCTGTAAGGCATTTTCAATTAGTGATCAATCAATAGGGGAGGACCCAGCTGTCCCTGGGATGATGGTTCTGGGTTCTTTAAGAAAGCAAGTGCGATGATTAAGCCATGGGAAGCAGGTCAGCAAGCAGCACTCCTCCAGGGCCTCTGTATCACTTGTTGTCTCCGGCCGGGTTCCAGTCCTGTTTAGATTTCCTGTCCTGACTTCTTCCAGTGATGGGCTATGACCTGGAAAGTGTGAGCTGAATAAAACCTTTCCTCCACAACTTGCTTCTTGGGGTGGTTTTGTCACAGTAATGGAACCTGTAATTAAGACAATGTGCCTCATCCGTCAAAGGAGCAAGACACTCTGGGTGTGGTCTAGCAACTTATAGAAGACCTTCCTGTGGCTTCAATGATAATGCTTAAATCTCCTAAAACAATATCCACATATGGTTAGTATAGCACATAGAAAGTGCAAATATTCCTAGAGAAAGTAGTGAGATACAGTGAGCAGAAGTCCCACTTCATTCCCCCCATGATAATGAAGGCCTGGGAGAACAAGTGGTTACATGACCTGAGAGAGAGAACGAGTGGTTGCATGAACTGAGAGAGATGAGGCAGAGAAGCAGGAGTTGCATAAGGGAGGAGTGAGAAGCATGGGAAACCTTAAAATCAGAATTTCTAACTTAATCTAGAAAAACATGGGCACTCGTGCCCACTGACTTTGGTCTCTAAAAGTAGGACAAGTTTTGATTAAGAAAAGAAATATAGAAGTGAGCTTCGTTACTCCTTGATGCTTTGATCAGTATTACACAGCCATGTCTCTTTGGGCATCTTCTACAGTTTTGTCTAATGAATGTGTAATCCCAGCTCATCATCACAGACAACCTGGTGTCTCTTTGGCTTTAGAACATCTTTATATTTTTGGTAACTGTGTGTGTGTGTGTGTGTGTGTGTATCTGTGTGTGATGTATGTGTATGGTGTATATATGCATAAGCATGTTCATATGTGTAGGGTTGTTTTGTGTATGATTATGTAATTGTGTGTGCATTCCATGCTGTGACACATTCGTGGAAATCAGAAGACAACGCTGGATGTCAGTCCTCTCCTCTGCCTTCTAAATTAATCAATTAACTATCAAAGCAATTCATTAATTTTGAGATGCCTCACTGTGTATCATGAACTGGTTTCAAATGCAAAATAATCCTCTTGCCTCAGCCCTCTGAGAGCTAGGATTATAAATATGAGGAACTATGGGAGACCATTCTTTCCCTGAAAAAATAAATAAATTATAAGTAAGTAAGTAAATGAATAGGCAAAGCAACATTTTTTGTTTTTATGCAATTGTGTGGGGTGGGGAGCCTTTAGTGATCCTGAATACAGTGTCCTCTGATTTGCTGAACTTACCTCAGAGCTGTCTGAGGCTATGCAAGCTTTGCCATCCACATCTGCATTTGCTCAGAGTCCTGAATGAAGAGTGGGCTTTTAAAGAAGAATCCAGGACAAAGCCAGGATCCCCACATGCGCTGCTATTTCTCACCCCTGCCTCTCTGTGCATGTTTTGTTCTTGTGGTTTAGTTTGGTTGGGTGGTTGGTTTTGCCCAGAAAGTGTTTGTTCTCATCTGTTGTCAAAAGTCCAACTCAACACTCTATCAAGTTTTCCTGGATTGAAAATATTCCCCCTCTAGATTCCCATCCGCATCCACTTGCATTTGCTCGAGACACAGCCATTTCCATCTTCTCTCAGTACTCACGACATTCTTGTCTTACCACCATCTAATAAAAAGCCCCATGGGAAGCTGTGTGTTTCTTGGAGGGATCATTATGTGCACTTTTTAAAAAAATGTTTCAGCTCCCAAGCACAAAGAAGAGACTCAATAAAAGTTTATTAAAGAAGTGGAAGAAGGTGAATATGAGCTTAATTGTATAATTAATAGTTGGGTATAAATTAGGTAATAACTCATTCTTTGTGCTCATACTTCTTTTTGTCGCTTTTGACCAGTTCAAACAGGTCCAAACATGCTACACCTCCAGTCATCTCTTATCCTCTCCTGCTTCTCAATGACTCCTGGTCACCCACTTCTTCTTCCTGAGCAGCCATGCTTCTTCTCTGTCACCTTACTGTGTGTGGCAGGTCTTATTCAGATAGGCACAGCTGCTGTGTGCCCATAATTGTGTTGATCATGATGTACCCCAAATTCTATGTTTCACAGCATGAGCCCTCATCTTCTGATTCTTATCTTTGTGACCCCCCCTTCAGTTAGGTTCCCATGCTGGACCCATTATTTCTTGATCAAATATAAAAATATTTGTTTCAATCTCTAATCACTCATTTCTAGAATCCCAAGACAAAACCTCATAGATTTTGAGTTAAATCAGCTAACATTACATGTACTGTCAATATATAGAGCAGTGAGATTAGATTCAAATGTAAATTTCAGAAACGGCAATTGTTGATGTGGTCTCCAAAGGTGGTATGATTAGGAATGATGAAAATGATACTTTAGCACCTAAATTGAATAAAAGTAAAAAGCAAGAAGGAAATCTTCACACCAAATCTATCAGGTTTTGTCTGTGAACCAGGAGAATAATCCACTCTTGGAAACCAGGAGTAAAAGGCACTTTTACCAAGCCATCAGTGTTCTTGAATTTAGACAGGCATTTGGGAACTGCTGAGATGTAGAAAAAGCACCAGGACATAAACCCCCACTCCTGATTTAAGATGTGTCAAAAGATATAGTTACCTTCAAAAGAAATAGAGCATCTGTCACTGGTATTTGCTGAAACCAGCTTATAATTGCTTGCGGGGTCTGGGGGCCTGCTAAGGACCATGACTGCCCCCCTTTCAACTGTTTCTCACTTTTCAGTTAAGAAAGCAAGTGCGACATCCTGCCTTAGAATTTCCAGAACAATTCCTGTTTCACAGGAATAAAAACAAACAAACAAACCATGATATTGATGACTGTGCACCTCCATTTGTTAACGGGAAACCTAAGCTGTGATCCAAGCTAAGACTGCTTTCTTCTTCACAAACAATTTCATTTATTTCTTTATGGTGCATGCTTACACATGTGAGTGTGTGCATAGCACTGTGTACTTGTGGAGATGTGAGCACAGCTTGTGAGAATCTGTTCTTGTCTGCCTCCATGTAGGTTCGGAAGACTGAACACAAATTGTCAGACTTGGCAGCCAGTGTTTTCTCCCACTGAGCCACCACCCCATCCTAACCTCAAGTCCAAATGACTGCTGGGCATCAGAAGACTACCTCAATTAAAAAAGCTTTCCTGTGCTAATCAACAGGGCTCTGCAGCCCCATTCTGGAAGAGTACTCTCTCACACCTGCAGGAACTGTGCTGTTTAATCCTAGGGCATGATGCATCCTGTATGCCTTTTACCCAGACAAGTATTTAAGATGGCCTTGCTATCATCTTCAAATAAATTATCTGCTCATTGAATGGGTCCAAATTGTCCAGACAAGCTTAAGTAGCAATAAATCCCATGAGTGACCACAGGTCAGAAAAATATTCCTGTGTGACTCCAGTTGGTAGTGACCCAAAGAAAACCCCATAAAATCATGTTTCCCTCTGCCTAGCCATGGCAGGTTGGGCCCCTAAGGTTGAGTTAACAAATCGTCATCATTTTATTGCTCTCAGAATCACAGAAGCAATAACTATTTCAGGCATTCTACAGATAAATTAGTGTAGGGAGCACTCCCTTAAAAGGAATACACACACACACACACACACACACACACACACACAGAGAGAGAGAGAGAGAGAGAGAGAGAGAGAGAGAGAGAGAGAGAGAGAGAGAGTTTAGTTTCCTTGTCCTTCAAATGGCCAGCTGAGAGTCAGTTCATTTTCTCTTTGAGAATAAAAAAATAATTCCTGGCATGACCCAGACACACCAGGAAATGAAGTAAACATACCACACATGCATTCTTAGAGTGAAATATTCTATTCTTTTCAATAAAATGATTGTATTTAAAGACCTGTGACTTTAAGAGATATTATTCAGCCACTGTGCCTCTACGCCTAAGACAGCTTCATATTAAATTTCTATTCCATTTGTGTCTTCACCCTTTGTCAACAACAAGTAGAAGAGGGAAAACAGAATCAAAGCCACATTCACCACAGTGTATGACACTCAGAGTTTAATTTTATGAATCACTTGTTTTTTTTTTCCTAGACAAAGTAAATATTTTAGCTATCAAATATTCTCAAGGCTACATCATCACCTAAAGCAGAGAGCCCCTGATCCTGACAGTCTAGTTACCTGGGCATTGAAGGCAGCCAGCCTTTCTCTAGTCTAGCCTCAGTAGATCACACTCTGTTATTAAAGGATAACATGGTAGCTCATTTCATCTTAGGTCTGTCTGGAGAGTGTAAGGAACATCTCATGAGATGGGAGGCAGGTTCTACCACAGCAATGATTCAGATAACCTGGAGCTTTCAGAGGTGCCATATTTAAGGAAAGAGAAGAGGTCCAAGTTAACTCTCACAGAATGACAATCAGAAAGTGCATGGCTGTAGTAATTAGCACAGACATAATAATATCAAGATGCCTCATAACTGCCTTCTGTTCTGCATACTTGAAATCCCTGTATCTCAGAGTATATTAACCAGGCAGTGTGGCTGCCATCTGGTCCTCTGTACCTTTGAATTTTACCTGATTATTTACCTTCCACAGTTTTATTCATCTCCACCTACAACTAGCAGCTCATATCCTTAGTCCCCCACTGGTGGGCCTTTGATGCTCTCTGCCTCTGGATATATGGCTTTTTTAAGGAACACTTGTCTACAAAGTTCTGTGTCCAATACCTTGTATTAATCCTGTTGGGAATCTATTTACATAATCCTCTTACTTTGATTGCAGATGGCTACAATGAATGGCTACAATACTCATTGTATGCAATGAGTATTATAACCATCTGCAATGAGTATGCAATGGTTACATACTCATATAGGTTCCTTGGGCTCTTGAGATGACTTGTGCATACTTCTCTTATTGGCTTTCCATTGCAGTGGGGTTATATGTCAAGGAACTATTACAATCATCCTGCAGGATATTAAGCAGTCATAACAACCTATGGCCATGTGCTTTGCATCACTGATGTATATGCTTTCTCTGTGATTTAAGCATGAGGAACAATTCTGTGTCCTGCTTCCAGATTTGCATCTCTTCTATATGTACTGCCATCTCTTAGCTTCCTCTGGATCTTCCATTCCACCCTGTTCCCTCTACCACCTTTCTTAGGTCATTAGCCATCTATACTTCATAGCTGCCTTCCTCCAATAACAAGATTTTCTGGTCTTCACTGTCATTGTAACTGCATCAATGTGCAAACTGCCAATCCCTTGCCTCTCCATGCCCTTACTTGTGTTTATCTAGGCATATTTCAAACATGATTAAACAAAAATGTCAACTCTGAGCTAAAACTAAAAGAGAGTGATTATTAGTGGTGGGAAAATATTCAGGAAATCTACTGGCTACCACCCTCAAGTGAGTTCCTGGCAGAGGCTGGGTGTCTTAGTTTGGATTTTATTGCTGTGAAGAGATACCATGGCATGACAACTCTTAGAAAAGATAATATTTACTTGGGTCTGACTTACAGTTCAGAGGTTCAGTCCATTGTCATCATGGTGGGAGACATGGCAGCAAGCAGGAAGATGTGGTATTGGAGACGTTGCTCAGAGTTCTACACCTTGATCTGAAGGTGGCAGAAAATAACTGGTGCACTGAGAATGGGGACATCTGACACCTCAACACGCATACCCAGTGACCACTTCCTCCAACAAGGCCACACCTCCTAATAGTACCACTCTGAATGGTCCTATGAGGGCCATTGGTCAAACCACCACACTGAGATTCCTACTATTTTACCTAATTTGCATTTACTTGCTAAATAGGAGAGCACTTTTACTTTCTAGTTACTTAGGCCAAACCTCCATGCTAGCCTGGACTTTCTCTTTTTGCATATCCTCTATTAAACCTATTACCTAATCAAATCAATGCTACCTTTCACCTATATTCTAGCCCAACTATGTCTCATTACTGTGGCTGCTGTCATCTAGCGGGAGCCCTGTTGTTTTGGGCCTTCGTTGATATTGCAAGATCTCTTAACCAGTTTTTTTGTTTGTTTGTTTGTTTGTTTGTTTGTTTTTGTCACCTATTAAGATTCTTGAAACACCAAGAAAGCTAACATATAAAAAAACAAATGAAACCCAGGGGCATATTTAGTCTTCTTCAAAGCCTTAACACCTCCTACTTTGTGTGTTGTCCATTATACCCCAGAGAAATTCATTTTTCTTACTAAATTAAAATGTCTCATGAAAATAAAATGTATATTATAGATAATAATGTATAATAATATTAACATCTAAATATATACTTAATTATAAATTATATATATGAATATATACACAAATATAGCATGTGACACATAGCTGAGAATCAACTGTTTCTCTAAATACTGTTAAGTACATTTTAGAAGATTGATTTTTAGGTTCATTCACTTATTGAACAAATTCAAATCAAGTTCTTAGCCACTATCAAGGAAGGAGAGAATAAATTCCTCAGGTGTCCCAGTGATACATGCATTGCTACTGATGAAGGATGCTGTTCTCTGCGATGAATTACATAAACAACTAACTCGGGTAAATGCCATCTTAAATACTTGTAGATTACTTTCATAATGAAATGTTTTTCCTGCTTGATAACTTATTTTCAAAAATCCCATTTATTTATGCTCCTCCTTGCTATTTAAGGAAGACAACATCTACACTGAGGTTAGATAAGCTCCAAGACTGTAATCATATGTAAGATGACATCTTAGCCTCAAGTGTTACATGAGAAGAATCTTTGCATATCTTCTAAGGCAAAACCTTAAGATTCAAGTAATTCTTTATATAATAAGAAAATGTTTTTCTCCCAAAACCTGATTGGATGAGAGCATGTGTGCCACATGGACTGTTAATAAACTCTTATTTTATATTTTCTATCATATTCAAATCTATCAGTTCAGCAAATGAGTCCATGGGTCTTTATCTTTACCGTTATTTAAGTCTTGTTGAAGTAGCTTATGAATAGACGTGAAACACTTAGGTAATCATTAATGTAAATACAAATGAAGATATAGCTAGACGAGTTACATTAATCCAAGTGAGTACATCTCAGGTCCTATCCTCATGACCTCAGTAAATCCAGCTACTTCCTAAGGCCTCCACTTCTCAATTTCACTCAGATGAACTTGGAAGTTAAGTGTCTTGTAGCAGATCCTTTGAGGGAACACTTTCAATCCCCAATGCCACCAAACTATAGTGCAATTTGCAATCTTGAATACCCTCAGAATATTCAACAAATTGGACTAGATTTTGAATATAAAAATTTAAAAAGCATAAATGTATTGAAATCATATATGTTCTCTTATCATACATGCTTAAAAGTTCAAAATAATACTATTTCATATTCTACAACATGAAATCAGAAAATATCTTTGACTACATGTAAGGGTAATCACAGTATCTGGAATGCTTTGAGACAAGAAACTTGGCCAATTCATTACTTATAAGAGGAAAATAGGAAAGTCTCAGTTCAGTGATTGAAATTTCTACCTTTAGGTACAAGTAAAAAAAGTTTAACCTAAAATGAGCAGAAAGAAGGAATTAAACAGAAGAGAAACAGAGTGTGGCAAAAGCAGCAGTGACAGTCTAGAATCTAGAAGGAGTCTCTCAAACTACATGAGTGAAAATGAAAAGTCCCTAGATGCAATAATACAGAAAAGAGGAGAAGAGATCAATGACCAAATCAGAAATCAACAAGGAACTCTATCATTGAAAAACTTAAAATATTGAAAATATAATGAAGAAATATTAGGTCTTAGTTTAATAAAACTAAAGTACAAAGATGAAATTGCAAGATGAGAATGTTTAAAATGCATTTGTGTATGTGTGTGTGTGTGTGTGTGTGTGTGTATGTGTGTGTGTGCAGAGTGCACATGTATATGCAGGAACTAGCACCTGTGCATGCACATCCTGAGAATAAAGGGAGACACCAGAAGCTTTGTTCTCGACTTCAGTCCCTTAAAGAGGACCTCTCATTAATGAGAAGATCATTGTTTCAGTTAGGCTGGCTGGTCAGTGAGACTTTGAATCTACCTGTGCCCACTCCCAGTGATGTGCTTGCATGCATTCTGCCTGTATACTTGGAATTTGAACTGAGGGCCTCAGGCTTACACTGGTACCCAGCCATTCCTGCCCCCTGCTCAGTTCTTTGAATGACACTAATAACCAACACCTACACAGAGAAATTGAAAGCCTAGAATAGAAATATGACTGTATCTAATGACTTACATTCATAGCTCAAAATTTTCTAAATACAACTGACAGAAAAACACGGTTTGCTTGCAAATTAATTTTAACTATGGGTCACTATCTACTCTAGACACAGGTGCGCAGAGTTTGTGGTCATCTACAACAGCTCCTTCTATATCTATATATGACAAAATGGGTTAAAAAACATTTTAAACTCTTATTTTAAAAAACAAAATGCTTTCAATATACCCATGGGCAAACATTAAGCATCTTCAAAGGCTATAATTGAAAAATACAAATTAATACTGAAAAAATAAAAATAATAGAACAGAAAATTAAGCTCATTAGGTGCAGTTTTGAAATTAGGACACTCCTTTCTAAAAAAAATAAAATAAAAAGATACAATTAAACATACGCTAACCAAATCTTAACAAACTATTTCTTAGAAAGTGATGAGCTAATTCTAAAACCTTTGTATAAACAAATAGCTAGACATCTTGGAGGGGAGAAAAGTAAAGTTCGAGGTCTTACTGACTTGAGTAATTATTATTATAGCTGAAATAGACAAAACACGTTAATATTATCACAACTAGGCACAAAGGCAAATAAAGTATGTATTGTAGTAAGGTATGTGTAGTAACAAAAACCAACTCATACCTATAATTTCAATTGATTTATTTGCATGATAAAGAAAATTTTAAAAATTCAGCAGATGATCTTAGCTATAAATGGTACTAAAACAAAGAATCATGCATATTTGGAAACAAAGATGAGGATGAACTCAAAGGGCAAGAGGAGGAGTGGGGGTGGGGGACAAACAATGAGGAGGAAGACAAGAGAGGAGGAGAAAGAGGAAATAAGGAAAGTGGACCAGTCATGCATACCAAAGATTTCTGAACTTCACTTCACTTAATATACAGAACTAATTAAAATAAAATATTGGGATAATAGAATATGTAAAACAATAAAATATTGAGAAGAAAATGATAGAAAACTTGAAACCGTGATGCACTCCTTGTCAATAATATTTAGAAGTGTTGGGGCTGGAGAGATAGCTCAGTGCTTTAGAGCACTGACTGCTCTTCCAGAGGTCCTAAGTTCAGTTCTCACCTACAGTTCATCTACAGATAGTGCCTCACAACCATCTGTAATGGGATCTGATGTCCTTTTCTGGTGTGTCTGAAGACAGTTACTGTGTACTCCTACACATAAAATAAATAAATAAATCTTTTTTAAAAGGAGTATTATAAAATAGAGTCCATCATAATTCAATCAACCTGCTTAAGACAGTAAATGTGCTCTGTGTGAGTGAAAATAGCCATGCCACACAGGTGTAAAAATGACCAGCACCCAAACATAGAGTGAACAGTTACAATTCTATAATTCGAAAGAAATAACATGGTGACAGTTGGACAGACATCAGAACAGAAAAATCACAGAAAAGATGAAAAGGAGCCAATATCATAAAACGTTCAGTATCAGCTGTCTTAAGTAACATAAATGAAAACTATATCCATTGGGATGGCTCCAGGGAGGACATTAGGTAGAACCCAGTCTTCATCGTATAAACCATTGGCCAAAATAATCCAGATATATGGAAGGCACACATTGCATAGTTCTGTACTCAATAAACTCCTTAAATTTCATATGTGGCTGAGTACCCGGGGTTCCTGTGCCAAGAATGATAAAGAAAGTGCCGGGGTAGAGCCACAGATGAATATTTTGGGGTAGTTAAAAATAATCTTTACTTATTAGGTTTTAAAATAAATAGTGCAAGTGGCTGTTTTCAATACAAAGAGTGCACTTAGGAAATGCTTTCTTAATGAGATTGGTATCCAGAAGAAACATTTGAATCAACCACAATACTGGGATTAAGGCACTGGAGAAGATTTAAGCAACAGTTTGAGTCAAGGTCCAACCCTTTGTCTTTGGGAGGAACTGAAGAGAGCCTTGACTGAAAGAAAAAATCTGGCCCATGGGATCTGAGGGCATAATTGAGATATAAATACTTGTGAAATGCTTAAACCTGTAGTTTGAAATGATAAGTGATGACTGGTGAAGTGGTAGAAAACATGGTTGACAGCTGTATTTTGGGGTCATTGAGAGGAAGGATACTCTTGAGGCCATATATGCTAATTTTGAAAACAATATTCAGGAGTATCAGACACAACCATCTTGTTTCTCTCTGAAGATGAATTAAGGAAAACAAATATATATATAAATTAGTATATAAAATGTAATGTATAATATGTAATAATGTATAATATGTGATGAGTGATATTGATATAATATTTAACATGAAATATGTAATATGAGATGTAGCTTGTAATACATAATATATAATATGATAGATATATGATATATGATATATAATATATAAATATATATTTGTTCTTAGACTTTATTTTTGTGGGACACTAAAGACTAGTAGTGAGATTTCCTGTGGCCTCATTGAATGTGTTTTTATATAATTATATGAGCACTATAAAAATTCTTAAAAGAAACTGATAGCAATCATTAAACTATAAGAATGGTATAAGCAGATATTGAAGAAGTAATATTTTTGGTGACAGTGACACAAACTCTAAGGATGAGTATCTTTTATTACTTATAATGAAATTGTATTTAATTATTTTAAAATTAGAAAACAGTGTAGAAATTTCTAGATTCAAACTAATATTAAACTAGAATGAATCCTTTTCACATAATATGAATTATTTAAGGGTAATATCTCTCTGAGAAAAATCACCCACCATTGCTTGCCTTTGAGAATATAAACTATTTGTTTGGTGACTCACTTTATAGGTCCAGGGTCTGTTTTGTTCTACCGTATGCGCTTCTCTTTTTCTCAATTTGATATATATGTATGTACATATTTGTGGTACATATATGTATATAACACACATATATATACATCTATGTATATATGCATACATATATTACATGCAGTAAGTATATATATGTATGCATATGTATGCATATATATATATACACACATTGAATATATATACACAAATACTGTGATTTACTGAAATATATATAATAGCATATATGCAATGTAAGAATATACCACCAAATATCAAAGCTAAAGATACCCACACACCTATGGCCACTTGATCCTCGACAAAGGGGCTGAAAACATCCAATGGAAAAAAGATAGCCTTTTCAACAAATGGTGCTGGTTCAACTGGAGGTCAGCATGCAGAAGAATGCGAATTGATCCATCCTTGTCTCCTTGTACTAAGCTCAAATCCAAATGGATCAAGGACCTCCACATAAAGCCAGACACTCTGAAGCTAATAGAAAAGAAACTGGGGGAGACCCTTGAGGACATCGATACAGGGAGAAAGTTTCTGAACAGAACACCAATAGCATATGCTCTAAGATCAAGAACTGACAAATGGGACCTCATAAAATTACAAAGTTTCTGTACGGCAAAGGACAACATCAAAAGGACAAATCGGCAACCAAGAAATTGGGAAAAGATCTTCACCAATCCTACATCAGATAGAGGGCTAATATCCAATATATATAAAGAACTCAAGAAGTTAGACTCCAGAAAACCAAACAACCCTATTAAAAATGGGGTACAGAGTTAAATAAAGAATTCTCACCTGAAGAACTTCGGATGGTGGAGAAACATCTTAAAAAATGCTCAACTTCATTAGTCATTAGGGAAATGCAAATCAAAACAACCCTGAGATTTCACCTTACACCAGTCAGAATGGTTAAGATTAAAAATTCAGGAGACAGCACGTGTTGCCGAGCATGTGGAGAAAGAGGAACACTCCTCCACTGCTGGTGGGGTTGCAAATTGGTACAACCACTCTGGAAATCAGTCTGGCGGTTCCTGTGAAAACTGGGCACCTCACTTCCAGAAGATCCTGCTATACCACTCCTGGGCATATACCCAAAAGATTCCCCAGCATGTAATAAGGATACATGTTCCACTATGTTCATAGCAGCCCTATTTATAATTGCCAGAAGTTGGAAAGAACCCAGGTATCCCTCAACAGAAGAGTGGATGTAAAAAATGTGGTATATATACACAATGGGGTACTATTCAGCCATTAGAAACAATGAATTCATGAAATTCTTAGGCAAATGGATAGAGCTGGAGAACATCATACTAAATGAGGTAACCCAGACTCAAAAGACAAATCATGGTATCCACTCACTAATAAGTGAGTATTAACCTAGAAAACTGGAATACCCAAAACATAATCTATACATCAAATGAGGTACAAGAAGAACGGAGGAGTGGCCCCTTGTTCTGGAAAGACTCAGTGAAGCAGTATAGAGCAAAATCAGAACAGGGAAGTGGGAAGGGTTGGGTGGGAAAACAGGGGGAGGGAAGGGGACTGATGGGACTTTCGGGGAGTGGGGGTCCAGAAAAGGGGAAATCATTTGAAATGTAAATAAACATATCAATAAATTAAAAAAAAGCTAAAGACACATTCTTACTGGCACTTACAAATTACTGCTTTATTTATTCAACAGCAGCAAAGTTTAATGAGAATAAATGAAAATGGAAGAGGTCACTTGAATAGTCATGTGAGTCCACCAAAAACATGTAGTGTAGAACAAATCTGATTTTAAGAAATGTCATGTTATTTTAAGTTAATAGGCCAGATTAACTTTATGCCAATTGATTTTGCTTTTTAAATAATGTATATGTGCTATGTACATAGGTCCCTGACAAGTACAGCTGTATTTTTCTTTGCTTTGATTAGTTCCCATTTATTCAACACTTTCCATTACACAGGAAAGCAATTAGTAATAACTTAACAAGGTTAGTTACTCTATCATACCAGAAAAGAATTAAGAAAGAAAATGATTGTTAGTATTGATTGACTGAAATTTGAGGATAACTTAACAGGGGAGCAAAGTGGCAAGGACTAAAACCAGAGAATCCCCAACAGCTTGTGTTGATTTCAGTGGAAAGTAACATGGGAAGATGACCATAGCACATGAACCTCAGGGAAAATGGTTCCTACACATTATTGTACTTGTGCAAATGTTACAAATGTCTAAACATTAAGCAGGAGGTTCTTGAGTTTAAGGTTAAACCTCACTGCTTGCTTTTATTCTGAAAAGCTAAAGAGAGATGCATGCTGGAATGTAAAGACTTCTGTGAACCACGGCGGCAGAAGAGGAACGCTTGAAGCTTCCTGTCTTTGCACTTGTCTGAGGGCGGAAAGTCCAATTTTAGGTTAGAAAGCATCACAGAGGGAATGGGAGATGTTACACTGTGTTCTTCCTGCAAAACAACAAACATCACGAGAATTGAAGGAGTTGAGGGTGAACCCCACAAGTGTCTGTCAGTCAGAGACTCGAAGCCCCCAGCAGCAGGGCAACACACTAGATGCTCAGGGTGTGTGTCTGAAGAAAAGTTAGCTGACTCCAGTGTTTTGCTTTGTAGAAAACAACCTCTGTACTTTCTCCTACTTGAAGTTTCTAGAATTCTAGTTTCCTTTCCAACTGACAGTGGATTCACTGAATTGTAGTGGTTGTCTCTAAACAGAAATATTTTGACTTGACTTTTATGTAATTCTCAGAATAAAATACACTTAATGTAGGAAATCAAAGAAGTCAGTTTGATCAGCCCTGTTTCCTTGACATACAACTTAACGGAATCTGAATGCTGAGAGAACTTTGAAGACATAGAACAACATAGACGAAACCATGTGTGGAGGGGCATGAGGGTGTTCTTCAATTACACTTTTCTCTTTAGCAAGGTTCAGGTCCTTGGTCAGTTGGATAATCTACGATCACGATATCATCAGAATTGTTTCTAAAACATTTCTGTCCATTTAGCATTTAGCAATTACTTTGTGACCCATGCCACTTATGTGAATGCCCACTTTTCTTTACCACAACCATCAATGTGAAAGCAGGTTTGGGATCACGGTTCCAGAGTTGTCATCTGTTGTTTGACTTACTGCTCTTTGGGTAGTGGAAGGGCAGAACATCATGACAAGATCTCATGGAAGAAGAGGTGTAGCTACCGTGTGACAGCAAGCAAAATGAGAGAGGCAAGGAGCAGAAAGGGTCTCAGTGTCCCTTTCAAAGGTGACCTAACTTCTTCCTACAAGGCATTACTTAAACTTCTGTTGCTTTTCAGCACTACCACTAACTGGAGATCAAGTCTTCAGCATGGTTTGTAGATATTTTTGATCCAAACTATAGATCATAGACAAAGTAAAAATTGTCATAATCTCAAGACCTTCAGGGAATCCAGCAGTGAACTTCCCAAAGAACTCATGGGCTCCAAAGGTCAAATGCTTTCCAAAAACACCAAAAAAACAAAAAAACAAAAAAACAAAAAAACAAAAAAACAAAAAACATTGGCTATGACACCTAGCATCTGGCATGACTGTATTTTTGTCTCCTACATGGAAAACATAGAAATGAGAGGCAAGACTGACCAGAGTATATCATTCTGGCTTTAGAAGATGCGTGCTCACAACCAAGGCATTAAACTGGGGAACAAGGACAGCACAGTGGTGGAAACAAAGCAAATATTTAGGGAAGTAAAACAGTGTGGAAAGAGGCAAAATCATCTCATACTTAGAAGCTGAGGGAATGAAAAGGCACAGAATGATTTCTTTAAAATTGCTCTGGGGCTGGAGAGATGGCCCAGCAGTTAAGAACTTTTACTGCTCTAGTACAGGACCAGAGCTCTCTTCCCAGCACCCACATCGCACAACTCAGCTGCCTGTAACTCCAGCTCCAGGATGACCCACTGCCTCCGGTCTCTTCATGCACCTGTCCTCGCATGCATATGTCCTTACGCAAACACACACATGCACATAACTCAATAGGTCAAACACAATGGACTCCTGTTGAGGATCCAGTTGAAGAATAGAAGTGACAGTGGCTTGGCATCACCCTGAAAGATTAGATGTTGTCCAAGGATTCTTCTGGGCTCTCATTTTTAAATTATCCTCAAGGACTTTAAGAACTACACATGTGTATAATACTTGAGGAAAAGCTGAAATCATTAAGAGAAAGTATATATTTATATATTAGCTAGTTCATGAGAAACTATTTCTGGATCCATTTAAATGAAGCCGTTAGTCTATAAAATGGCACATGAGAAGATTCCCATGAAAACTTCCTATGAACAATATAAAGCAGACACTCAGATATAATGCTTATGAATATAACCAAATTTATACTTCAGATATTATTCATAGCTCAGAATAAAACTGGAAGTAAAAGACTTTATAGAGAGGATCTTTAAATACAATTTGACAAAATAGACAATAATAAATTCAAATGTTTATGTATTATGCTAAATGAATCCCAATCTGGCAGTTATGGTTCAATTTAAACTTATCAGAATGGATGAGGCAGTTCTGTGAGAAAAGGCACTTGCTTTCAAGACTGTCAACCTGAGATTAATCTTTGGGACCCACATAGTAGGAATAAAGAACTTAATGCAGTAAGATGTCCTATGACTTCAACACACAAAGCAACACGATTGCACCCAGACACATACTCACCTAAAAACAAATAAATATAATAAAAACATTTGAAGCAAATACTGCTGTTTTACCACAAACTTGTTTGCAAAAGGAGAGCTAACATGTATTAGATTTGTTTACTTAATGGCAGCTGTTAAATTAGACATATAAGAACATAACAAGTATGCATCAGTATGATTAGATATGTGGGTGTCGACATTTTCAATAGAGAGCATTTTACACTAAAATAGTTTGGAGTTTATAGTCCCATTTTAACATTCCAAGACAAACACCAGGTAGCATCTGCCTATCATCAGTGGCCTCATCTGGTTGTTCTCAAGTTGAGCATTCCACAAAGAAATAAGAAAAAACTAAAAGAGGACAGATGTCCTCAGCACAAAAATAATAAAAGATGGCTCCTCCCAGCGCTTGGAGCAGCAGATACACAGAACTAAGCTTTTACGATGAAAATGAAAACATTTGACAACAACAGCCCTGATTCTTGACCATTTTCTTCCATATTCAGGAATGAAAGCATGCCTTCAAGCGCTACTGATATAACAGCAACCACAAGCCTAATGTATGGTGAATGTATTTGCCAATGCCTTAAGTCATACAGTCATAGAGCCATGGAAATTTAGAAAGTACTTATGAATGATATACCACTTGAGTCTGGAATATTCAATACAGGGATTTGGTATGAATTCTCCCTCCCTCCCTCCCCCCTCTATCTCTCCCTCTCTCCCTCTTTCTACACACACACACACACACACACACACACACACACACACACACACAGGAGACATCCAGCTAACTCAGATAACACTTGTGTTTCTTCTGTTTGAACTTAAGAAACGTTTTACAAAGTGTTAGAATCAATGGCACCTGGTTCTCTAGCCACCTCTAATTAGGTGTGACACTGGAAAGATTTTCTTGGCTCTTGCTTTACTTTCTTCCCTCCTCCTGGGGGTAGAGAAGAATGCAAAATCACTAAGCTCAAGGAAAATCCATGATTCCTGTGTCACTCACCAAGTATTTGGTTACATACCTCTTTGAATTATTCAGGAGACTTCCCAGCTGGGTTTTAAGCGGCCCAAATATATTTTCTGTTATCTAGCACAAGGTTGGTGATAGAGTAGACATTTTAAAAATACTGCTCAGTGGACTGTACTCGCTGGGAAAATAGTTGAGGCCCAAATAGGACCATTGGCTTACTTGAATATTTCCTAGTCCAGAGCTGCCTTCTAGCAGCCCTGTGGATGGTGGAAGACCTTGACTAAAGAGAAAACCTTTTCATTAACACTTTAGAAAGCACCGCCTTCCAGTTGTTACTTTACATTTTCTAAAACCTAGAGGACTTGTTCACGCATAATTTTTATGCATCTGAAAGTAAAATGAATTAACGTGTGACCTACCTACAGAAATAGCAGAAAGTCATTTTAAGACAGTTGCGGAAAGGCAGTGGACTTTTCAAAACCGTGTTCCTACTTAGTTGGGATTGATCAAAAACCATCTTTGAAAACCAGCAAAATTAGGTGTATGTTTAGAAGGGAAGCGAAAAATGGGGGGTATATACTGGCTGGTTTTGTGTGTCAACTTGACACAAGCTAGAGTTATCATAGAGAAAGGAGCTGCAGTTGAAGAAATACCTCCATGAGATCTGGCTGTAAGGTATTTTCTCAATTAGTGATGGGGCAGGGGAGAGGGCCCATTATGTGTGGTGCCATCCCTGGGCTGGTAGTCTTGAGTTCTATAAGAAAGCAAGCTGAGCAAGTCAAGGGAAGCAAGCCAGTAAGATACATCCCTCCACAGCCTCTGCATCAGCTCCTGCTTCTTGACTTGTTTGTGTTCCAATCCTGACTTCCATCGGTGATGAACAGGAATGTGGAAGTATAAGCTGAATAAATCCTTTCCTCTCCAATTTGATTCTTGGTCATGATGTTTGTGTAGGAACAGAAATCCTGACTAAGACAGTATACTTCACACATACTTCACAATTAGCTTCTTACCTTAGCCCATTAAAATGAATTCTTTATTGGAATGCTGTAAAAATCCCATGTTGGGCATGGGAGTGGTACCGATTAAGGAAGTGCCAACTACTGGTATATCAGGGAAGTTTGCATATAGGGGAAGTTTAAATTTTTCATATACTGAAAAGTTTGTGTGAACACAGCAAGAAATCTGTGGATTCCCTGGGAAAAGAACAAGTGATGACCACCAAATGTGAAGAGAAAGCTGCTAACTGATGAGTTTTTTTTATTTGATATATTTTTATTTACATTTCAAATGATTTCCCCTTTTCTGGCTCCCACTCCCCGAAAGTCACATAAGCCCCCTGTTCTCCCATCCACCTTCCCCCTGTTTTCCCATCCACCCCTTCCCACTTCCCTGTTCTGGTTTTGCCCTATACTGCTACACTGAGTCTTTCCAGAACAAGGGGCCATTCCTCTGTTCTTCTTGTACCTCATTTGATGTGTGGATTAGGTTTTGGGTATTGCAATTTTCTAGGCTAATATCTACTTATTAGTGAGTGCATACCATGATTGATCTTTTGAGAGTGGATTACCTCACTTAGTATGATGTTCTCCAGCTCCATCCATTTGTCTAAGAATTTCATGAATTCATTGTTTCTAATGGCTGAATAGTGCTCCATTGTGTAGATATACCACGTTTTTTGCATTCATTCTTCCATTGAGGGATACTTGGGATCTTTCCAGCTTCTGGCTATTATAAATAGGGCTGCTATGAACATAGTGGAGCACGTATCCTTATTACATGGTGGGGAATCCTCTGGGTATATGCCCAGGAGTGGTATAGCAGTATCCTCCGGAAGTGATGTGCCCAGTTTTCTGAGGAACAGCCAGACTGATTTCCAGAGGGGTTGCATCAATTTGCAACCCCACCAGCAGTGGCAGAGTGTTCCTCTTTCTCCACATCCTCACCAACACCTGCTGTCTCCTGAATTTTTAATCTTAGCCATTCTGACTGGTGTAAGGTAAAATCTCAGGGTTGTTTTGATTTGCATTTCCCTAATGACTAATGAAGTCGAGCATTTTTTAAGATGCTTCTCAGCTATCCGAAGTTCTTCAGGCGAAAATTCTTTGTTTAGCTCTGTACCCCATTTTTAATAGGGTTATTTGGTTTTCTGGGGTCTAACTTCTTGAGTTCTTTGTATATATTGGCTATTAGCCCTCTATCTGATGTAGGGTTGGTGAATTTGTTGGTTGCCAATTTGTCCTTTTGATGGTGTCCTTTGCCTAAAAAAGTTTGTAATTTCATGAGGTCCCATTTGTCAGTTCTTGATCTTAAAGCATATGCTATTGGTGTTCTGTTCAGGAACTTTCAAGAAACTGGGGAAGACCCTTGAGGACATCAGCACAACTGATGGGTTTTTTGTCCCTCCTCCACTCAATTTTCTACAACCAACTCATATCTGTTTGTGCTGCTGCTGTCTATAAAGGTTGCTTTTATTTTTAAAGTTAAGCAAGTAATGTGATGCCTCTATAAAATTTGTAGTATAGCCTAATATACTTAATGGTAGGATAGCATTTTGAAATATTTCACTTACCACATTTTGTGTAATGCATAGTAGTGATAACAACCCCCTAGCTGTAACACAATGATTGACAAAAGCAACTTAAGGATAGAGGGTTTATTTTGGCTCTAGGTTGGAGGGGATTCAGTCCAACAGAGTAGAGAAGGCTCAGCAGCAGTTACATGATGTGCCTGATCACATTACATCTTCACTTAAGAAACAAAGGGAGGTGGTTGTGGATGCTCATTCAATGGTACAGCTCACTGGGGGGGTGCTGTCAACTTTATGCTGGGACTTCCCTCCTTAGGCAAATCTTTCTGCAATTGCTCATAGACAAGCCTAGAGACATGTTTTCTCTATGATTCTAATCTACTCAAGCTGGTACCGAATATCAGTTCCCATATCTGTATAAGTATTATTGTTTTACCATCAAATCACCAAAGAATGTGTGTGATGAGTGGGTGGTTTCATTTACTGTCAAGACATGGACTCATGCTACCTGTGTTTGGGGGTGGGTCAGTCTTCACTGGGCAAAACTGGATGCTCGTTTTCACCTGTCTTAAGAAAGTCAGGACATAAGGGAGGTCTCCTTACTGATTTGTTCCCCATGAACAGACCTCCAAAGAATTGCTAGCCTTTGCATAAGTCATGTCCACTCTGTTAAAGTTACATCTACAGCTTTTATGTGCTTAGAATACTCTTCCCTAGCATATATGCAAGTTTCTGAAGAATGAACTTGTCACATCATTCTGTACTTTATCTATATTAAAAAATGCAACAATGAATTAAGCTTTCCATTGGCTTCTACCCAACTTCTGTCGCTATTGGGATAAAGAATTCACCCTTTACAATAAACTCTCTGGCTTAGGAGATGTCCCCACGGATTAACTGACTTACCTTGTCCCAAGCAGTTGGGACTTCCTTCTTTCTTGTGTATTTGCTACTCATTCCTAGGCATCTCAACCAGGAAGACACCCGTAAAGAGCATGGAATCACAAGCAAACTTCTAGCTCTGCAAAGGCTACAAATGCCTAGATACAGGTTTTGTTCTTTGCATATCCATACATGGATAATGTAAAGAATAATGTGGTAAGGGTGTACATATCATATAATAATAAAGATCCATAACCACTTTTAGAAAGGAACTATTGATAGTTAGCTGTTGTACCTGACTTACAATATTGTTTCAAAAGTTTAAAAGTCCTGAAAATAATAGAAACTCCATACATTAGCAACATTTCCAGGATCAGATCACATCATTACATACACTGAATATCTATAATTAGGAATAGATAATTATATATTCTATCACAGAAGTCAGTAAATGTATTCTTAGGACAGAATTCATAGTAGCAGAGGTTACTTGCACAAGACCAAGCCAGCTATGAAGTCCAGCAGAATAAGAGAGGCCTGCTCAAGATCTCACCCTTAGCGGGTTTATTAATAATTGATGGCCACTGGTGGAAAAAGAGACATCTTCTTTGGGGCAGTAACCACTTGTTGCTACATGTCGCATCATGTAACTGCTGCTGACATCCATTCTCCAGTGGATGACCCTACAACCCTGTGCACACAGACATCACTAATTGAACTAGGTGGATTATAATAAAATAGGACAGGAAATTAGGAGGGAGACTAGCTGTGGAGGGTTTAGTGTGAGTTGGAGGTATGGAGATATGGAATGATGTGATCAAGAGACATTGTATACATGAATACAATTTTCAGAGAATAAATTTAAATTATGCAAGTGTTTTAGACACAAAAGAACTGACCAAATCAGAGCTTATATAATTGTTTTGGTTCTTCACTAATAATTCTGAAAGTATTTTCAGTTGAGTTAAAACATTTAAAAATACACAGTGTCTCAAAGCAGTTTGGCTCTTTTTTTAACAATTAAATACAATAAGGGTCAATCTCATGATACATAAAGACATGCAATAATCATTTCCATGGACTTGTATGCCATTGAATTATATACAGGTAAAGAAACTTTCAAGTCTTCAAAAGTCATTACTATGTATACTAGATTACAGTGTGCCATAAACAAAATTTTTCATAACATAATTCCTTTTATTTGTTCCTGTGCTATATTTCCTTTTTAAATGCTTTTTTTTTTAGCCATGAGTGTTCATCTGTGTTTAGGTATGTGTACATGAGTGAACATGCCATAGAGACCAGAAGAGGGTGTTAGAACTGCTGGAGCTATAGTTAAAGGTGGTCCTGAGCTGCTTGATGTGAACACTCATAAGTGAACTCAGGTACTCTGAAGGAGCAGAGTGTGCTCTTAACCAAGATATCTCTCTAGACCCTCTTTAAATTCTTAATCGGTGCATTGGTTCTTAATTGGGTGAGTCAGTGTGTTCCATTTATCCCAATTTGTCACTGTGAACATCAGATTCTTCTGACACTTCTTCCCCTGTGCTAGAGTTACAGGTATGGGCCACCATGCACATACGTTTTGTGAGGTTTTAAAAGCTAAACCCGGGGGTTCATAAATGCTAGGCAGTTGGGCTACCTCTCCAACACCACATTTACTTTTTAACATGAATATAAATTTTATTCATGGCACTTTTAGGGCTGGGAAATAATTTGAAATATAAAATCACAAATCTTAAAGTAGGAAAAGACAGAGTAGCAGTAGTCTAATTTCCAGGAGACAGTGAACATCTTTGATTACATGTCAGTAAGTTACAGTGTAGGGCCACACTTTTAGTACTTCAATAATATCCAAACAGTTTGCCTTTACATGATATCTATACAAAGAACAAAGTTGTGTGTATGTGTAAATATCTCTGTGTGTAAGCACACATATGTGTGTGTATATGTTGTGTCTATGTGCATATGTATGTAGGTGTTGGGGGGGTATGATTGTCTGTGTGCATGCACACAGGCAGTTGTATGTACCATTCTTCCTGAGTTATTGTACCCCTTGTTTTATAAGACAGGGTCTCCTACTAGCCTGAAGCTCTCTAAGATTGGCTGGCTGGCCAGCAAACTCCATGGACCTAGCTGTCTCTCCCTTCTCAACACTGGGATTATAAAGCCATTCCCTGTAACCTGACTTCCACTATTTAGTGAGTTCTTCTTTCTTCCACTTTTCTCCATTCTTGCAACTCCCTAACACTAGATAGAAGAGCAAAAGAGATACAGGGGAAAGGGTGTGACATTATCATTAGACTACTTTCTGCTGATTAGGGGCATTGCGTTCCTTGTTGCAAGGTTGATCTTCATCTTTAGAATATCTAATTTCTTCTTTCTTCTTTGTACACAAGTACCATGACCAACAACTAACAGCAACCAAGTAACAACCAACAACCACACTGCTGTTTGGGGCCCTAGCATTTTATCTTCTGAAACATTCCCAGAATCCCAAATGTCACAAAAATCACATAAACTATCTGGCCCTGGAAAAATCATGCCCCTGCTGGAGCATGAGGCAAATCATAGTCAGCTGCTGTGGACAATCTGAGGCAGCAGCCTATATCCCACAACTGAAATTAAAAGGAAAACATTCCTATAATACTTCTGTTTTTTTGTTTTTTTTTAAAGAGACCGAACTCCAAAATTGTCACTGTAGTTCCCCACCTTGGGTGAGCAACCCTTAGTTCCTGTTTGTTAGGAAAGTAAAAGTAAAACAAAAGGAGACCAACCTTAACAGTAGCAGACTGCCTTTAATTCAGAGGATGAAGGGCAGCAATCTCTCAGAGGGAGTAGAGCCTGTGTATTGAGGCCCAAGGGCTGGCAAGTTTTAAAGGAGAGAAAAGGGATTTTTTTATGGTGGAAGATTCCATCTGTAAATGCCAATGGAAGTTGGTGTGCTAACCTTCTTGTCTGGGGCTTCCTAGCCCCTAACAGCCTGCAGATGTTATCAACCTGTCAGCTTTCCTGTAGGGAGTTTCCCTGCTACTCTGAAGCTTTTAGTTCATGAACTTTTCAGGGCCCAGAGGTTCTACAGGGTGTCTGGGAATTGAATTAGGGTCCTCAGGTTTATAAGGCAAGCATTTTATGGATTTAACCATCTCTCTAGTCTCAGATTGATTCGTTGTAAAAGGCAAGTTAAATCAAATCCTTCATCTTCTCAAGTTCATTCTCTTCTTAACAGGTCACCTTAAACTTTGCGTAGAAAGCTTCCCACACTCTCTCAGGTCCTACCTCAATCCGTTCTAACATTATCTCCCAATACCGTTTCTCTTGGCAACACCAATTTGCTACAGGCCATTTGAGACATATAGAGTACACAGACATTAAGACCTTTGGATGTCTTAGCCTGAAGTCCTCTTTTCTAGTATCTTCATGTAGAGCACTATTCCTCTGCTTTTGAGAGATTTTGACAAACATCACTGTGTCAATAAAATTTTATTAAATTCTATATAAGATTAGCATATCATCTGAGTCACTCTAATTTTTTCCTTCTCTTCAAAGCATTTCTCTCAAGGAAGCATCTTTACTTATATTTTCATACTCATATAGCAGCATACTTACATATTGAATTATATTTATTTAACCCATTTTACTGAAATCAACATTCCCTGAAAGCATGAGATTTAAAGCTGTTTTCTAGAGAAATCCCTTAGAGTGGGCTCTAACTACTATTTGCAAAGGTAACTTGCCATCTCTTGCATGAGTTCAGTTAAGAGACCTTCCGTGGTTTGCATATACCTTATTCTAGTCATCTTCCACAGACCTTTCTTGCCTATAGGCTTAGTCCTAACTCTTACCTTGTGCCTCCCTTTAAGTCCCTCAAATACTTGAAGAAAGGTAGAAATCGCCCCCCCCCCCAGAAAATTCTATTGGCCCCTTTCAGTCATTACTATATAGTAGTTTCTTCCTATTTCTAACATTCCTTCCAGGAGTGAGAGGGTCACTCAATAGACTCAGGAGAAACACAATTCAATGTTCCCCAGCACTTGGGAGAGCAGAAATTTGCAAGGTTCTTGAGCTCTCTAAGCTCTGCCCTGTGTTTATAGGATGTTTGTGCTTAATTATAAAGGGTATAAACAGAAGCTGGTAGAGGTGACTCATCAGAATAAGCTTCCTAGAAGACATTCCTACTGATCACCTCTCTATTGTGCAGAGAGCTCCAGAATTGCATCGTCTGTATCATCACCCATGTTGGGGTAGACTTTTGCTTTGTGTTATCCCGGCTCCTGTAAGCATTCGGACTCATACTCCAGTTGGTAACACAAGTACAGTAGATCCCTAACTTCAACTTCATTGTCTCTAGTTCTCTTTCTGGATTGAGTAGGTGTGTGTGTGTGTGTGTGTGTGTGTGTGTGTGTGTGTATACCCACTGTGTCTTCCTGGAGGGGGAGAACTGAAGGGGGGGAAACTCTGAAGCATCATTCACCATATGGCATAAGTGGGTAGGGACCTCTGTTGTTTTCCCTTGCAAGCACTCTTGTCTACTATGTTTATACTGTATATTGTGTTCTTTGAATGGGGTCCTGATGTGAATATATTGCCTCACTTTAAAAGTCAGCATTGTCTCATGCAAATTGGACATGACTCCACCTGCTTTACGCTGATTCCTCCTGTCCAAACAGAGATAATGGTAATAGTATCTACTTTATAGGGTCTTTGTGAGAATAGACACGTGAACACCAAACAGTGTCTACTTCACCCTGTTCAAACCTTTTTGTTTTGTGGGAAAAGAAGCTTGCTATAATGAAAGAAACAGAGACAGAGACAGAGACACAGAGAAGCAGACAAAAACAGAGACAGAGAGATAGATGATGGAGATAGATAGATGATAGATAGATAGATAGATAGATAGATAGATAGATAGATAGATAGATAGACACAGACATAGAAACATAAATGCAAAATGATATAGATGGAAGGATGAATCAGTCCATGGATGGGTGGATAGATGAATGAATGGATGGATGGATGGTGAATGGTAGATAGAGTAGAGCTGGACTATGCCCAGCATCCTGGGCAAAATCTGGGCTACATCTTTAGGTTTAGGTTACATTCTTTATGTTTAGGTAGAAAGAGAGAGAAAGAAAAAGCAAAATGAATTGAGTGACTTTCCACCTCAAAAAAAAAAAAAAAAAAAAAAAAAGCAGCCATGCCTTCTCACTCAGACATTGGAGAAATGAGAGACAGAAACTATCCCCAAATGAAAGCACACACACAAAAAAAAGTGTTTTTCTTTGGACACTTTGCCATTAAACCAAGTCAAAAGTACCACAATCTTAAGCATTTAATTCCATTACCACTCACATTACAAGTTTTATCTGTCTAGACAAGGCAGGATTTCTAAAGGGAAAAACATCACATCAACACAATAATATTGTCCCTAATGCCTTCTAAAGGGATGAACTCAGGTTTCCAGAGTCCAGTAACATGAAGTTGCACGTTAAAGCATTCTTGTTCCCTACAACTGATTTTGAAGAACCACCCCCTGTCCTAGCTCATCATTAACCTCTTCAGTGTTGCTCTCTGTACCAAACAAGGATTGCCACAGTATTTTCCATGAAGTTACAATGGTCAGAGGGCAATGTGATGGGTTAGCAAAGGTGCTAGTTTTCTCTATGGGGCTGAAAATTTCACATTAACTCTGGTCAACTCTCTGCAGACAGACTCCTTTTCATGGCTTCCAAGCCAGCTTTGTGAGGAAGCCCTTTAAATTGAATTAAGACACAGCTTTTCTAAGAACCAGCACTCCTGGGATAAGAAACAAGGAAAGGCTCTCCCCTTTGCCAAGAGATTTACAGCCTAGTGATGAGAAAAATACACTAGTGTGTTCTCAGTAGACTCCTGTGCCCTCCACTCCAATCCTGATTTTCACACTTGCCAGAGCAGCTGACATGGAAATTCTAGATCTATTTTATTGTTTTAAAATTTGCACTCTGTTACTGTATGTATGTTACATACTGTTTGTATGTTAGTTGTTCAGAATATTTCATTTCATTGTGGCAATTTCATACATATATCAACATGAGTTGCTCATGTTCAAATCCTCCTACCTTAACTTTCTTCCCTCCCCCACCTACTGTCCCTTTCCTCTTCCCAAAGAGCCTCTTTCTATTTTCATTTCATTGTATGTTTTATATTCCATCTGTAAGAGAAAACATGATTTCTGAGCCTGGCTTCTCTAACTCAACATGATGGTCTCCAGTTCTAGCTTTGTTCCTGAATATACACAGAGATGATTCTTTGATACCCTTAACCTAAAATCCTTGCTGAGTTCTATTTCATACACTCGTGTTTAATCATAACACAAGAAGAGGGCTGAGGGCATGACTTAGTTTATAAAGTGATGCCTTGCACACACAAGGACCTGAATTTTAAGTCCCAGATCCATATTTTTTTAAAAAAAATGCCAGGGGTGGGAGCACTCATTTGTAATCTGAATGCTACAGAGTTGGAGACTGGTGGATCGCTGATAGCCTAAACAACCAGACAAGACTCCTGGCTCCCCATGAGGGACTCTGTCTCAAAACAAAACACAGACAAATAAACAAAGAAGCAAATAAAAGCAAATCTAGACTGAAGAAGAGGGATAGCCAAGATTGACCTCTGACCTCCACATGTACGTACATTTGTTACCCACACATGTGCATCTTCAACATAACATTACATGTTGTTACATGTTTAGTTATATAACTAAACATAGACATTTAAATGTGTCCTCCACGCACACACACACACACACACACACACACACACACACAGGTAAATAAAGAAAGAGGCATACCATTTAATTGTTGCAGTGTTGCATCACTGCTTGGGCTTTCCCACTATATCTTTGTATTTGAGCTTTTTGTCTTTGTTGTTTTGTTCAGATATTCCTAACTGGCTCTACTAACTAAGGTCTATCGTTTATTCTGTGGATGCTTTAGGGAACTGCTCAAGTAACCATTTGTTAACCACATCCCAGCAGACAGCGTCTCTCAGCCATTTCCCCTTTACTGGTTGGAAGAGATTAGGGCTACCATCTGACACAGAGCAGTCTGATTGATTCCCCACTACCTGTTCCTTCCTTATCCATGTATGTCGACCTTAGAAAGCTGAATTTCAAGTCCTTTGTGTGTTGCTTTCTTCACTTAGGCCTTCTTCCTCTGTCCAGTCAATTTCCCCATTGGCTTTGATTCTGCCGATCTGGCTACTGCCATCTAGTCCATGAACACTTCCTTATAAGTAGTTCTCAAACTTAATCCCCTCTCAAGATCAACTCCTTGGGTCTAAACTAATCTATTTCCCTGAACCTTTAAACCTTTCCTGGTCCTTTTATTATAAAGTCACACTTGACCACAGGTATATGCAGGTACCTGTTTTACTAGCTGGGGACATTTTTCGAACAAGAGCTTCACCTCATGTAAGTTTGTTTGTTTTGCACTGCATCTAATACAGTTTTGTACATAATATAGTTCTTTCCCGAGAGAGAGAGAGAGAGAGAGAGAGAGAGAGAGAGAGAGAGAGAGAGAGAGAATTTGTGTATATGGATACATTTTTACCTGAGTTCAGATACTCTTAGAGGCCGGAAGGGGGTTCACCCTGGAACTAGGTCACAAGTTGTTGTGAGCCATCTGACCTAGGGGCTAGAAACCTAACTTGGGTACTTTGTGGAAACATTAAGCTCTCTCATCCCCTTAGCCATCCCTCCAACACACAAAAATATTTCTTTATCTAATAAATAAATACATATTTTGTCCATTAGCTTCCTGATCATGAGCTGTTTCAAGTCTGAGAAAACATATCTGTATTAATTATTTTTATAATCAGCTCCCCAACATTATATCTGGGACAGAATAGTACTTAATAAATCCTGGCTGACTCGAGACAAAGAACACAAACTAAGACCAACAACAACAACAACAACAAAAAAGTAAAGCTCCTATAACCCTATTCAGTGCTCTTTTACAAAATTATTAAGATGAGTATTTTCAATATTTTCAGAATTTTAGATATCAGTGCTTACTATACCACTTAAGGTAATGGAAAAACATCTACAAAATTAAAAATGTCTCCACAACTTTCTTGGTTTTATTTTGGTTTGGGTTTTTTTTTTTATTTAGAAATAGAAACCTTGTGGTACATGCTTTCAAGCCAAAGGAAATGTCTGGAGCATTTTCTATTTTGCCTTTTCAAGATGCCCTGGATGCACATCTTTTCATAAGCATCTCAGCTTACAGTAAACATTTTTGCAGATAATACATTGGTCACTTGCACACACAAAGAAGAAAAAGATAAATAAAATAAGAAAGGAGGAGGAATATGGGAGTCTGAAAAGCTGTATTTCTTGTGGGTTCTAAAGGTTTCTTACTTCATCTCAAACAACCAAATAAGGCCAGGTGCTACTCAGTCACTCTCCTATCTTCTCCCTTTTCCTTTTTTCTACTGAATTTTCCTAGGCTAAAGTATTTATGCTTAGAAAAAAAATCAATTCTTTTCCTTTTATTGAAAAATTATGTATAACAAATTGCAACTGTAACCCAATCCACAAGGTAGGATGTAGGTAGCTTTGATTTACTGTCTCATTCATAATCTGCTGCTCATTAACCTCCTTGAAAACAACCCACTCCCTTGTCTAAGTGATATCAAGGTGTTTGTTTTCAATCTGTCTAAAATCATCCTATGGACACGTGTGCTATTGAAGAATTATATTTTAATTTACCTTCATGCAGTGCCTTTGATGGGCGTTTGCATTAACACAATATGATTATGCCTTTTTTTTTTTTGCTGGTATCTATTCAAATCGGAAATTACCTGCATACAGTCTCAGATGGTGGTCAAAAACTGTACAAAGAAGTAAGAATGGGACTCCTTAATATCACACAGCCCTGCTGCTCATCAGCAAGGCCCTTTCTGTTTCAATGCTTTTGTCATGGATATGAAAGTCATTATGTAGTTTAGAAAACAGAAGATGAAGTGAAAGAGGAGACTCATAGACCTAGGATGCATTAATATTCCACCAGCATCAAAGATATTTCCCTGGAGGGGCTCCTCTAGGCCACACTGTTATTACAGTGCCTATCTATTATCCTGTGCTGTTCTTAGTATTAAGACAATAATGTGGAGAATAGGATTATGCACAGATGATAGCGAATGTGAAGGCAATTCAGCAAGATAGGAAATGAATGGAGACATGATTCTTTCATCGGAGCTGAGGATGGTTTAGCATAGGGTAAGAGAGAAGACACACGAAGCAGAATGAATGAAATCTTTACAGGTTACCCGGGTTAAAATGAGTGTTTACACATAATCCTATGAGTTTAACCTTCTTGAGAGGAAACGCCGTGGCATCTTTCTTTAACATCTGGATTGGTGTGCCTTAGGAGATGATCTGGTTTTGTTCTAAAAATTTCGCTTCTTAGAAAGAGCTGTCAGAGCTTACATGGTCAGAAAGGGGGCCTCGAGGAGTTAAGGTAACCTTTCAATTCATTCCCATCTCTGGGAAATCTGGGCTATTATTTAAGAACCCATAGCAAAAACAGGAAAACCTCCCAAGTCTTTGAGTCCCATGCCTTGCCAAACATGCCCAGCAATGAAGAGTGTAACAGACACAGGTGCTGCAGACAGGAGGGCTCTGTTATGGAAAGCATTCCTTCTGCTGTCTCCGAGCCTTCTCTTCTTTTGACACTAACCTTCCGGGCTGCACGCATCCTCAGATACAGTCATCCAGGACAGAGAGAAAAGCAAAGCCCGAGCATTTGCAAAAGATCACCTCTATCTGATGCCCAAGGCTAGTGTGACTCAAAGCCTGGCATTTCTGTACTGATGTTGGGGGAACAAGAGGGGCAGATTGTGTTATTTGCAGGCTGGGCACTGGCATAAACAAAGGTTTCTGTTTATATAGAAAAAAAGAATGTTTAATTAAATGTAAGTACACTCATCCGAAGACAATATGACAGGGCCAGAGAGGGCGCATTCTGTGTTCACACACTCTGCTTACTCTTCAAACACTGCTTTTGATCCTGATTTAAATTGGATAGAAATTCAACCAAACTGAGATCAACAATATAATAACATCATCTAACTCAGAGAATTACCAAGGGGAATTGAAGAGAAGGCATTAGAGAAAATCAGGGTATAGATAGACTCTCTCTGTAAGCTTGTCTAAGAATGTGAAAGCTTTGGGTATCTAGGCTGCATAGAAAATGTAGATTAGCATATCCTGCATGGGACTGAAGCACTGAGAAGGCAACTTAGATTTGCATCTAATCGCTTGAGACATGACTGTGTTTTTAGAAAGAAAGAAAGAAAGAAAGAAAGAAAGAAAGAAAGAAAGAAAGAGAGAGAGAGAAAGAGAGAAACCATGAGTAGTGTGGGTATGGGTGTGTACACAGACAGGCAGACACACACATGTACACACAGATACACACACACACACACACACATACACACACACTTAAAAATACACTAATAAAAACTTAAGAAAGAACCGAAGGAAGAGATGAATAAAAACTAAGCAAGAAGAAGCGAAGGAAAAGATGCGTGGATTTTTATCCAAAGCAAGGACCTGTTATCTCTACAGGAAAAAAGAAGCATAGATAAAGAGAATATGTAATCAAGGCCTTGGCCAGTGTTTAGAGTTTTTCTTTCCCCTCCCCCAGCCCTTTCTGGGCTCTTGGCTTGCTCTTCTCTGCTTTAAAAATGGCTCCATACTGCTCTCTGCTGCTGGTTCGTCAATTTCTATTCAGAAAACTCCAAGCCATTCCTGTGGATCAGGACGTGATCAGATTCACAGCCAGCTCAGATCTCTTCAGATTCAAAACAAACCAGGCTGGTGCATCCTCGGCATGGAAATGCCAAATCTAGAATCCCAGCATTCTTTTGTTTTTTTCTTTCAAGTTCTCTGGAGTCTAGCTCTTATGAAAACCTAATTCAAGCCACAGACATCATTATGTACAGAAATTTGTCCTCTTAAGGAAATGATGTGTTTTTGAGAATGACACCGTGGACTCGGAAAGTTGAATGAGAAAAAAAAAAGACATTTTGGAGTTTGGAGATAAATTAGGAGAAACATTCACAGAATGGTTTAGTGGAGCCCTACCACAAAGACTTCAGTTTCCACTTAGCAAATCAATAAAGTACCACATACAAGATAAGGCTACACATAAAGTAATGCAGAAGAGATCTGAATCGAATTCATATTACATATCAAGGAATGGTCTTAAAAATTGCTTCAGCTGAAACATACTTCAATGTTAGATTATTCAAAATATCTTGAAGTCAAAGGAATTGAAAAAGAATGATTATCTGCTTATTTATTTTAATATAGGACACCTGAATGTTAGGATTTTTAACTCAATCTATTTTTGTTTTATGAAGCTAATAAATCCAAGAACAAAAAAAATATAGTTACATATTCTATGAAAACCATGTGGAAATAGAGATGATTGCAGAATACTTGCAATTGCAAATTGGAATGTGTGGCATGTGACCCCACGACGAAAATCTTGTGTACATGATCAACTGTGTGACCCTGTGTGGCAGACAGGGCTCCTTACAGACTGCTTCATCACCTTGAACTAAACCTTCTAAGCCTGCTCACCAGAAACAGAAATGAGGAAAATGACAAGAAAAATGGAAAATAATATGTGTGTGCTTGGTGGCACTTGTACCTGAAATTCAGTTAGCCAGGGAGGACTGTCATGTAGACATCAGAACAGAGTCCTGCTCAGAACATGGTTAGGGTCTTGAAACAGATGGCCACACTCACAGGAAGGGGGCTTAGAAAATGTTTAGGTCTCACAATTTAGGGCTCTCTGCAACGTCCCAAGAATGCTTTTCTTTCGGAATGGCTAGTCTAAGGAAGGAAATGACTGGCGTGGGATGGGTTGGGTCAGGCATATGGTTCCAATGTAGGCTTGGAAGTTCCAGCCAATGGCAGGACCCCCTCCCAGCTCGCGCAGAGGTGGGACAGAACAGGAGCATGGGTCAGTGAGACACAGACAAATGCCAGGAAGCTGGAGACATATCTTTTGTTGAAAACGTTCTCATTTCTGTTTCCAAAAGTTGTGACACATCTTAGCAGAAACATTTCTGAACCAAAATTGGGCAGGTAGTCTCCTAAAGGAAGATTATGAACATTATGCTTCGAGGTATTCAGAGCATCAGATCATATCTATGAGTATCACTATATAGGAGACTCATGTAGGAACTAGCTTACAAGGTAACAGTTTACGATAGACCCTCGATTTTGTAGGAGGGAGGGAGATAGAGAGAGAAGAGAGAGAAGAGAGACAGAGAGACAGAGAGGAGAGAAACTACTTTGTTTTCTAAGCACTGAATGGCCTTCCTCAATAGGCATATATTGGAGAGCCTGTTCTGTTCCAGGTGAGGCTCATGAATAATGCACTGGTACTGTCCTCAAGGAGTTTTCAATCCACACATGGGGAACACATCCGTAAATAAATAATGCCAGTCTTGGCAGTGTGAGACAGGAAGACCAGACCGAGCATCATCTCTGTCCTGAGGGCTGGGGAATAAGTTTCCAAAGCAGGATGTTATCTGACAAATGCAATGTTGCCAAGCAAATACAAAAGCAGGTTATTAGAGGGAAGAAAGCAGCATATTAAAGTAAAATGGGCATGAACTTCCTTGTCACTGCTGCAGCAACTCCAGGCCTGGTGCAAAGGCATTAGCTCTTTGAGAATGGCTCAGATCCTCGGATTGGGTCAACACTTCAACAGTTTTCAACTCATTTCTTCAGGCATTACTAGTGCAGCACAATTTGATTATTAATCTCCAGTACAGACTCAGGGACTTCTTCAGTGATCTCTACATATTAATTTCATTCTCAGATATCTGAAGGCGTAGGTAACTCCATACACCAAGATCGTTGTTTAGGATATTTCTGAGTTGATAACTCTTAATAACTTCTATATAACTAAGAAATGGGAAAAATGCAAATGCATACCTGGGGAGATGATGGCTCGGTGAAGTTAGCTCTTGTTGAAACAGGAGAGCCGAAGTGTGGGTCCCCAAGCCCAAGTATGTGCTCTGTGGATGTGACTGCCGACCTGAAATTCCTGTGCTCCTGATACAAAGACAGGCACCCTCCTGAAACAGGCTGCGAAACTGACTGAATTGGCAACTTCTACATTACAGCAGAGACTCCACTTCAGTATATAAATGGAAAAAGCTCAAGGAAAGTATCTGAGGGCAACCTCTGTCTTCTAGACACATATGTGGCCACAAGCATACAAACAGATACACACAGGAACACACAGCTCCTGTGCCTCCATGTGCATGTGAACACAGGTGTACATGCCCCCCCCCAACACACACACACGGCGGGGGGGGGGAGGGAGAGTGGGAGAGTGAGAGAGAGAACCAACAACAACAAAAAACTACAGTAACTTAAGGTCCAGCAAACTATTAACAATTCTGAAAAGCTTGAAAATTCTCTTAAGAGGTTTACTTATTTTTCATGACTTATTAAGTTCTACTATTTTATTTTGCCTCCCCCAACACCTCAAAAGAACACATACATTAAAAGAAAGCTACCTTACAAGGCTGAGACAACAACAACAACAACAACAACAACAAAAACAGTTTTCCTTTAAGTAGTGATGAGTATCAAAGGACTGAATTTATACTTAATTATTTATTGTGTATCATGACAAAAATAACCAAAACAAATTTCACAATTTCTTACAATTTATGGTCATATGGGGCCATGTAACCCATTGTGGGGACCCGCCTCAGTCACATATGGCCTACAACTTAAGAAATAGCTTAACATGCTTGAGTCCATAAGTAAGTCCTTCGCATGGAGTGGCAGTCACACGCTCCTAACAGGGACATTCCACTTAATGTCCTAAGAAAGCTTTCTGCAATGGTCTAGGTCAAGTTCATGGTGAAAAAAAAAATAACACTCTGCCACCAAAAGACTAAAATAAAACATCAAGTGTCCAAAATTTCTGAACTATTTACCTCAGCAGAATATTTAGCAGCACAGCATAGGGATTAAAATGAAAGCACGGGAGAAGGCATGTGCCGGAGGTGTCGTGGTGTCTGTGTGGATTTCACAAAATATTACACAGTGCTAGTCAGTTAGGAGCTGATGTCATGTCAGATAACTGCTCAGGAAACTTCGCCTCCAACAGCTTACAAATAACAAATGGTTTTGGTCAATAAACTATATTGTTAAATTCATAAGTATACATGTGTAAACCAAATTGATGCACTGTCCATATCACGTGGTTAGCAACATTTGAAGCCACACATCATAGAGGAGACTGGCAGCTGTCTGAAGTAATCTTATATGGGTAAATATCTCAGGATTGAAAGGAATGTACAACAAATTCTTAATTGCCTTTTGAAAGCAAAGCCTGCAGGATTTGAACCTGCAGACACCAAACTTAAAAAATGCATTTTCTTCTGGAGCTTTTAGCTCTCAGCATCACCAGAGAAATATAAGAAATGTTACATTAATATTCATTATATTTGATTAGGTAAATGTCAAGTGTATGCATTTTAGTATTTTTTATCTTTTTTATTACTAATTAATTTTTTTTACACTCCATATTTTATCCCTACCTGACCTCTAAACTCCCTGGAGCCTCCAGTCTCTTGAGGGTTAGGTGTATCATCTCTGAATGAACACAGTCCCAGCAGTCTGCTACTGTATGTGTGTTGGGAGCCTCATATCATCTAGTGTATGCTGCCTGTTTGGTGGTCCAGTGTTTGAGAGATCTAGGGTGTACATATTGAGATTGCTGGTTCTCCTACAGGTCTCCTCCTCAGCTTCTTTTAGCCTTCCCTAATTCAACAACAGGGGTCAGTTGCTTCTGTCCATTGGTTGAGTGCAAATATCTACATCTGACTCTTCCAGCTGCTTGTTTGACCTTCTGGGGCACAGTCATGCTAGATCCCTTTTTATGAGCACTCCATAGCCTCAGAAATAGTGTCAGGCCTTGGGACCTCTCTTTAAGCTGGATCCCACTTTGGGCCTGTCATTGGACCTTCTTTTCCTCAGGCTCCTCTCCACTTCTATCCCTGTAATTCCTTTAGATAGCAACAATTATGGGTCAGAGATGTGACTGTGGGATGGTCCCCTTCCCTCATTTGATGCCCTGTCTTCCTGTTTGAGGTGAGCTCTATAAGTTCCTCTCCCTAATGTAGGGCATTTCATCTAAAGTCCCTCCCTTTGAGTCCTGAGACTCCCTTGCCTCTAGAGACTCTAGAGAATTGCTGGTGCAGTCTAGAGGGTGCCCCCCACTCCTATCTCCTGGAGGTTGCCTGTTTCCATTCTTTCTGTTGGCCCTCAGTGCTTCAGTCCTTTTCCCTCACTCAATACCAGATCAGCTTTCCTTCTTCACCTCCAGTTCCCCTGCCCTGCCCACTTCCCCTCCCAGGTCCCTCCTCCCTCCGCACTTGTGATTGCTTTCTTCTCCCTTGCTAGTGGGACTGAGGTGTCCTCACTTGGGCACTTCAGCTTGTTACATTCTTTATGAGTTCTATGGACTGTATCTTGGGTATTTTTGTACTCTTTTTTTTTTTTTTTTGGCTACTATTCACTTATTAGTGAGTACATACGTTGTGTGTCCTTTGGGGTCTGAGTTACCTCACGCAGGATGATATTTTCTAGTTCCATCCACTTGCCTGCAAAACTCAGGCTGCTCTTGTTTTTAATAGCTGAGTAGTATTCCATTGTGTAATTGAACCACATTTTCTGTATCCATCCTTCTGTTGTGGGACATCTAGGTTGTTTCCAGCTTTTGACTATCACAAATAAGGCCACTATGAGTGTTTTTTTCTTTTTTAAAAGAATTATTTTTTATTTTAATGAGTGTAAATATTATCAATTGTCAGTTTTCCTCTCTATTATATAGTAACAGTTACTGACAGCCATAACCAAACATGGACAGATTTTGTATGTGAAATCTGAGCACAGACATACCATCCAATGAATTATAAAATTTTGACCTTTCGAAGTTAAAAGCTGAAAAAAATCCCAGATGAATAGTACACCTGAATGGGAATTAACTTAGGGCAAATTGGAGACAATTTACTCTATAATTACTAGTGCATGGTCTCACATTATTCTGAGACTTCGTTGGACAACTGTCTTCCTCAGCAACTTTTCATGGCCCATGAGAATGAGATATTTCATGGCCCCATGCTGACTCATGAGCCAAGAGTGTCCAACCATGACACAGAAAGCTACTGTGAGTGCAGCCTACTACACAGTGAGCACCCTCTGCTTACACATTAATGGGGATGATGTCACCAGCCCAAGTCAATAGAAAACCTGTTTTATGGAAAACTACTTTTCTATTGATCAGGAGGTTATAACCTTTTGGTGCTCTTTTGATTTAACCAAGTATTCCTTCCGCTTTATTTCTACACTGAAAAGAAAGGGCCTTGTAAATGAAATTACAAGCCTTGAAATCCCTTAAGATCCCTGCATTCCATTTTACAACATTGAGTATATGGGCTTTTGTTTCCTGGTTTTCCCCTGTCTTTATCTAAGTGTTTTCACAGTTTTTCTTCCTATTTTTTTTAAAGCCATACCCCACTTTTTAATACTCTCTTTTTTTGACACTATTAATATCCTGTCTCTGTGCCACCTTTGCACCTTTGAATTCCCTCATTTCCAAATTGTTTTTTGCATATACTTGAATTGTTTTCTACCCCCATTCTGTGTGGTGAGATCTGTCCATTGAAAACAAGCTTTTTTTTTTTTTTTTTTTTTTTTTAACCTTCCACACAGTCAGCTTTCTACAGACATGTCAATGACTGAAGGCAAGGATTGCAGAGGGACTACTGAATCAGCAGAGCCTCCAAGATGAATCTGCTATGGAAATGGCAAGTGTAGAAAGCAGGAAAAGCTGAAGCCAATGTTCCAAAAACAACAACAAAGCACATCTCCTGATTCCCAAGAGCATAGGCCCCACAATCTCGGTGTGGATGTCTTATATAGAATCATTCATTTCTAACACCATCTTGTATTATTTTATTAGATCTTGTTCTACCTTACACCAGTAAAAGTATTGAAGCTGACATATTTAAAACTGTTCAACTCCAGAGTGCATTAATCTTATTTAAGCTCAAGACTCTTGCATATGTTTGAACAGAATGTTCAGAAAAATAGAACATTGGTTTAAATGGGATCTTCCTAAAAGATCTTTGTCTGTTCAGTGTTGAAATATTATTTCACAAAGTCCATTTTATTCATGATAAACTATATATAGTATATTACTTCTAGGGGATTAATAACAAAACTTCCTGTTTACCATCTTTCCTTTAGCCATGGGACTATTGAAAAAACTACTATACTTCTTATAATGAAGCCACGAAGTTCTTCTCATGTAAGAAAGTTAAAGAGGAAATAGGATAAAACTTTGAATATGCACACTAATCTCCCTGTTCTAAGTCTACCTCTTGGAAATGAAGTGGCCCCTCAAAATGCTCTTGGAATTGAAGGGTTAACCTTGGAAGCAAACAGAGTGCAGGGGTGGAACATTTGGTTGATGACTGGACCATAGATGTTCTGACTCCATCAGTAGATTCAAAATCCATGTAGACTGTTTCCAAGTGGTGGAATTGTGAACCTGACTGCAAGGAGATGTCACTTGAAACTGGTCCTTGAAGCCTATATCTTATTTCCCTTCTATTCCTGCTTCTTGGACACCATGAAATAAGCAACTCTGTTCCTTTATGATCATGCATCAAAATGCTCTGCCTCACCACAGCTCAGAAAACAATGCATCGGCCAAGCATGGAATGAAACCTTGAAACTGTGACCCAAATAACTCTACCCTCCTTGAATTGGCACCTCAGGTAGCAGAACTGGCATTCAGATAGATGGTCTGACTATTGTTTCTAATAAGGACATCAGAGAAAGCTCTAGGTACATAAATTATTTCAGGATTTGTAAGGGATCCTGAAATTCACTGGAGATAATGTGTGTACATTGAGTAATAATATAACAATGGCATTGTTTAAAATATTTTAAGTATATAACCCAATGCAATATTAACATATGCCATATCAAGTTAAATTTTACAATTCCTATGTTAATTAAGGCTCTTGGCGAGGTTAATTGATGTGCATAAATCAGAATGAGCAGTAAATAATGGAACAAGAATACTAGTTTGGGTGACACTTTCTGTTAATATCTACTGCGACAAAATACTGTCTAGTTTAGAGTGAACGTAAACATTCTTCTCTTGACAATTAATTTTATAATCTGTGTGTTGGACTGGGTTGTTCATGACACATGGGTACTGTCAAATTTGTCACCTAAATAACACAATGTGAGCAGGGAGAACTATACACACTACCCAAGAAACGGGAATATTTTGGCAGTCCTTGATGTACCAGAACAGTAGACATGCCATCGGTGGTTAAATTACTTCAGGTCTGGATTCAACATACATTTCCATTTACTCTTCTGTGGACTTTTTGCCTGTGAACTTTCCCTCAGGAAGTTCACTTTAGCTTCTAAATTAGCTGGAACTGTAAGTGACACCCAAAGAAAATTCAAGCATGCACCTGCAGAACTTCAGTGGCTCCTGATGTCCAAGAGGAAGTGGATGTCTAAGAGACTTGATTGGGTGACTAGATATGATACTTCCATCAACTTGATAGCAGCTAGAATCACTAAAGACAGTGCCGTTGAGCATGTCTCTGAAGGCTTGAAGTGGATAAATTCATCTTGCACGTGGGCAGGGCAGTGCCATTCTCTGGAATGGGTTCCTAGGCTGAATAGAAAGGAGAAGCAAGCTGAGTGCAAGCACCCTCCGCCCTCTACTTCTGGTATTTGGAGGCACCATAATCACCCATCTCTTGTCCCTGCTGCCCTACTTTCCTGTCCTCAGCCCTGTATCTCCTTGAGTTGTAATTCTTTCTTCCTCAAGTTGCTTCTGTTGCATATTTTTATCACAGGTAGCAAAAGACACAATTTGCAAGAACTCAATAGACTGAGGAGAGCTTTATCCCCGCCCTCTGTTTCAGTTCCTGTCTTAGCTTCCCTTAATGATGAATTGTGACTTGCAGAACATATTAACCCTTGCCTCCCCCAAATCACTTTTGGTCAGTGTTTTGTCACAGAAATAGAGTGAAAACTAAGCACATAATGCCATCTCTCTACCTACACAGTTTTTATGGTCAATTTTAGTAACAATTTGAGGCTTATCTGTTTGCTCATTTATTTATTTTTATGTTTTTATTTATGTGAGACAGAGTTTCTCTGTGTAGGACTGGCTGTGCTGGAAGGCACTCTGTAGACCAGGCTGGCCTTAAACTCAGAGTTTTGCATGAATCTGCTTCCTGAATGCTGAGATTAAAGGCATGTGCCACCACACCTGTGCAACTCTGAAAATCAATTATACAGCCACTCAAAATGAATTCTTCTAAAGGAAGCTGTTGGACATTTGAGCACTGTTTTCTTGTACTTCCTCTCTCTCTCTCTCTCTCTCTCTCTCTCTCTCTCTCTCTCTCTCTCTCTCTTTCTCTCTCTCATTTTTTTCTCATTCATTATATCCTGACCTACAGCAGTTTCCCCATCCTCCTCTCCTCCCAGTCTCTCCCCTCTACCTCCTTCTCCTCGGGTCTGCCAGGAATATCAACTAAACAGAGCATATCAAGTTTCAATAACACAAGGTACCTTTCCTTATATCAAAGGAGGAGGCAACCCACTAGGGAGAAAAGGGCCCCCAAAGCAGACAAAAAGAATCAGAGACAGCTCTGGTTCCCACTGTTAAGAGTGGGACCAAACTATACAACCATAGCATAAGCAGAAGGCCTAGAGAGACAACTGAACTCAGGGGAATTTGGTGAAAAGGTAGAAACCTAGCACAGTGGAAACTCTCAGGAATATAGAAGGTGCCCTAAGACTCCTACTAATGGAGGATATGGAGCCCAAACTAGCCATCTCTTGTTAACTAGGCAAGGCTTCCAGTAGAGAGATTGAGATACTAACCTGGTACTGCCTGCAATGTGTGCTGAAGTAAAGGTGGCCCAGAAATTGTGAGAGTAGCCAACTAATGTGATGAGGTAGAGCCACACCCTGACATTGTCTGGAGGACCAGGGCACAGAGGATGGATAGCTCATTGACTTAGAATAGAACTAAATGCAGCCAGAAAAACAAGTCATGAAATGATTCCCAGTGATAGTCTGCTCTACTTTTAGACAGGAATGGAAGGAGCATAATCATCATCTGGAGAGCTTCACTCAGTTACTTTTCTTACATCCCAAGTCCCATGCCCAAGAATGGCAGCAACAACAATGAGCTGGACCCTCCCACATTAATCAAGAAAATGCTCTACAGACAGGCTCACAGGCCAGCCTACTAGAGGCAATTTCTCAGTTGAGATTCTCTTTTCCTGGGTAACTCTAATGTGTGTCATGTTACCCAAAAGTAATCAACTTAGTGCTATTCCAAAAGATCATTTAAAGTATGCATATTGTCTTAGCTAGGGTTTCCATTGCTGTGAAGAAACACCTTGACCGAGAAAACTCTTAGAAAGGACAATATTGAAATGGGGCTGGCTTATACTTTCAGAGGTTCCGTCCATTATCATCATGGCAGGAAGCGAAGCAGCCAGTAGGCAGACATGGTGCTGGCGGAGTGGAGAGTTCTACATCTTCAGTGAAAGGAAGCCAGGATCAAACTGTCTCACAGACATCTAAGAGGAGGGTCTCTTCCTCACAGGATACATCCTGAGTATCGGACATCAGAGCCTGCCTCACACAATGACACACTTCTTCCAACCTGGCCACTCCTATTCCAACAAGGCCACACCTCCTAATAGTACCATTTCTCATGAGCTAAGTGTATTCAAACCAATACACATATTATGATCCCGTAAAAATAAATGTGATTATAAAATGGATATTTGACAGAAAGGAATTTTGAATGGTTTGTGCAAGTGCAGCAGAGATGACCAGTAAGAAGTAAGATTATTCACAATGCAATGTTTCTATTTTCTATTATCCACATGAACAAAAGTTTGGACAATAACTACCTATAAGATTATAATAAAGTATCTTAAGAATATGTAGAGTTTGTGAAGATAAAATGGCAGTATAAATTTATGTATGCACCAAGCATTAATGAGAGAATAGCTAACTTTCAGAAGTAATGAGAGGATGCGATATTTGAAGAGTTCTGTGTACCGATTTTCCAGCTCTATCTCAGACTTGCAAAAGAAGAAACTTACTATAAACACGAACTGCAAACAAGCCTTTGCAACTAATTTTCATCAATCACTGGGGAAAAGGTGAAACATAAATAATGTATAACCTTACATCCTATCAGATCTGTGTAGTACTTTGGATACACGAATTCAGCTAACTTTTGTGAACACCCACTCCCTATTGTATACTGTGGTTTTGTGAAGAAAGTACAGTTGAGAGACTCCCTGGGAATGTGATGTCAGCCTGGATATTGCTGTCCACCACTGAAGCAGCAGCGAAATATCAGAACTATCTTTGAATAGTTGTAAACCTCTCACTCCTATGTCCTATGTATTACTCAGTTGGAGTCTCCAGGGTTATGTGAAGCTAAAGCTAAAGCAGGCTCAGGAGGCACTGGTTTAATTCACTTGGGTTGTTCGTTACTTAGAGAGAGGTATCTCAAAAGGTATTCATTTGGAGTCATGAAAAGGAGTAATTGTAAAAAAACGGTGTGTGAATGTTCATAAGGGAAATTGGTCTGAAGTTCTCTTTCCTTGTTTGGTCTTTGTTTGGTTTAGGTATAAGCATAATTGTGGCTTCATAGAATCAATTGAATAGTGTCCTTTCTGTTTCTATTTTGTGGAGTAGTTTTAAGAGTATTGGTATTAGGTCTTCTTTGAAGGTTTGATAGAATTCTCCACTAAACCCATCTGATCCTGGGATTTTTTGATTGGGAGACTATTAATGACTGCTTGGTTGGAGGAACACCCTCATAGAAGCAGGGGGAGGGGGGGATTGGAGGTTTCTGGAAGGTGGGGGTGGGGGGAAACTGGGAAAGGGTATAACATTCGAAATGTAAATAAAAACTATCCAATAAAAAAAAAGAACGTATGTGTGATGGGAGACCTATAAAAATAGCTCTGCTGCATATTTTGTTAAAATATTAGAGTTTATGGGTCCTTGCCACACACAAAGAGGTTACTCTGGAAGGTGATGCAATGCTAATTTCTTCTGTCATGACAGTCATTTCACTTATATATGTATGTACTGGCTGGTTTTATATGTCAACTTGACACAGGTTGGAGTTATCACAGAGAAAGGAGCTTCAGTTGGGGAAGTGCCACCATGAGATCCAGCTGTGGGGCATTTCTCAATTAGTGATCAAGGTGAGGGCCCCTTGTGAGTGGTACCATCCCTGGGCTGGTTTTCTTGGGTTCTATAAGAAAGCAGGCTGAGCAAGCCAGGGGAAGCAAGCCAGTAAGGAACATCTCTCCATGGCCTCTGCATCAGCTCCTGCTTCCTGACCTACTTGAGTTCCAGTCCTGACTTCCTTTGGTGATGAACAGCTGTGTGGAAGTGTAAGCTAAATAAACCCTTTCCTTCCCAACTTGCTTCTTGATCATGATGTTTGTGCAGGAATAGAAACCCTGACTAAGACAATGTATATAAAGATATCTATTTGTATTCCCTAGATAAGTACAATGAGATAAAACTTAAAAATAAATATTTTAAAAGACTTAAAGTTTAAATCTCTATTCTGGGATATCTTCCTCTTCTGAAGTGTGTTTTAAATTGCCAAGAGAAACTTGATCTCTAGGACCAGCCATTTCATTGGGCCTGCACATCTCAATGCATGAGTCAATTTTTTAAAGGAACATTAGATCCCCTTGCCTTTGAATGTGCAGTCCCCTGTTCAGAGCAGGATTGGTAAGTCTCAGACATAGCTTGTCCTTGCATAACATAAAGACGTTTCCAAAATGTTCCAGAGTCTTCTCTCTTGTCCTCCCATTCATGATTCTGGACAAGTGCATGAATTACTAGGATGTTCACAGTCGTTGCATGGAGTGGCCCAGCAGACATTTTTCAAAATTCAGTGATCGATATTACTTTCAATTATGTATGTCTGTGTCTGGATGTAACATAATTTGTTTTAAATTGTCATTTTAAATGTGTTTTGGCCAGAGTAAAAGGTGTAATTTACTCAAACTGCTGCACTAGTTTTGACCTTAAATATTTGAATATTTAATATATAATCCATATATAACCTTGCATCGTAGCCACAAATGTTAGAGCTGAATTGTTTTCAATGAACATCCTAGGCAAACCTCACTCTATTCTAGGTGTAGGCAATTGGGACTTGACTTTTTGATACCATATCTTACTGAGAGTTTGACTGTAACACTAAGCTTTCAGTTGGAGCTTTATTTTTCTATCTCAGACACACACACACACACACACACACACACACATTTTCTTCTATATATTTAAGAATATATTTTGACAATACTATTGGCTTATAAAACACATTGGTAATGAAAAAATATTATATGTACTGCAAATGAAGATGGAATTTGGTTCAAATGTATACTCTATACCATTATACTTACCTCAGCATGTTTCCCTTTGTAACATTTCATTGTTTCAGTTCCTATTCTTCCTTTTAATTATTTAAGTTCTAAAAGCCAATATATTTGCTTACAGATGTGGATCATTTTTGAAAAGTTGATCACTTATATTAGAAAAGCATCTATTGATAAATAGTACACTCATATGCAGATATAGTTTAGATATTATCTCAGATATTATATATGTCTTTACAATTATACTATATACATATATTTATTTATTATTGTATATTAAATCCAGGCATCCTTGGTCTTTTAAATATTTGGTTTTCATGTAATTATCAAATTCATTACTTCACACATTAGTTGATTGCCTCAATGATATATCTGTCAAGCACTTATGATATTTAGGTTGTAGCAATAATAACTAAGTTACAGCTCCCGTTGACATTTAGATTCAAAATTTTGAAACAGTATGCACATGTAGTGAATGAGAGGACACATAAATGGTTAATAGTATGGTGGATAAAATGAATACAGACAAATGTAAAGGAAGATGTGTTAGACCTGTGGCAATTACACATTGAAATATTATGATCAGGGAACTGAGAGATGACTCAGGAGTTAATAGCACTTACTGCTCTTTTAGAGGACCAAACTTGTGTTCTCAGCACCCATACGGCAACTGAAAACCTCCTGTAGCTCCAGCCCCAGAAGACCCTACTCCTTCTTCTGACTTCCATGTGTACCAGGCTTGCACATGCCACACCTTTATATGTACAAGCAAAATACTCATACACATAAAGTATGTAAATAAATACACCTTTTTAAAACATGGTGGTCAGGAAAGTTTAAGTAACAAAGGAAGAGCTTCAAAAAGAGCTGGATAAATGCTATGCCATTAGAGAGGAGGACATCGGGGAGAAAACCTTTTTTTTCTTTATGGTTTTTTATTGCATATTTTCTTTATTTACATTTCAAATGTTATCCCCTTTCCCAGTTTTTTTTCCCAGCTTTTAAATATCTACATTTTAAAAGTTTACATGTGCTTTGGGAAAGCAAGTCTCCCAAAGAAAAAGACTTGGAAAACTGAGTCAACCTTGAAGTACTTTGTGTCAGGTTCAGTAAGGGTACCACTAGAAGGTCTTGCCCCAGAAACCATGGAAGTTTGTATCTGTCTAGCTTCTTAAAACCCAGAGACATTTTATATTTGCATCTTTGTTCTCCATGCATTCTATGACTCTCTAGGAACAGCACACTGGCCCACAATACAAAAATCTCTTTTCCATTACTTTCAGAAATACATTCATGAAGTTGGGAGATGGAACTATCCTTATCACAATGTTTTTATTTATTCCCATGCTGGTAAAATAGCAACACCAACTGTTTTCCCCTCCCATTTACTCCATATCCCTTCCTGGTGGTGCAGTGAAGCTTAGAGGTTTGGACTGGATATCAGCAGATTTATTTATGGTTTCAAGTGTATCATACCTTCACTCCCTAATCTCAGACAAATTATTTAGCTTCTCTGAACTTTAGTTCCCTCCAACTAATAATAGAGATGTTAATAACCACCTCAACAAATTGTTTTGAGTATTGCAGGAGCATTACAGGAGAGAGCTTTGTGAGTAGTTAAGTCTCCATAAGAAAGTAACTAGTTTACTTAAGACATATGAGCTTAGGAAAACACAATGGGAAACTGGACTTTGTAAGCTCCCTGGAAAACAATTGAATCTAATCATAAAATAGCATTATTCATTGCAGTTAGATAGCAATCTTGTTCCTAGAAGGTGCTCCATTTTGTGAAGAACAAAGGCACAATGAAGACAGGCAGTCACTAACAGGCTACCCATAAACAAGTACTATTAGTGAAACAGAACACAGAATCTGAGCCCTTGGGAGTTAGTTCTGACTGTAGCATGACTGCTGTGGAAAACCCTGCAGTCATTTCCCTCCGTCCCCCGGGCTTCTCTCCCTCTCCATTATCAGTTCATTGTTATGTCTGGAAATAGAAATCATAGCAGAATAGTTTCTGGTGAAGAATCTTTCCATTTTGGCATCAGTGTTGAAAAAAAATCAGGAAGGAAAATGTCATTAAGTAATAGACCTATCACCACTGCCCTTTGAAATTCCCCTTGGATTTATTTAAAAACAATCCTCCTTTGGTTTCCACCCGCAAAGAAAGCTTTCTGGTGGGGGTTTTTGCTTCATATGCCTGGCAAGGCTTGCAAAAGCTCATAGGTATTTTCGCATCTCTGAGCCAGACAGGTGCAAATCTCTCCTCATGATAAAAAGAATGAACTGTCCATAAAGATCCTGGTTTCCATCTGTTGAGACTACGAGTGTGAGACAGAGAATCATCTATTGTTGAATTTACAGGGGCTTTTGTTTTATCTGGCTTTCTGTATTTCTTCAAATATAGCGTCTATAGTGAGGATTCCGAGGGTGGGGTGGATAGAGGAGAGAAGGCAGAGCTTGAGGTGGGAAGAGGACAAGGGATAAGGGCATATCTAAGCCAGAAGGATAAAACTTGCAATACGTCTTATAGGAAATTCACCCTTACAGCCAGACTGGGCTGATAAAACTCCAAGCTCTCCGACTGAGGTGGGGGTGGGGTGGGGAGGGCAGGATGTGTGCAGAACACAACAGCTCTTTCACCTCGAGAATTGCAGGTCCTGAGGCTCTCAGGTGAAAAACTAATGAGTGATTCAGGTGAGATGCATGATTGCATCCTTGAAGCTTCGAATTGAGGGCAGTTTTTATTAAATCACAAACAAGATTATTGCCCATCCCCAAGCAAAAAAAAAAGGGGGGGGGAGTAGAGTGCCGGTCCCCAAAGGAGCACAAAACCAATATAGTAACTCTTTGTGGTCAGCATAGACTGTGATTGTCTACTCCCCCAAACTGGTATTAGTATTTTAGATAGCCCTAGTGTAGGGTGAATGTTCTTTCATTACAAAAAAGAAAGAAAAGAAAACCAACTTACATAGCTATTTCGACCTAGATGTGACATGTCACTGTAGGGTATCTCAACAATGTTTGAATAAAAAGAGATTTCTTCTGACTCCAACACTTTCTCAATTCCCGGTTTTGAGAAATGTATCTGTATCTGTTATATTTACATAGGTACACACATATTCAGACAAAAATGTGACAAAGAGTTTGAAAGGACAAAACAACAAAAGATTACTTCTACTATTTGTATCAGCTCCAGAGAATCTAATTCAAGGAGGAGCTACAGGAGAATTGCCAGCAGTGTCTACTAACTGGCAGGTGTTTCGATGACTGTAAACCTAGTGATTCAGAATTGAATCACAAGTATGCACAGAAATATTGAGTCTGTCTGCTCCAGCCAGTCTCTGTTCAGTGGTCACTACATGGGCAGAGCCTGGGGTGCTTAGAAGAACTGGCATAGTTTCACGTCCATTGTGCTTGTCTTCAAATACATGAGCAAAAAAACCCCACATGAGATAATTTCCTGAAGTCATAATAACCTGAGCTCTACAGTTGATTACAGTACTGTGCCTTGCATTTGTTAAGTACTTCCTACATGCAAAACCTACTGTGGTAAACGTTTAGTGTTCGTATAAAAAATCAATATTAAAAAAAAGAAAACATCAATATTTTTCTTTTGGTAAATTCATATCCAAACCTGATTCTGGTGATGGGCACATAGGAGACACAATCATTTTGACTGTGTTTTGACAGGAAAGAGAGCTGCAAATGCGCAAATGTAATTTTCTATGATTACAAGGATTGTAGCTATTGTTGTATTTTCTTTTGAGAAAGTGTCCCACTATGTGACAAAAGCTGGCCTTGAACTTACTATGTAGGGTGGCTGGCTTCAAACTCAGTATGTAGTGTGACTGGCCTCAGACTAATTGTGCATACCCACACTGAACCTGTCAAGTCTTAGAACTGTAAGCATATACTACCACACCTAGCTGATTAGCTACAACTTTTCTAAACTCTCAATTTCATTGAAGATAATAAAAATAATTCACACACTCTCACACACTCACACACACACACACACACACACACACACACACACATTGATAATGACTGTATTGTCTATTTCCAAATATGTGCAACCCTGAGATTTGTGGCTCTAAAGTTAGCGTGCTTGAAAAACAGTTTTCAGACAAAAGGTAATTAGCAATAATTTGACTCAACTCTCTTTCTCATATATATTATTATTGTTTTTGTGATATATGTAAACTGTCTACCTATATATCACGTTTACTCTCAAGAATTTCACTCACTTTTAATTCATGAAAAATGACTCAATACCTAAATCTTTTAGAAAAGAGTGACCAAGTGAGACCGTTTGCACCATTCAGACACAATAAATGTTAATAGTGATTCTGAGAGACAGTAAGAAAATGAGTCACGGGTGGCTGATCATTGTGGACAATGCTACCCAGTATTTTAATTGTGCTTTATCTCTTAGTTATTCTTGTCATCCCATCTACTGTTGTGAATTCCAGGACAGCAGAAATTAAAAGGCAAACTGCTTAAAGGAGGAGATACTGTCCCCTTGATCTTTGATACCATCTGTGCCATCAATAAAGCAGATGTTTAGAATGGCTGCTATTCTGACTGCATGCAGTGGACTCCTACTCCAGCAGAGCTCTCCTGAGAAAGGAGAAAGCTCTGGACATCACTTCTTTCTGCTCTTTTACCTGCCACCATTTCCCAAATCCGGCTTTCTCCATTAAAGCTGACTGGGAGAATCAGAGGAAGAAATCGAGTTTTAAATTCAAGGAGCCCAAACCACACTCAAAAGGGAAGTTGTGTTGTGTTTCCCATCCACTCAGTACTGCCAAAGGAGACATACACCAGTTTCCTGCAGCTCAGCCTATCTCTATGCTGGAGGAAAGGATATTGAAAATTTCACAAAATTGTGTTTTCTTTCAACATGTGCCAGGCACACATAGCTACTATACCATGAGAGGATAGCAATGCAGCCCTATGAGCATCCAGACAAGAGGAATGTCTTTCCACTTCCTCTGTGGGTGCATTCAGTGCATTACAGTGTGGGGGAGGACCCAAGCCCACAGGATTTATGCTAAAGAACTTTCCAAGCTGGTATCAGATGGGGGTAGACTTGTCAGAAACATTTTCCTTTAAGTCTAGAGAAGTAAAATCATGAGACCCTCAGATGCCACCATGTGGAATAAGTCTACGTTCTTTGGTTACATACATCCCTTTCAAATCAATTCTAAATACATGAACTAAGAAGTCTACTAACATAAGAATAAAAATGCCAGGCTAGGCTGCTGAGATGGCTCAGGTGCTGACTGCCAAGTATGAGTTTGAACCATACGACCTATGTGGTAGAAGGAAAGAACCTCTTGGCAAGCTGAGAATATACTGCACACACACACACACACACACGCGCGCACACACACACACACACACACACACACACACACACGTGCACACGCAGAACAAAATGCAATAAAATTTTAAAGGTTTTGTCATCAGGATAACACCCTCTATTTCAGGGACATGTGGCTTTATCATCAATATCGTTTATTTTGGAATCTCAAATCTGAGAGCACTAATTTCATTTTTGGACTGGAAATTCTATTGAGCATCAACTGGAAATTTTGGTATGTACATATATGAATGCATTACTCTACACGTGTGAACTAAATAAAGTTAGACATGTTAATTAAACCAACCCTGAATCTTTCATGACTTTAAAACCAAGATTTTTAAGTTAATTCACCTCCATTCTGTTTGGCATTAAAACCTGATCTTAACACTTATACCTGCTGAGAGAGTGAAAATCAGTTTTCTCCAATAGTGTGGCACTGGGTTTACCAACCACTACAGGTCAGGCCTCCTGCTCAGGAACAGTTGGCCAACATAAAAAAACAAAAGAAAACAACAGCAACAACAACAAAACCCTAATCTTAATACTTAATTGAGAAGAGACTATTTATAAACTTTTGGCTATAATATGTTTATCCACTTGGTGTGGATATTCATATATTTTTCTCAGAAGTCTTAACACATTTAGTAAGAAGTGCTACCTCAGATCCTGCTTAAGATGTTCTATAACACATGATATTATGTGATATCTTTCAAAGAGAAATATCTCCTAGATTCTTTCATTTGGAATAGATACATGTCAATAAAGGGAGGTGAATTTGTACGGTTAGTAAGTAGTTTCTACACAAATAAAATAGACACATTTTTTTTATTCGATATATTTTTATTTACATTTCAAATAATTTCTTTTCTAGTCCCCCACTCCCCAAAAGTCCCACAAGCCCCTGTCTCTCCCCCTGTCCTCCCACCCACCCCTTCCCACTTCCCCGTTCTGGTTTTGCTGAATACTGCTTCACTGAGTCTTTCCAGAACAAGGGGTCATTCTTCCTTTCTTCTTGTACCTCATTTGATGTGTGGATTATGTTTTGGGTATTCTAGTTTTCTAGGTTAATATCCACTTATTAGTGAGTGCATACCATGATTCACCTTTTGAGTCTGGGTTACCTCACTTAGTATGATGTTCTCTAGCTCCATCCATTTGAAATTCAAGAATTTCATGAATTCGTTTTTTCTAATGGCTGAATAGTACTCCATTGTGTGGATATACCACATTTTTTGCATCCATTCTTCTGTTGAGGGATACCTGGGTTCTTTCCAGCATCTGGCAATTATAAATAGGGCTGCTATGAACATAGTAGAGCATGTATCCTTATTACATGGTGGGGAATCCTCTGGGTATATGCCCAGGAGTGGTATAGCAGGAAATAGACGCATTTCTACAGAGTGAACTATTTCCCACAGACCCTACCTAGCACAGGTAAACACTTACTTTAGAATTAGAACTGTATGATTTTACTGTATGCATGATGTTCTTAATCCATGTTGGCTAATTCCAATACCACAGCTTAACAGGTGAAATGCTGGGCAAAGTCCAGTTGATATGTAATCTAAATAAATTATTAATTAAAATCCACACTCATCAAACTCTTCCCAGCTTTCGTTTCTAAAACCCAGGAGGTCGAAGCTGTTCTTCACATTCCAGATCTTTCAATGTTAACCTGTGAAGAATCTCATTTGTACACAGGCATCACAGTGATGATTTTAATGGTGATGATTAATACCTGATCCACCATCTTTTGTCTTTTGGAGTCCAGGACGTTCTATTTTAGTTAGGAACATCCTTGGATGAGTGTATATGCTGTGCACAGTTTGCTGGTGCATCTGGGGCTGGCTACATGAGGGATCTAAGGCTTTTCCTGAGGGAAATTCAGTAAAATTATCTCCCATTACTCCTCATAGTACTCCCAAATACTACTCATTAAAAGCTGAAATAAACTTTGATGCTCATGGTTAACAGTGCAGAAAGGAGTTGCCACCCTGCAGCTCAGCTCAATTTCAAAACGCAGACAGGATTTCCAGATGACTTGGCGTTTGATTTGATTTTTCACCCACAATTATTACCCAGACAATCTTCCTTTCCTGGCTTGTTTTCTGGCGTTTTAAGCTTTGTTTTTAATACTCCATTTTCTGAATAAATGTGTCTTTTAAAAGCTTGGCTCAGTCACTTACCACTCGTGAAGTTTAGCTCTATCTGCCATTTCATTTCTGGTAGACTTTCATAATTTAGAGTCATGTATGCTAAAAGAGAGGGAGGTGGGGGGGAGGAGAAAATCCCACCCCACCCAGTGCTCCTCCATCTTCTTTCCTGCTGTTGAATTCATTGTTTGGATTTCTCCAGGAGCTGAGAAACTTTCAGGCATGCCAGATGAGAATTTTAAAAATGAAGCTCTCATTTAGGAGTCGCGCAGTGGTGATATACACGCAGAGCCTCAATTTAAACCATTATTGCATACCATCTTTCTCCTTTTATAATAATCCATTAAATGCTTTCAAGTATGAAGAAGGCATAGCAACCTGTAGCTCCAAATGGAACCCAGATGACCTATAAAGCACACACCGACTCCCTGCCTGAGTTGTTAGAGCTCTCATCTCTAATGGATGGCGTTGTTATTTTACCATCCAGACAACCGCACACATCAATTATACATTCACCAGTGTCATAAATCACTTTTTGAAGGCAACCTGTCTTTTTAGTTGCTATATGTGTCATCTCTCCCCTTTAACCTCTGAAGAAAAACTTTGGTGTGTACATGTGTATTGCAAGGGACGATGTCCTTGTTTTAAATTTAACTAATCAATAATTGGACAAGACTTTGAGAGAACATTTAATGTTTATTCTCTCAAGAACAGACTGTACCAATATTGTCTGGTAATTGCCTATGACAACAATAGAACACTCGGGAGTACAATGGCTATAGATACTTTTCATAGTGCTCTTTGAATTGGGAGGAATTTTTGAGTTGACTTAATTTCTCAGACACATGCACACATTCATAACACACACATTCATAATACACCCATTCAAAGCACACATGCATGCACATACATTCATTCAGTCTCTTTTTATAGATAGATAGATAGATAGATAGATAGATAGATAGATAGATAGACAGATAGATATGATTATCTCTGTGTATGGGTGGGTGTATATACCTACAAAGGTTGATAATCAAGATAATGAGAATATTATCAATAGAGCATAATTAAGGAAAAAATGATAAAAGCCACTCTTAAATTTTGAAAGTGTCCTCCAACATGTGTTAAATGCCATCACACACTGAAGCCTTTTAATCTTCCCTTGCAGTATAGTTGCCCAAAATTCTGAATGATTTTGTTAGTCTAAGACAATAGTATATCCACAGAAAGAAAAAAAAATATAGAATGCATGCAGGAACCCTGGGAAGACTAGAACATAAAACAACCGTTGGTTACCGCGAACATCCTCAAAAAGATTTAGACCTGGTCTAGGCGACTTACTCCTGTAATTTTCATGCTTGGAAGGAAAAGTCAGGAAGATGGATGAATGTTCAAGTCTAGCCTGAGCTACATTGGGGGTTATGAAATATATCTATATATTTCTTCTACTTTTCCATCTGTAACTCCAACTCCATGCATTCTTTAATGTAGACATGTACTCTGTTTCCCTGAATATCAGACGACCATATTTCAAAGCCTGTGCAAGACTCTTAGCCACCAAGCCACTTGGGGTTTTCAATATTCTAATCTCATGTACACTTGTTCTCTGTGTTATCATAAGTATCTATTTCTCTGGGAAGCATCCCTAATGCCTGCTTTCCCTGAGGCCTACATTTCCCTCTTCTGTGAACTCCTCAGGACACTGTATTATCATGAAAGCTTCTGGGAATAATCTTGATTTGGAGATTGCAACAATTATTCCTTAATCTTTGTATATTCAACTCTGCCCCGTGCTTGGCATAAGTAAATGTTTAGTAAATACTTGTGGATTGAACTAATTGGCCAACTTCACTGTTGCAGCTAGGTTTTTGCCTTGTGACCCCTGGTCAATGACTTGTTTTCAACCTCACTTTTCAGATCTGCAAAATGGAAACCAAGATTTAACTGAGTCCAGAGTTATAATGAGGATAAGCCAAGATAAAATGTATATGATTTATGGTGCTATTCTTACCTATGCATTATAAACTGTTATCAATATTACATAAATCATTAATTTTTAAATTAATGATGACACTCTGGTTTCATTGCTAGCATGATGCTTTTGGAATTCATCCATCTACAAGCCAGTCAACACTCAACATTAGACTTAGAAGTAAATTAGAGGATTACCCTCATATGTCCATATATATCTACTTGATAGACATGGAATTTTTACTCTCCAGCTCATTTCTCTATGCTATTATGTGGCTAATTAAAACCTGGCACATGGGTTTACACTACTGCCATGAAGGAGGAGGCAGCAGAGAAAAAGGAAGGATTGATCTTTAGAGAAAGCAAACAATGCGAGCCCCACATTCACATCAGTTGCCTGCCAGCAGACAGGTCCCCTATAGTGCAAGGCACACTAGGTGAGTCAAGTGTACAGAGATGCAAATTCATGAAATGGAGTCACCCAAGCTAGCAAGTTGGGATATGAGAAAGGAAGGAGGCACAATTGTGATTGTCTTAAAATGTCCTTCCACTTTGAGCAGAACAAGGGGCTGGGGAGAAGGGTGGGGAAATCCCAAAGACTGAAAGGATAAACCATGGAAGTCAACAGAGCACACAGATATAGCACTAAGATGAAGCACTAAGGGTGGTTTGTGATCTTACCAGAAGAAGAGAGAGATCAAACATGATTGGCTTAAAAATAGTATTTGAACCAGGAGTAGGGACACACACATATAATACAAGCACTTGAGAGGCTGAGAGGGGAGAGTCAAGAGTTTCGGCCAGCAAGGAAGTTACAGCGACACCTTGTCTCAAAATATTATAAGTAAATAATTTAATAAAATAAAAAAATGATGTCTGGAAGTATCAAAATTATGTCAGGAAATTTAATAGATAGTTTTCTGAAGAGAAATGAAGATTCTGAGACACATTCTTGTATTATTCTAGCAATGTTATGCTTAACAGCTACTACAGTCTAGAAATAACCCAATGGCCTCAACTGTGGAATGAATACAATAAGTTGTGTGTATACAGTGAACTATCACTCAGCAAGCAGGAGAGAAATGAGCACACATCCACACAAAAAATATAGGTAAAACTATCAGGCATTAAGCTAAGGGTGAGAGAATATATTATATAATTGTGGGGAAAACTGCATTAAAGGAATGCAGACGTGTGTCATAGTGCTTTGACCTGTGTGTGACATGAAATAATTCTTGAGGAGAATTTAGATCTTCCTTATCTCTATGGGATAATATATGACTACATGTATTTTTCAAAAGTTATCAAATCATTGATTTAAATGAACAAAGCTCCTTTTCTTGTTTTGCACAGCTATAAGTATTCTTTTAAATTGAAAAACAATGAATCTTAATGTGCGCGCGCGCGCGCATACACACACACACACACACACACACGTACACACACAAAGATCAAAGATCAACAACTAGTAGGAGGGAGCTCACACTTTCTGCCAAATAGGTCCAGATCAACTTCCGGTCCTCACGTTTGGCAACATGTGCCTTTGTACCCACGGAGCTGTCTTGCCAGCCCCTAATAAACATTAAAAAAAAAACAAAACAAAATAGCAGGCAAGCAAACAAGCCCCACAAACTTACTTAAAATACATTTGGATTTTTAATGTATTTTTATTTCTCCTCAAAAACCCTTCAACCAGTGATGTGTGCAAATGTTTCCCACTAATTTTTAAAGACAAGCCAGGATACTTGTTAATATTGGCAATATTAAAGTTTGCCCAACATATCTGTCAGTCAGAATTACTAACTTAGAAGCATATGTGAATCAGATTTAGCTTTTCATTTGTTCACTAGAAACACATTTTTGTTTAAAATGATGACCAAAACAAACAAAAACAAAAACAAAAAGAAAAAGAAACAAAAAAACCCCACCTTCCTTAGGTACCTACATATCTTTCTTTTTTTATAAGTATAGAAAGTGCATTTTAAACACATGCTTAACTAAGAATGGCTTCTGCAGTGCTCAGATTCAGAACTTTGAGCATAAACAGTGTTTGCTAAAAACAGACAGAGATGGATATAATGACTTGTTTCCATGACAGACTGATCTTGTGAAGTCCATTCCCTCACTTCTTTCTATAATATTTCTCTATTTGTATCCAGTAAATTATGGGTAGACCTTATAACGCCATAGAACATCTCATTAAAATATCTGAAATAAATGTAATGTAAAAATGATCAACTCTGTTTCATTTATTCCTTTGAGCAGAAAGATTCTTGTAATTCACATAAAATTCCTAATCAGGATAGCCCAACACAACCTACTTTTGCTATGGAGAGTGCATGAGCTCAGGCTAGAATGAGGTAAGTATAGTTTATTACCTAGCTGATAGCTCACCAATGACCATAAGCAATCTTTAACTGCATCAAATCTCTGAATCTATAGATCCACACTGCAATGTGAAGATGTTTGTGTAACTAGCATGTTTTCTATAAACCCCACAGCACCTTGCTGAGTGTATACTTCCCACAATCCTAATTCATCTTTAACTCATCTTCATTCACTATGGACTTCACCACTTGATATTACACCCAGGGCCTCTAGAACTTAGATTTCATTCATTGCAATAATTTCTCTAGTTTCTTCATTTCTTTTTAAATTATGCATTTATTCTGCTCTAAAAGGGAGGAATCTACTTAATTGTAGTTTTGATTTTAGTTGTTTTCTAGTTAATCAAAGACATATTATACTTTGGACAATAGATTCCTTTTGCTGTTTCAGTGGGGTTATGGATGTCTAACTGAGCTACCTAAGGTGTCTCCAGCTGAAATCAATTTCATAGTGTGAACTTAATTGTCTCATTCTTATGTGGAAAAGAAAATTCTTTGATATTATTCCCACATCCATCATAAGCACCTGTAAAGATTTTAGGATGGTTGAACTAATGGGAGGACCATAATAATATATTATGGCTCAGCTGGTTCATTATATTTTAAAAGTTGTATTCTGTCCACATTTTTCCATCAGTAGTAGTAGTAGTAGTAGTAGTAATAGTAATAGTAATAATAATAATAATAAATAATAATAATAATAAATGGTGGCAAAAGTAATAAAAGCAGTCTTAATATTTTATACTATAAAACACTAGTTGCTTAAGGTTGTCAAGGCACTGTCTAAATAAATGTTTTCATAAAGCAATACACAAACTCTCTGAACCATTATGTAATGCCAGCGAGAAGGTCATATAACTTTCTCATAAAAATCTCCTGGTTTTGCATCAGGTAAAATGTTCCACAATAATTGTATCGGCTGTCCATCACAGTACCTCAGGGAAGCATGCTGTTAACAGGGTCATTTCAACTTCACAGTTGAAGATACCAAAGCACAGACACATTAGTGCTAACTTGTCCAAATGAACACCATGAACTAGTGAACCAAATCTCCCTGTGACAAGGACACCTCTCAGAATCAGGTGCCACACAGGAAATGGCACCATGAAGGTTAATTTCAGATTAAACTAGGGCAGCGTGAACATTGGGTCATCTTGGGAAGATGTGCTAAAATGTGCAGGGACAAGGTTGGTCATGGTTCACAAACCGTGCCTGCCAGTGCTCTCCTCTGTGCCTTAGCACTCCACTTTATTTTCACAAAACATTTGTGCCAGGAAGACTATTTCTTTTATCATTAAAGTGAAGACAGAAAGCAATACTTTTTCTTCTTCCCAATAAGAATTAAGTGCTTCATCCACGTGTGTTTGCCAGGGTTCTGTTTACTCTGTTTTAAGAAATGATTTTCAAATTTTGATAATTAAAAATCACGCAAATAAAATAATGCCTTTTACACATCATGACTGGTTTTCACAGGTAGACTGGTAGTAGTTAGGTTAACCTAGAAAAAGAAATGAACTAATGAAAGCAAGTGCAGACGAAACAAACATTTAATTTAACAAGCATTAGGCAGTAGTTAGAGTCCATATTATTTTCTAGTACATTTGGAATTTTCTTTTTTTCTGATTATAACATTCAAAAATATCAATATGGTTTGGGCTCTTTCTAATGAATCGACTACAAACATTATGAACATGTACTCTGAGGCCGTTACCGGGCATCCCTCCCACCCCCATAAGACCACAACACTCATGTGTGGATGAAGGGCATGGAGATGAATCACGCGCTTCTTTGTACATGAACAACTGCTTACATCGTGAAAGCCTATCAGCTGTGATCAGTTAGCACATTTCCTCCAGACTGACCGGTGAATGCTCATATCACAAAGGGCTTTATGTGGAAGATGCACATAAGAGACGTGGAGAGTCTAGCTGCCTGGTCCGGCCTGCATTTTCTCGATTTCTCTGCACTTCTCCCTTCACAAACAGGCCCAAAGTCGGGGGTGCTATGCAATCCACTTTAATATATTTCAAAGTGATCACAGACTTTATATTGCTTAATAATAACAAGAGAGTTACTTGAATATCATTCCAAAATTCTCTCTCTCTCTCTCTCTCTCTCTCTCTCTCTCTCTCTCTCTCTCTCTCTCTCTCCTCTCGTCTCTCTCCTCTCTCCTCTCTTCTCTCTCTTCCTCTCTCCTCTCTCTCCTCTCCTCTCTCTTTCTCCCTCTTTTCTCTCTCTTCTCTCTCCCCTCTCTCCTCTCTCTCCTCTTTCTTCTCTCTCCTCTCTCTCCATTCTCTTCTCTATCTCCTCCCTCTCCACTCTCTCTCTCCTCTCTCTCCACTCTCTCCTCTCTTTCCTCTCTCTCCACTCTCTCTCTCCTCTCTCTCCTCTCTCTCCTCTCTCTCCTCTCTCTCCTCTCTCTCCACTCTCTCTCTCCACTCTCTCTCTCCCCTCTCCCTCCCCCTTTAAAATCACTTCCTATTGCAAAAGTGACAACTGGAATCCATTAAAAATCAAGTCTTTTTCCAATTGATGAAATCCTTTTTTCTTTTATAAAGCACTGTTTAATAGTATAATTTCCTAATTCCTTCATGCTTACCTCTGTGCTATTTTTTAATGAGGCATAATATTTATACACATTTATGTGGTGTACTGTAATAATTTATTATTCATATATAACATGAAGTAATCAAATCAAGTTGTAATGGTTAGTATTAGTTATCACTGTCAGGACAAATCTCCAGTCACACCTGTGAAGGGATTATTCAGACTTTGGGCACACCTGTGAGAAATTGTGTTGATTAGGTTAATTGAGATGGGACGACCCATCCTAAAATTGAGTGTCGCCGTTTCCTGGATTCTGATCCAGGACTGTAGAAAAAGTGAAATGCTGGATCCTAGCACTGACCACTATATTCCTGAGAGTGGATGTAACAAAACGGACTGCCTCCAACATCTGCTGACTTGACTTCTCCACTACGATAAACTCTGCCTTCAACAGTGGGCCAAAATAAACTCCTTCCTTAAGTCACTCTTGTCAAGGTCTTTTATTATAGCAGCAAATATATAGAGCACTAGGCACCTACATCTCTTCAAACATGAGTTCTTTTCATACCTAGGGAACTTCCTCTAGTCATTTTTAAATACATTATAAATTATTTTAACTTATAGTCACAATGCTGTACTACCAAAGAACCACAGATAATTCTTCTAATTCAATTTTTCCACTCTGCCCTTTCCAGTCTCACAACTGTTACAGGATTCTGCTCTTCAGCTTCTGTAAATAAATGACACTCTCTGATATTTGTCTCTGTGACTCTTTCATTTAAGAGGATGATCTTTAGTTCTAACCATATTGCTGCAAAAGACACTGTTCTAGTCCTTTTGTGTGCACACATATGTGTGTGTAGATGTTACGTACATGTGTGTGTTTGTACATATATATGTGTGTATATAGATGTTACATGTGTGTGCACATGTGCATGCAGCAGATTTTCCTTATCAATTTATCTACCAAAGGTATCTGGGTTGATCTGATATTTTAAAGTATTATTCATAGTACTGCTCTTTTGGGGTATAATGATTTAACCTTTGACTATGCATCCAGTAGTGAAACTGATGGATCATATGGTCAGTCTGTTGTTAGGCCTTTACAAGAGAGATTTATAGCTGTTAGCATTTACATCTCCAGACTTCTTGCAAGCTTCAAGATATTGAGCATTGCAAATATTTCATGATGATGGGAGTTCAGGGTCTATATTAATTTCAAACACATTTAAACTCAGCATCCTGACATCGGATTATTATTATTATTTTCCTACGCAAGTTGATAGCATGATGGCTGACTGAGATAATAAGATACTCCTCTGGTTCATATATGATGGCTAGTATTAATTGCGACTGTGACAGAGTCGAGAATCACCTGGGAGATGAGCCTCTGGACATGCTTGTTGGGGTTATCTAGAGTATGTACCCTAATTGATATGAGAAGATCCAGTTTAATTTTGGAATTGAGGTCACTGCTGGGCAGGGAATCCTGAGATGGGTAAGATGGAGAGAGTGAGGACTTACAGGCCTTTGTCCTTCTCTGCTTTCTGATTGTGGGTGAAATGTGACCAACTCTATAAGCTCCTGCTACTGCATCTGTCTTGGCATGACTGATGAGAGTTCTTAATAGTGAGCTAAACCAAGACCTTCCTTCCTTAACATGTTTCTGTCAGAGTTTCCAGGATGGAACTGGATTCTTGGGCTAGACAGCCATTCAATGGTATACAGCCATTGAAACCAACTCAATAATTCATCTCTTAGAAAAAAGGTTAAAATCTATAATATAATACTTTATGGAATGAATTAGTGCTATTTTTAGGAGCAGTGTTACGAGTCTCAAAAATATCTGAGTAAATAAAGCTAGATATGTGTGTGTTTACTGCCATGTAGCAAAAATAGCATAGGTTTCTATGCTAATAGAACAGGAAATATTGTCTACATGACTTGCTTTTTTGAAAGAGGCACAGAACTTTTCAGGGTGATGGAAATATTCTAGATAGTGATAGATCCCATTGTAGTGTAACTATTCTTGGTTGTCAACTGCAGTACATCTGGAATTAACTAAAAGTCAAGAGGCTGGGTATACTTGTGTGAGATGATCCTTAGTTAAATCTTTTAAAGTGGAAAGATCTATCATAAATCTAGGTCTTCTGAAGTGCGAGCATCCAGTTTATATCTGAACCATACTGCCTGCTGACAGCCAACATAACCTGTGAATGACTCTTGCTGACAAACCCTTTCCATCACTGGCATTAGAGCCTACTTCTTCTGGATCCAATATATACTGAAGACCAGCTGAGACATTCAGCCTCATGGATGGACTAGCTACTGAATCCTTAGACATTTCACTGGTAGTTGGACAAGCTGGATCACAGCTTGAAAATCATTCTAATGAATTCCATAATATATAAATAATATACATTAATATTATATTAAATTATATATGCTATAAGATAATATTCATTAACATTTGTTAAAGTTTGCTTTCTCCATCCCACCCCTAAATGATAGAGCAGTAAGGCTGTTTCTTTTTTCTGAATGCTTGATGATATTTCCTTGAGATGCTCCCACCCCTCTCTGATACCTCATACACCTCACCAGAACCTCCGTTTGTCCCCTAGGTTTCTATAAGCTAGACATTCTGTGAGCTCACCACATATTCGATCTTTGTTGTAGAGCATCTTCTTCAACCAGCCGTGTCTATATTTGCCTTTTCACTCAAGACAACATCCTTCTGTGATTTCCCATTTTGACAGTCATAAATAAATCAATAATAAAATGTCTTCTTTTTTTTTCTTTTCAACTACAGGACTTTAAATCAGGACAAGGCTGCCCTAAGGAAGGGTTAGCCCTCAATGGTGGTAAACATTTTACTAATTCACAGACAAACTTTAAATAGAAAAGGATCATTGCTTATTATACCGTACAGATTTAAAATCATTGAACATGAGAATCAAGAATGTAATGACTAATGATTACTCATTATATTATATATTACATTTACTATATGTTATTTATTTTATATACCATTATGTATAATTATGATATTTTAATATTCATAATATTATTATGGAAATAAAGCTGAGATGGATGAGTATCTCTTATCTGTTTCCTTTTGTACAGAGAAAGCTGGCATTGGTGTCCCACAATGCTATCGTCCTTGACTGGAGGGAGACAACAGCTAAGATTCAGCCCTCACTGTTGCAATGCCAGGCACTTTGTGTACGGCAAACACTGGCCTTCTGGGTAATCCTGGTGAGATAGGGGCAGTTCTCATGGTGAGGATGACCATAGCTCTATGGAAACCTCTTTCCTGGCCTCACCATGCTGGAAAAGCAAAGTGACAAACTTCCTGCAATCCTGATCTTATCAGAATAGAAACAAGGGAAAAATTCCCAGACATTTTATAAATGCTAAAATATCTGATGCTTTATAGTCTTGCCTGGAAATCCTCAATAGTATCGGGAAAATTCTGAAAACTCTTGCTTCCGACGTGAGTTTTTCTCCTACGTATAACAGTGCCATCAAGGCTGCAGGCATGCGGATGGTGAAGTCCATCCCACACTTCACATATTCGGGGCCACTGTCACTTTAGCACAGTTTCTCTATACCCCACTTTATTACGACTCTATGTAAATGTAAGCACGGCTTCCCTGGACATAATTTCATAAAGCAAGCTATCTCCTATCTTTAGCAGTGAAACTCAAGTGGCAAGCCTGACAAGCCAAGAAAAATGAACGCAGTTAACTTCAGCCGTCCCTGTTCATCTGAACGCTTATGTCAGTCTCTAAATAAGCTTTTCATTTTTCTATTCAGTCTGCTGATCTTTGTTGATTTACAGCGCGAATGAGCATGGCACAAGGCAACTTATAGAGTGAATTTTTTTCCCTAAATAATAAAACATTTATTGCAGACGCATCAAGCTAGCTAGTGGCTCTAAATTATTGTGGCAATGAAGTGCCATGTTTACAACTCATTTACATCCTTCGGGAGACTCTCCATTACCAAGGTAAGTAATTTAATTCCATCTAAGAAGAATGACTTCGCAACGTATATTTACTGCAATTTGGAAAAAAAAATATATACTTAGATCATAGTAGAAATTATGATGAGGATCCGTCTGAACCAAGTGCAAACAAAATAAACTAGTCAGAGTGGATTGAATTATTTCATATAATTTTTGCTAAAGAGACTACTAAAATAACCTCAGAAAACATTGAGAGATGAAGTTAACTATGCTTAGCGCGTGTTAGCTGGGAAAGTGTAAGCTTTAGCGTGTAATTTGATATTCTCTCTCATTTGTCGTTGTTTTCCACTCTTCCTTCAAGTAAGACATGAAGTGTGAAGTTTATCCTGATTTTCTATCATCAGTTACAAGTCATAAACTTTAGTGACTTATGGAGTGCTTCCTGATTTTATTAATGCAAGGGGCTTGCTTATTTAACACACCCATCAAGTTGATACCAGATCCACTTATTAACTCCTCCTTTACCTTGACTCTAAGATTCTGATTTTCTACTCCAGTCCTACATTTGGCCAATTACTCATTACTCTCTGTTTGAAAATATCCTTAAGTACACATGAAACTTTTATATACATTTTCAATTATACAAATATTGTCACTTTGTCTTTTATTTTCTCCACCCCACAGCAGAAGTTTTATATACATGCATTTGCTTTTATAGTGTTAGGCATTAGCTTCTAATTGCAGAACTATGACCAAAGCATGCTTTACAAACACACAATAGAGTGACTCCAATACCCAGCTGTAGTATCTGATAAATGCCAACGTCTGAGTACTGCTATCTCATATATTTCTCTAGGGTTCATTGCAAGAGTTAGGTTCCTGAGTCACATGGAGAAATCACATAAACAAACTAAGCAAGAAGAAACTGTGACAGCATGTACAAAAACACACAAACATGGATGCAAATACATCAGGAACATACACTTGTGAACAAACTCAGGCAGATGAAAACATATGCAGTATATTCATTAAGTTCTTCAAGGCCGTGCTGAACACGACATATTCGTAGTGACGAATTTATCCCGCACAGTCAATATGCCTGCATTCACAGAAAGTTTATGCATGTACTGATGCTTAAGCCTGTCACAAGCCCAGCAGCTTGCACTCAGAAGTATGTTGAGTACTCAGAAGATCTGTAATCTTAGCACAAGGGCTTAACTGCTCTTGTCTCCCCACACTCTCTACAAATTTAGTTTAATTATTACAGATTTGCTTACCTCGAAGCTGCAAATTATCTTTATTTTAATCACCCAATTACTGAGTTGGAGTTTCTCTAAAAATTATTCATGATTGGTTTAGACTTTCCCTTCTGTGCGTCATATGCACATAGCTACTTTGCACGTTTTGAAATGATTTTGTGTTCTTTTGTTTTATAACTTCAGAAGCTGCATGTGTATGCTACATGCTAAGCACTGTGTACATAATTTATTTCATATGGCCAGATCAATTCATATTTAGTTACTTTGGAAATCTTGATGATTATCTCTATTTATGTCCCAGAGGACAATGCAGGTTTTTTTTCCTGGTCTGCTAAGTCCCTTTATTCACACTGTAATGTTTAGTACAACCAAATTCTGCTTTTATGTGTACTGTTAATTAGAAATCTATGTCTATTTTTTCCCCGATGGTAAATATTTTTCATTCTTTACTTCATAACCCAGGTCTATACTCATGGGTTCTATTTGTCAATCATTGTTCATATATAATCATGTCTCTGAGTCTTGTTTTTGAAATCTATTTGCCTCTCGGCAAATCCTAGATTGTATTTATTAAATAGCTTTGATTAAGGAAGGAGACAATTTACACCTCTGATTTATGGGTTCCTTATCTTCTATATACATTTTGGGAAGACTTTTCAAAGTATCTCAACTATATTTTATTGTTTGTTAATGAACTTAATTTATATTTGGGTATATCATGATAAATTGATCACAAAAGCAGGGTTCATTCAGATTAGGATAATTTATAGGTTTGTGACAGAAAATAAATATAAGCATTTTTTTACCTTTAAAATTGCATCTTATTTTCTATCAGTTTTTCTCTTTGATCCTTTTTTCAGATAATGAATAATTTAGGCTTTGTGGGCTAGTCAGTATATCATAACCATTCAGTTCTGTCATGGTGATGAAAAAGAAGCCCCCAGACAATAAATCAACAGTTGGACATGGCTACATTCCAATAAAAGTTTATTTAGGAAACCAGTTGACAGCTGGGTTTGGCTAGCAGGCATTATCTGACTGAACCCTGCTATAGAGGAATAAAGCTAACTTGTTTAAGCCATTGTGTGCAGCAAATTTGTGAATTCCCTAATTAGTAGGAATAATTGGATTGCTGATTAACTGCAGAGGATTTATATTATATAGACACATGACCTGTAAATAATGACAGTTTGTATCTTTCATTTTAATTATAGAACTTTTCTCCTAATTACCAAGTTGGCCAGAATTTTCACTTTTGTATTAAAAATCCAGTGGCAGTGGGTATCCTCGTCTTGATGCTCACTTTACTGGGAAATCAGACTCTTTTTTTTTTTTTTTTTTTTTTTTAGTAAATGCAATATTGCGCAAAATGTTGGGTTGGTTCATCTGTGGCGGTAAATTTATGAAGTTTTATCTTTTATCAGATAAAGACATATTAGCCACTGATCATCACAGTATTTTTGTAATAAACTTCAACATATTTTTCTCTTGAAATTATTTTTGAGTCAAAATTATGCATAATGAAAAATATACAGTTTAAGCATACAGTGCAATGGGTTGTGATAAATGTAGACACCCTAGTATTCATCATTGCAGTAAAGGGAGGGATTGTTTTCATTATAGAGAAAAGTGTGCTCTTGGTTTCAGTTATTTCCTCCCTATTTCAAAACCTAGTAGGATGCAGCAATTTTTCTATCACCAAAAATAAGGCTGCCCTGTTTATAACGTTATATTGATTGAGTCATCCTTTCTCTGTTCACGTCTTTTCTCTGCATTTATGCTACTGAGAATATAAGTCAGTCATCCCTTTTTCTCATTTTATCTCTAGGTTTATTTTATGAATCTAGGGAATGTTGTATGCCATCTGTTAAACAATAATAGGAATAGTTCTGGATTTCAATTATTAGATTTGTTATTAGAAAACCAACTATGAATGTCTGCTTCCAAAGTATTATGTGCACAAATGGCTTCAGTTTCTTAGATAAATACCTATGATGTCTTAAGATTCTTAACGTGGATTTTTGAGCTTTCTTATCTATTACAGCATCTAAAGCTATATATTTCCATCTAATGGTTGTTTGAACTCCATCCAATAATGTAATGTTATGTTAGTATGGTCAAACAGGCCAACATATTCAATTTCCTTTTTGACTGACTTTTTGTCACATGAGTTAGATAGGACATATTTTTTCAAATACTCAAGAAATTTCTTATTATATTATTGCTTCTTATTGATAATTTAGATTTTGTCAGGAATAGATCATGTGTAACAATACATTTTAGTTATTTTATTTATTTACATTTCAAATGTTGTCCCCTTTCCAGTTTCTCATCCCCCTCCCCTTTGCCTCTATGAGGGTGCTCCTCCACCCAGGCACCCATTCCTGCCTCACTACTCTAGCATCCTTCTACAATGGGGCATCAAGCCTCCTCAGGACCACAGGCCTTCCCTCCCATTCATGCCAGATAAGACAATCCTCTGCTATATATGTATCTGGAGCCATGGATCCCTCCATGTATACTCATTGGTTGGTGGTTTAGTCTCTAGGAGGTCTGGGGATTCTGGATAGTTGATATTGTTGTTCTTCCTTAGCTCCAATCCCCTTAGCTCCTTCAGTCTTTTCCCTAATTCTTCCATTGGAGCCCTGGGCTCAGACGGCTGGTTGGCTGTGGTTATCTGCCTCTGTATTAGTTAGGTGATGGCAGAAGCTCTCAGGGGACAGCTATACCAGGCTCCTGTCAGCAAGCACTTCTTGGCATCTGCAATAGTGTTGGGGTTTGGTGTCTGCAGATAGGATGGATCCCAAGGTGGGGTTGTCTCTGGAGAGCCTTTCCTTTAGTATATGCTCCATTTTTTTTTGTCCCTGCATTTCCTTTGGAACAATTCTGGGTTAAAATTTTTGAGATGGGTGGGTGGTCCCATCCCCCAACTAGGAGCTGTGCCTACCTACTGGAGATAGTCTCGACAGGTGCTATTTCCCCTTTGTTGAGTATTTCCGCTAATGTCATCCCTGAGAGATGGCTCAGCCATTAAAGGCTGGACTTACAACCAAAAATGTTATTTTTAAAACTATCAAGAGTTGTTGCATTTGCTGGTGTTTCTTGCTAAAATTTCTACTTTATTGAAAAAAAAAACAATGGTTTGTTTGGTGTGTGTATATAGGGTGCATGTGGAGGTTGAGATGTGGATGAGTATGCATGCATGCACACGTGTAAAAATTCAGAAGTCAACCAAGGTGTCATTCCTCAGATTTCATTCTCCTCGTTTTTTGAGAAAGGATCTTTTATTGGCTTGGACAGTAGGCTTGCTAATAAGAAAGCCCCAGTAACCAACCTGCCTCTGCCCATACAGTGCTGATATTATAAGGATACTGTATCCTCCCTGGCTCTCTCTCTCTCTCTCTGTGTGTGTGTGTGTGTGTGTGTGTGTGTATACCCCTGTGTGTGTCTGTGTATGTGTCTCTATGTGCCTCTGTGTGTAGTGTGTGTGTGTGCCTGTGTGTGTCTGTGTATGTGTCTTTATGTGTCTCTGTGTGTAGTGTGTGTGTGTGTGTGTGTGTGTATGGTGTGTTTGTGTGTGTGTGTGTATGTGTGTGTGTTAATTTTGCTGTGAGGATCAAACTCAAGTCTTCCAGCTTGCTTTGCAATTTACTGATTGAGTCATCTCTCCAGCCCATGTTTTCTGTTATCACTTAGGTAGCATTTATATGGTATGCTACAAATTCAAGTAGGTCAAATAATTATTTTTTCTTTTCACTACACATCACTGTCTTGATTACAAATTAACAAATGTCTTAAAATTAGATGATGTCAGTTCTTCAGTTGTGATTACTTCAAAAAGTATGATAGACTTTTTGTCTATATATTGAAACATATACAAAGTATATGTTTCAATAACCTACCTCTTAATGAAATAAGGGGCATATGATGCGATTTCTTTGAATCTGCAAATTAATTTTAAAAGTTTATAGAATAAGAAACTTGCATTTTAAGTCCATAAATTTGACATATCTCTTCATTGTTATTAATTCCTAAGCAATTTTTAAAAATCTGCCAGTGTTCCAGGTCATACTTTTTCAAGATTACCCTAGGAATTTTACATTTTGTGCTATTTGTCTGGATGGCACTAGAATGTTCATTGCTATTAGGTAAATTATAACTAATTCCCTATTTTGCTTATACATTTTTATTCTGTTCTTGATTGAGACAAAGTATGTTCTTCTCTGTCTCTCTGGATTCTTAAAGTGTTGTGATTGTGCCTCTTTCCTTAGCCTTACTTAAACTGAACACTTCGTTAGGACTCGCCATGCCTCCAAACTAGTTTATTAAAGTTTACTTAGTGGTCACACTGGGAGGCACAAAACGCATAAGAAACTTACAGAGATGTCTTGGAATTGTGCCCTACCATGTCATGACAAGCATCTGAACCTTAAAATAAAAAAGTAATTCATTTCTCCTCTCCTATTTGAGGTGTTATTGACTCATACCTGCACATATTTTATAAATTCTATTTACTGTTGCTGTATTCTCATTTATACTCTCATTATCTGCTTAGAAGACTAAAAATAGTAACATAAGCACAAATTTAGATTTCCATCTTTGTAATCTTAATTTCTTTACATTTTTTTTCATGTGAAGTTAAATTTCTTTCCTAATTCTCATGCCAGACCACCCAGGGTGCAGTCCCTCAGTTTTTACCTAGTTTTCCTTCCTAAAAGATATTTTATTGAAGTATTCAATTCTCCATCTATGGGCTGCACTCGCAATGCTTTTCATCTTTCAAATATTTCCTCTTGCTTCATTTTCTCCTGGTATGTATAGATTTAACCAGAAATCTAATATAATCTTTGTATGTCTTCTTCCTTTCTCTAGTTTTGAAAGAAGCATAAGTTTTAAGGCCGTATCTTTTCCCCTTAACTCTATCTCTTCATACTTTGATCTCTTTCTCTTTAAATTAGAGAAGCATGTGTTTTCCACTTTGGGACAGTCTCTTTACATAATAGTCTGGAAAATGCCTCCAGGAAGAAAGAGAGCAAGATAATATTTTCATTCCGTCTGTAAGGATTTATCTTTATCGGGACAAAAACTCATCATATTCTGAGGAGTGTTTACTTTATGTAAGAGATTTAAGTGGAAAAATATTATTAAACATTCTTTGTGAAAATAAAATCAATTATTACAATGTCTATTTGACTATATCTATCAATATTAAAATAAACTTGCCCTATGGCAGTCTATGCAATTCTCCTGTGTAGAAATTCACCACACAAAGCTTTATACCTGTAGACAGGAATATCTGAGGCTATAGTATTTACACTAACAGTGACATGAAATAATAATAGGTTTGTAAATGATGGACAGAACAATTGGGTAATCTTTTTAACCTGTTACACAACAAAATTAATGCATGTGCTATTCAATATTTGCATTGGTTAAATAATTATAGAACATACTTTTAATAATCATAAATTTGTATTAATTACCAATAAATATTGATAGCATAAAAGTTACATGTTATCATGTATAATTTTGTAAAAGTGGAATGTGTACTGATTTTGAGTGTTACAGTAGAAAACAGTGAAGAAGAAAAAGTACAGTGGGTTCAACTTACAGATCTGAAAGTATAAACAAAAAAAGCTTCTTTTTAAAATATAATTTTATTTTTTACTTATTCACTTGAAATCCTGCTCCCAGCCACCTACTTCCAAAATCCTTCCTCCATTCCATTCCCTTTCTCCTCTAAGTGGGTGGGGCCCCTTCGGGTATCCCCCAGCCCTGGCACTTCAAGTCTCTGTGAGGCTAGGCACTTCTTCTCCCACGGAGGCCAGACAAGACAGCCCAGCTGAAAGACCACATCCCACATCCAGGCAACAGCTTTGGGGATAGCCCCGTGCTCTAGTTTGGGATTCACATGAAGAATAAGGTGCACATCTGCTACAGATGTGCAGGGAGGCATAGGGTCCAGTCTGTGTATGTTTGCAAAAGAGGCTTTTAAAAATAGAACCAAATCTCTCTTTATCTTAGTTAATTTATTGCTGCAATAAGACACAAGACCAAGGCATTCTATAGAAGAATGTGTTTAATGTGGCTTATAATTTCAGAAGGAGGAGTCAATAGACCTTATAGTGGTAACAGACAGGGAGGCATGGTGCTGGGACAGTAGGAGAGAGTTTACAAGAGATCCACAAGCACAAGGCAGAAAGACACTGGAACTGCCATGGGCTTTGGAAAACTTCAAAGTTTACCCTAGTGACATAGCTTCTTCAGCAAGGCCAAGCTCCCAAATAGGTTTACTAACAGAGGATCAAGGATTAAAATACATAAACTTACAGGGACCTTTGCCATTCAAAGCACCACACTCCACATTTGCACCCATCTCCACCTGGTGATGTCAGCTGATTTTGTCATGATTCCTTATAAAACATTCTTTGATTGTTTGTTCAAAGGCAGTTTCATGTGTCCCAGTATGTGAAAACACATGATTACGCTAAAGCATCAATCTGATCTACATTTAAAGTAAGAAGTTGTACAGTCAACTAAAACTAAGGCCAAATAGTACATGACTTGAAAACCAAGATGTATGCTTTATACATCTTAAAGGACCTGTAGCAACTTAGTCTACATATCACATACTAGCGGAATAGATAACAGATCTATAATAATGTATCGGAATTCTTATTCATTGAATAGAACCAATAAATGAATGAACTCTACATCATGTGAGAGAGTTTCTACCTTGAAGGCTAGGAGTGCTGGATTCAATAAACAGTGTTGAAGAGTTCCAAGCTTATGAACATTATTTACAGTAATTGATTGCATCAAAGATTAGAAAAAAATCATTGGAGCTTGGGTCTTTAGGATAAGCATATTTTTATATAAATTGAAATTGCTTCATAATATGAAAAAACTTCCTATAAAGCTTTCCCAATCCTCCTGTTAATAAAATTAATACAGATTTAGATATTTTTGGAAAAAATAGTGTGTTATTCTAAATTTAATTCTACTGCTTAATGGAGACTGTATCTTCTGATTCTTTGAAGCAGTACAAAGAGGAGAGACAGACAACTCAGAAATAGCATTGCCTCAAGTTTACAGCCATCCAGCCTGAAAACACAATTAGGTGCACGAGATTACAGAAAAACAGTTTCTTCTTCTTAAAGTTTAGCTAGTAAGATCCATCCTGTAGAAAGTCCTAATACTCGTCTGTGCTTGGGGCCTCTGAGACAGATTCTGAATAAGAGGTAAGAAACAAGAGCTTTATAATCTATCTTGCCAGCTAAATTACAATATGAAACAGTTGTTGTTTAGCCAAATGCAATTAATTCTTTTTTTTTTATTCTGAAGCCCACCAGGGCTAGCCTTGAACACATAGCCCTCTCATGTGTCTCTCTGCCAAGTGATGCTATAGTAAGTATGAGCCACCCTGAGTAACCATTTTTTTTAATATTTTTATTTTCTATATTCTTTGTTTACATTCCAAATGATTTCCCCTTTCCCGGATCCCCCCTCCCCATATGTCCCATAAACTTTCTTCTCTCCATCCATTCTCCAATCACCTCCCTCCTTTTTCTCTGTCCTTATATTCCCTTCCAATGCTAGATCAATCCTTTCCAGGATCAGGACCCTCTCCATACTTCTTCATGGGAGTCATTTGTTATGTGATTTGTGCCTTGGGAATTCAGGGCTTCTGGGATAATTAATATCCACTTATCAGAGATTGCATTCCATGTGTATTCTTTTGTGATTGGGTTACCTCACTTAGGATGATATTTTCCAGATCAAACCATTTGCCTAAAAATTTTGTGAATTCATTGTTTCTAATTGCTGAGTAGTATTCCATTGTGTAAATATACCACATTTTCTGTATCCATTCCTCCTTTGAGGGGCATCTGGGTTCTTTTCCAGCTTCTGGCTATTATAAATAAGGCTGCTATGAACATAATGGAGCATGTGTCTTTATTTCATGCCAGGGAATCCTTTTGGGTATATGCCCAGGAGAGGCATAGCAGGGTCCTCCGGAAGTGTCATGTCCAGTTTTCTGAGGAACCGCCAGACTGATTTCCAAAGTGGTTGTACCATCTTACAACCCCACCAACAGTGGAGGGATGTTCCTCTTTCTCCACATCCTCGCCAACACCTGCTGTCTCCTGAGTTTTTGACCTTAGCCTTTCTGACTGGTGTAAGGTGAAATCTCAGGGTTGTTTTGATTTGCATTTCCCTAATGACTAATGATGGTTGAGCACTTCTTAAGGTGCCTCTCGGACAACCAAATTTCTTCAGGTGAAAATTCTTTGTTTAGATCTGTACCCCATTTTTAATAGGGTTATTTGGTTCCCTGGGGTCTAACTTCTTGAGTTCTTTGTATATATTGGGTATTAGCCCTCTACCAGATGTAGGGTTGGTGAAGATCCTTTCCCAATTTGATGGTTGCCATTTTGTCCCTTTTAACAGAGTCCTTTGCCTTACAGAAACTTTGTAATTTTATGAGGGTCCCATTTGACAATTCTTGATCTTAGAGCATAAGCTATTGGTGATCTGTTCAGGAACTTTTCTCCTGTGCCCATGTCCTCAAGGGTCTTCCCCAGTTTCTTTTCTATTAGTTTCAGTGTGTCTGGTTTTACATGGAGGTCCTTGATCCACTTGGAGTGAAGTTTAGTACATGGAGATAAGAATGGATCAATTAACATTCTTCTGCTTGCTGACCTCCAATTGAACCAGCACCATTTGTTGAAAAAGGCTATCTTTTTTTCCACTGGATGTTTTCAGCTCCTTTGTCGAAGATCAAGTGACCATAGATGTGTGGATTCATTTCTGGATCTTCAATTCTATTCCATTGGTCCACTTGTCTGTCACTGTGCCAATACCATGCAGTTTTTAACACTATTGCTCTGTAGTATTGCTTGAAATCAGGGATATTGATTCCCCTAGAATTTCTTTTGTTGTTGAGAATAGTTTTAGCTATCCTGGGTTTTTGCTATTCTCAATGAATTTGAGAATTGCTTTTTCTAACTCTGTGAAGAACTAAATTGGGATTTTGAGGGGGATTGCGTTGAATCTGTATATTGCTTTTGGGCAAGATGGCCATTTTAACTATATTAATCCTGCCGATCCACAAGCATGGCAGATTTTTCCATTTTCTGAGGTCTTCTTTGATTTCCTTCTTCAGAGACCTGAAGTTCTGGTTGTATAGATATTTCACTTGTTTGGTTAGAGTCACACCAAGATACTTTATATTGTTTGTGGCTATTGTGAAGAGTGTCATTTCCCTAACTTCTTTCTCAGCCTGTTTATCCTTTGAGTATAGGAAGGCAACTGATTTGCTTGAGTTGATTTTATAACCAGCCACTTTGCTGAAGTTGTTTATCAGCTGTAGGAGTTCTCTGTTGGAGATTTTCAGGTCACTTAAGTAGACTATCATGTCATCTGCAAATAGTGATAATTTGACTTCTTCCTTTCCAATTTGTATCCCCTCGACCTCTCTTATGTTGTCTAAATGCTCTAGCTAGAACTTCAAGTACTATATTGAAAAAAATATGGAGAGAGAGGTCAGCCTTGTCTAGTCCCTGATTTTAGTGGGATTGCTTCAAGTTTCTCTCTGTTTAGTTTGATGTTGGCTACCAGTTTGCTGTATATTGCTTTAATGATTTTTAGGTATGGGCCTTGAATTCCTGTTCTTTCCAAGACTTTTAGCATGAAAGGATGCTGAATTTTGTCAAATGCTTTTTCTGCATCTAATGAGATGATCATATGGTTTTTTTCTTTGAGTTTTGTTTATGTAGTGGATAGCATTGATGGATTTCCTTATATTGAACCATCCCTGCATCCCTGGGATGAAGCCTACTTGATCATGGTGGATAATAGTTTTGATGTGTTCTTGGATTCGGTTGGCAAGAATTTTATTGAATATTTTTGCATCAATATTCATAAGAGAAATTGGCCTGGAGTTCCCTTTCTTTGTTCGATCTTTGTATGGTTTTGGTATCAGCGTAATTGTGGCTTCATAGAACGAGTTGGGTAGAGTTCCTTCTGTTTCTATTTTGTGGAATAGTTTGAAGAGTGTTGGTGTTAGGTCTTTTATGAAGGGCTGATAGAATTCTGCACTGAAGCCATCTGGTCCCGTTCTTTTTTTGGTTGGGAGACTTTCTATGACCCTTTTTATTTCTTCGGGTGTTATGGGACTGTTTAGATGGTCTATTTGATCCTGATTTAGTTTTGGCGTCGGATATCTGTCTCGGAAACTGTCCATTTCCTCCAGATTCTCCAGTTGTGTTGAGTATAGGCTTTTGTAGTAGGATCTAATGATTTTTTGAATTTCCTCAGTTTCTGTTGTTATATCTCCCTTTTCATTTCTAACTTTGTTAATCTGGATACTGTCTTTGTGCCCTTTGGTTAGTCTGGCTAAGGGTTTATCTAGTTTGTTGATTTTCTCAAAGAACCAGCTCCTGGTTTTGTTGATTCTTTGTATGGTTCTCTTTGTTTCTACTTGATTGATTTTGGCCCTGAGTTTGATGATTTCCTGCCTTCTACTTCTCCTGGTTGAAATACCTTCTTTTCGTTCCAGAGCTTTCAGGTATGTCATTACGCTGTTACTGTATGCTCTCTCCATTTTCTTTTTGGAGGCACTCAGGGCTATGAGTTTTCCTCTTAGCACGCTATGAGTTTTCCTCTTAGCACTGTTTTCATTGTATCCCATAGATTTGGGTATGTTGTGTCTTCATTTTCATTAAGTTCTATTGAGTCTTTAATTTCTTTCTTTATTTCTTCCTTGACCAAGGTATCATTGAGTAGAATATTGTTCAGTTTCCACGTGTATGTGGGTTTTCTGTTGTTTTTGTTGCTATTGAAGACCACTTTTACTCCATAATGATCTGATAGGAGGCATGGGATTACTTCGATCTTCTTATATTTGTTGAGGTCTGTCTTGTGACCAATTATATGGTAGATTTTGGAGAAGGTACCATGAAGTGCTGAGAAAAAGGTATATTCTTTTGCTTTAGGATAGAATGTTTTATATATATATATAAACATTATATATATATATATATATATATATATATATATATATATATATATATATATATAATGTAATTGGTCCAATGCTTCAATTAGTTTCACTGTGTCCCTGTTCAGTTTCTGTTTTCCTGAGCAGTCCATTGAGGAAAGTGCAGTGTTGAAGTCACCCAAAATTATTGTGTTAGGTGCAATGTGTGCTTTGAGCTTTAATAAAGTTTCTTTTATGAATGAGGGTGCCCTTGCATTTGGAGCATAGATGTTCAGGATTGAGAGTTCTTCTTGTTGTATTTTTCCTTTGACCAGCAACAAGTGTCCCTCAGAGTCTCTTTTGATGACTTTGGGTTGAAAGTCAATTTTATCTGATATTAGAATGGCTACTCCAGTTTGTTTCCTGAGACCATTTGCTTGTAAAATTGTCTTCCAGCCTTTTACTCTAAGGGAGTGTTTGTCTTTGACCCTGAGGTGTGTTTCCTGTAAGCAGCAAAATGTAGGGTCCTGTTTACATATCCAGTTGGTTAGTCTGTGTCTTTTTATTGGGGCATTGAGTCCATTGATGTTAAGAGATATTAAGGAATAGTGATTATTACTTCCTGTCATTTTTTATGTTATTTTTTAAATTTGATTGGTTAACTTCTTTTGGGTTTGATGAAAGAAGGTTACTATCTTGCTTTTTCTAGGGTGAAGTTTCCCTCCTTGTATTGGTGTTTTCCTCCTATTATCCTTTGTAGGGCTGGGTTTGTGGATAGATATTAGGTAAACTTGGTTTTGTCATGGAATATCTTAGTTTCTCCATCTATGGTGATTGAGAGTTTTGCTGGGTATAGTAGTTTTGGCTGGCATTTGTGTTCTCTTAGAGTCTGCATGAGATCTGCCCAGGATTTTCTAGCTTTCATAGTCTCAGGTGAGAAGTCTGGTGTGATTCTGATAGGTCTTCCTTTATATGTTACTTGGCCCTTTTCTCTTACTGCCTTTAATATTCTTTCTTTGTTTAGTACATTTGGTGTTTTGATTATTATGTGACAGGAGGTATTTCTGTTGTAGTCCAGTCTGTTTGGAGTTCTGTAGGCTTCTTGTATATTCATGGGTCTCTCTCTCTTTAGGTTAGGGATGTTTTCTTCCATAATTTTATTGAAGATATTTGCTAGCCCTTTAAGTTGTAAATCTTCACTCTCATCTATGCTTATAATCCTTAGGTTTGGTCTTCTCATTGTGTCCTGGATTTCCTGGATATTTTGGGTTATATCTAGTTATATCTAAGGGTTTATCAAGTTTGTTGATTTTCTCAAAGAACAAGCTCCTGGTTTTGTTGATTCTTTGTATGGTTCTCTTTGTTTTTACTTGATTGATTTCGGCCCTGAGTTTGATGATTTCCTGCCTTCTACTCCTCCTGGGTGAAATAGCTTCTTTTTGTTCCAGGGCTTTCAGGTGTGTCATTAAGCTGTTAGTGTATGCTCTCTCCATTTTCATTTTGCATTTTGCATTTTCTTTAACTGTTGAGTCCATGGTTTCTATGGTATCTTCAGCATCTGAGATTCTTTCTTCTATCTCTTGTATTTTGTTGTTGATATTTGCATCTATGTCCCCTGATTTCTTCCCAAGGTTTTTCTATCTCCATAGTTGTCTCCCTTTGAGTTTTCTTAGCTGTTTCTACTTCTGATTTTAGATCCTGGATGGTTTTGCTTACCTCCTTCACTTGCTTGTTTGTGCTTTCCTGTTATTCTTTAAGAGATTTTTGTGTTTCCTCTTTCGTGACCTCAGCCTGTTGACCAAAGTTCTCCTGTATTTCTTTAAGTGATTTTTGTGTTTCCTCCTTATTGGCTTTTGTATTCTCCTGAATTTCTTTCAATGATTTTAGTGTTTCCCTTGTAAGGGCTTCTAACTTTTGATCCATTTTCTCCTGAATTTCTTTGTTGTTGTCCTTCATGTGTTCCTATACCATCATCATGACCAGTGATTTTAAATCCAAATCTTGTTTTTCTGGTGTGATGGGGTATCCAGGACATGCTGTTAAAGGAGAATTGGGTTCAGATGCTGCCATATTGCCTTGATTTCTGTTAGTGGCATTCCTGCATTTGCCTTTTGCCATCTAGTTCTCACTGGTGTTAGTTGGTGTTGTCAATGCTGGACACTCCAGTGCAAGCTGCCTCTTCCCATGTGGCCTCTGGCGCACAGCTGACCTCCTGCACTGCCTGGAGACAGGGTGCTATGGCCCAGGCTGTTCAGAACCCGAAGCAGACACCTCAATTAATTCTATTAGTAAGGGTGAGCAGTTGAAAAGCAAGATAAAGGTTTATGTCTGAGAGTCCTCCTCCACTTTGTGAATGTTCCATGCAAACGCACAGTACCAACCAAGTTCGGCATAATCCTACATGAAGGACATTCAGGGTTTTTGCTGCTGTTGTTGTTGGTGGTAATGTGTGTGTTTGTTGTAGGGTGTTGTTGTTGTTGTTGTTGTTGTTGTTGTTGTAAGGACTGCCTTCTCCAAAGAGGAGGAACATCTGTGGATCTGGGCAAGGCCAAAACCCTCTGGAAAACAAGTTATCTCCCTTGCCACTTAATAAACACTCATGTGACCAAGAAGATGTTTAAGAGCCTGAAGAGCCACTGTATCAGGATGTCCTTGAATCTGGCCGAGCTGTATCCTGAAGCACTATGGTTTTCCAGATCATCTCTGTGGAAACACCAGGTGCTCTTCCTCTGATGGGGAGCAGACTTTCTGCTTCTTTAGAAAGGTTTTTTCATCTGGTCCAAGAGAAAGCAATGTCTCTGTCCTTGGGAATTACATCCTCTCCTTCATCTGGACTAAGGAAGGTCTGTGGCTCACACCAAGCCAGAACTACTAGGAAATCACATTACAGTTGCATAATCGCTATCAGGCATTAACAATTTTCCAGGAATGATTCACAAACATTTTTCCTCTGATGGGGAGCAGACTTTCTGCTTCTTTAGAAAGGTTTTTTCATCTGGTCCAAGAGAAAGCAATGTCTCTGTCCTTGGGAATTACATCCTCTCCTTTATCTGGACTAAGGAAGGTCTGTGGCTCACACCAAGCCAGATTTAGATGGGTGTCTGACTCGCCACATTTAGAACAACACATTTACCCAAGACAGAGACACTTAAAAAAACAAAACTAATAAAACAAGCTTAAACATTTTTATAGTTCCTTTTCTGTTGTAGTGGAGGTAATTTCTCTTCCAGTGAAAATGATTTCCAGTTTTAAGCAAAACTAATACAAAATTCACTGCTTTATATCTTAATCATTTCAAGATTCATTTTCCTATTTCTCTAATGGAGATTCATTTTCAACCATATAGAAGGCAAAATTTGAGATTATCCACTAATTAATCTTAATATCATACCACCATAAGCACAGAAACTATCTAAATGTTTGATCTGAATATGCTTGAATACTCCCCCTTCTTTAATAAAAAACACATAATGAGGTTTGTGCTATATTGGAATATTCAAAAAACATAATTCACAAAGAACCCTGTTTCTGAGAATAACTTAGCTTCGTTACTTGAAAGATGATAGCATTCAACAGACATTTGGAGGAGAAAAAGATTAGATACCATATTGAACTTAACACCTGAAAAATGACTGTTCTTTAGACACAAAAAGAAACAACTGAGACATCAAGAGAATGATGTCATAGAGTGGGGGGCTGAGAGAATTGGGGGGGTATTGGGTTTTTTTGGTTGGTTAGTTGGTTAATTGGTTTTGTTTTTTGATTCTTAGGAATGTTTGAATTTCACAGGCAAGATGTAAGAATCTTTAAAAAAAATGATAAATGAGACAAGGTATTGGGAAGAATAGAATAGATTGGGAATCATTCTAGCAGCCTGATTTGAAAAGTAAGTAAACCTGTAAAGAAATAATCCAAAGTGTCCCAGAAAACATCTAGGATTAGATTGAAAATCCCAACATAGTGATTGGAAGGCTGGAAGATAAAGTCAGACAAAATGGAAGTATCCCACTTTTTGTTGTTGCTGTTGTTTTTGCTGCTGCTGTTGTTGTTGTTGTTGTTGTTGTTGAGACAGAGTCTTATTCCAGGTTGCCTGGAACTCACTATATAGCTCAGGCTGGCTTTGAACTTGTGACCAGTCTTCCTGCTCCAGCCTCCTAGGCTCAAGTCTGACAGGATGAGCCACCGTGCTCAAAATGGAAGTCTCAACAAGGCTATATTACATATTTTAAAAGTAAAGCAATACATATACACACCTTAAGAAAATAATGCACACCCCAAACTCAGTCCTAGAGAACCAGCTTGGTATCTATACCTAACATCTTATAGACTATAAATAAATATCTGAATAAGCTAAAGGAAAATATAGAAGGAATCATTTCTTTATCCTCAGCCTGAAGAAGAAAAGGTTAGCCTAAATAAGATTCCAGTGGAATTACCATTGTCTTCATTATCTGGGCTCTGCCATTTAAACAGAACAAAACAAAAAAATAAATAAATTAATAAGAAATTATCCTCTTTACTGCCACTGGGTGAATTATGAACCAGAGAAATTAACAAAGGCAACTAAAACAAATGAAAGTGCATGACAATTGAAGCCTCGCTCACCTGTGGCCTCAGGGTGGTTGGTAATGTAATGATGTCAATTAAAGAAAAGTTCTCCATTCCTGCTCAGGACTCCTGCCCATAAAATGATTAGCCTGCTCCTCAATGCTATCTTTCCAATGATTACCTGAAGTCATCGTGGCATGACAGTTGCCATTAGAGTAACTTGTTTTAAATTCTGCCTGTCATTTGCCATCTCAGAAACAAAGCAGAATCAAAGAAGATCCAAGAGGTCTGCAGCTTTCCAATGTTAAAGCTGAAATAGGAACCAGCATCAGAGGGTTTTTCCTCTCCTCATTTTGCCATAAAACTTCAAATTACCAAGCTTACTAAGATTTTAATAAAAATAGAGGATATTTACCTCCAAGTATTTTCTCCCATTTAATTTACAAATATTTCATAGTACTTTTTGTAAATACCCCTTGATCAATCCTTTTGGTTGATAGTACAGCCAAAAGAAGAATAAAAAGGGGAGTGCCTATCATGTAGGAAGCCTTCGATTCAATACCCAGCACACATAATATTGGGCAGGGTAGAATATGCCTGTGATTCCAGCACTTGGGAGGTGGAGGCAAGGGGATTTTAACTTCAAGATAATCTTTAAGAGCATATTGAGTTTGAGTCTAACTTGAGCTACAAACAGCTTTATCTCAGAAAATGAAGAATTAAATATGCATACAGATGCTGTAACTCACTGACATAACCTTTATATTCTTAGACCTCATACATGTTAATTGCAAGGCTTTATTGGAGAATCTCATTATAGAGAGTTGGAGTACATGGTCTAAGTCTTTAAAATACATAAACTCCCTGCTGCCATCTTTACTCCTGGTCAGACAGGACAAGTGGCCCCAGGTACCGAGATATCCCAAGTCTAAGATATCTGGGGACACAGACCTCTGAGCTTCAGGCTGCTGCCTGCACCCAGGACCTGTGCAGATCGGCGTATCATAGAGGTGCCAGCCAGGCATGGGTCCTGGGCCATGCTGGGTACCTGCAGGATCACCGCTACCATCTTCGCTCCCTGACAGAGCAGACAGGTAGAACCAGGTTCGATTCACAGAGACAGCCTGAGTATAACATTGCTTGGGACAGGGCACACAAGGGCTCCAACAATACCCAAGAGGAGGGCAGTACATAAGCAATCTGTTCCAGGGGAAACCCAGTCATTCACTGGTGTTGAAATAGCCTTATGGGATCACAGAGGTTCAAGCACCAGTCAGGGACAACAGGACCAACTAACAAAAGAGATAACCAGATGGCAAAAGGCAAACATAGGTGTAGCCGCCCGCAGCCACATGTAAACCGGGTTACCTGTTGAGAGAATTTTGGGGTTATAGGGAAGAGGGGCGAAAAGAAAGCGCGGCCAAGTCAATGTTCACTGATCAAAGCCGTAAACTTTAATGGCGCCGGACCTTTTAACAGTTTGGGCAAACCCTTCCCCCCAGACTCCAGGCTGAGTTCCGGTGGAAGTTGTCTAGCTTCTCTTGGAGGTCTTCGTCTTGACTGCTCCGGCAGCTGGGTGGGTCACCTGTTTAATTCAGGGATTCCTATACCTGGAGGAACAATGAACTTAACCTTTACTTCGAGCGCTCCACCCTAGGTGGAGCAGGATCCTGGCTAACTGGGAGAAGTTAACCTTGACCAAAGTCAAACTCTGACCAAGTGCAAGACTGCCCCAATATGGCTCTGTACACATAGGAACATTACCAACAAAATTCAAGGCAATATGGCAGTATCTGAACCCAATTCTCCAACAACATCAAGTCCTGAAAACCCCCAACACACCAGAAAAACAAGATCTGGATTTAAAATCACTGGTCATGACACTGTTAGAGGAACACAAGAAGGACATAAATAAATCTCTTAAAGAAATACAGGAGAAAATGGATCAAAAGTTAGAAGCCCTTACAAGATAAACACAAAAATCATTTAAAGAAATTCAGGAAAATATGGGTAAAAAGATAGAAGCCAATAAGGAGGAAATGCAAAAATCACAAAAAGGAATACAGGAGAACTTGGGTCAACAGGCAGAAGTCATGAAAAGACAAACACAAACATCTCTCAAAGAGTTACAGGAAAACACAAACAAGCAAGTGAAGAATCTGAGCAAAACCATCTAGGATATAAAAACAGAAGTAGAAACAACTACGAAATCACAAAGGGAAATAGCTTTGGAGATAGAAAACCTTGGGAAGAAATCAGGGGCCATAGACTCAAATATCTACAACAGATTACAAGAGATAGAAAAAAGAATCTCAGATGCTGAAGATACCATAGAAACCATTGACTCAACAGTCAAAGAAAATGCAAAATGCAAAAAGCTTGCAATCACAAACATCCAGGAAACTCAGGAAACAATGAGAAGGTCAAACCTAAGGATTATAGACATAGATGAGAGTGAAGATTTACAACTTAAAGGGCCAGCAAATATCTTCAACAAAATTATGGAAGAAAACTTCTCTAACCTAAAGAGAGAGAGATGCCCATGAATATACAAGAAGCCTACAGAACTCCAAACAGACTAGATTAGAACAGGAATACCTCCTGTCACATAAGAATCAAAACCCCAAATGTACTAAACAAAGAAAGAATATTAAAGGCAGTAAGAAAAAAAGGCCAAGTAACATATAAAGGAAGACCCATCAGAATTACACCAGACCTCTCACCAGAGACCATGAAAGCTAGAAGATCCTAGGAAGATCTCATGCAAACTCTAAGAGAACACAAAGGCCAGCCCAAACTACCATACCCAGCAAAACTCTCAATCACCATAGATGGAGAAAACAAGATATTCCATGACAAAACTAAGTTTACACAATAGCTTTCCACAAGCCCAGCAAAGGATAAAATGGGGAGAACACCAATACAAGGAGGGAAACTACACCTTGGAAAAAGCAAGATAGTAACCTTCTTTCATCAAACCCAAAAGAAAATAACTAATCAAATACAAAAAATAACATCCAAAATGACAGGAAGTAATAATCACTATTCCTTAATAACTCTTAATATCAATGGACTCAATTCCCCAATAAAAAGACATAGACCAACAGACTGGATACATAAACAGGACCCTACATTTTGCTGCATGCAGGAAACACACCTCAGTGTCAATGACAAACACTATCTTTGTGTAAAGGACTGGAAGACAATTTTACAAGCAAATGTTCTCAGGAAACAAGCCGGAGTAGCCATTCTAATATCAGATAAAATTGTCTTTCAACCTAAAGTCATTAAAAGAGACACTGAAGGACACTTCTTGCTGGTCAAAGGAAAAATACACCAAGAAGAACTCTCAATCCTGAACATATATACACCAAATGCAAGGGCACCCTCATTTGTAAAAGAAACTTTTCTAATGCTCAAAGCACACATTGCACCTAACATAATAATTTTGGGTGATTTCAACACTCCACTCTCCTCACTGGACCAATCAGGAAAACAGAAATTAAGCAGAGACACAGTGAAACTAATTGAAACTTTGGACCAATTGGATTTAACACACACACACACACACACACACACACACACACACACACATATATATGGAACATTTCATCCTAAAGCAAAAGAATATACATTTTTTTCAGCACCTCATGGTACCTTCTCCAAAATTGATCATATAATTGGTCACAAGACAGACCTCACCAAATATAAGAAAATCAAACAAATCACACGCTTCCTATCAGATCACTATCGAGTAAAAGTGGTCTTCAATAAAAACAAAAACAACAGAAAGGCCACATACACATGGAAACTGAACAATATTCTACTCGATGATACCTTGGTCAAGGAAGAAATAAAGGAAGAAATCAAAGACTTTTTAGAAGTTAGTTAAAAGGAAGACACAACAAACTGAAATCTATGGAACACAATGAAAGCAGTGCTAAAAGGAAAACTCATAGCCCTGAGTGCCTCCAAAAAGAAGAAGGAGATCAAACACTAGCAGCTTAACGACACACCTGAAAGCCCTGGAACAAAAAGAAGCTAATTCACCTAAAAGGAGTAGAAAACAGGAAATCATAAACTCAGGGCTGAAATCAATCAGGTAGAAACAATGAGAACCATACAAAGAATCAACAAAACCAGGAGCTGGTTCTTTGAAAAAATCAACAAGATAGATAAACCTTTAGCCAGACTAACCAAAGGGCACAGAGACAGTATCCAAATTAACAAAATTAGAAATGAAAAGGGAGATATAACAACAGAAACTGAGGAAATTCAAAAAATCATCAGATTCTACTACAAAAGTCTATATTCAACACAACTGGAGAATCTGGAGGAAATGGACAATTTCCTAGACAGATACCAAATACCAAAATTAAATCAGGATCAAATGGATCATTTAAACAATCCCATAACCCCTAAAGAAATAAAAGGGGGTCATAGAAAGTCTCCCAACCAAAAAAAAGCAAGGGACGAGATGATTTTAGTGCAGAATTCCATCAGACCTTCAAAGAAGACCTAACACCTATTCTAACATCTAACTCTTCAAGCTATTCCACAAAATAGAAACAGAAGGAATACTACCCAACTCGTTCTACGAAGCCACAATTATGCTGATACCAACACCACACAAAGATCCAACAAAGAAAGAGAACTCCAGGCCAATTTCCCTTATGAATATCGATGCAAAAATACTAAATAAAAATCTTGCCAACCGAATCCAAGAACACATCAAAACAATCATCCACCATGATCAAGTAGACTTCATCCCAGGGATCTAGGGATGGTTCAATATAAGGAAATCTGTCAATGCAATTCACTACATAAACAAACTCAAAGAAAGAAAAAAACACATGATCATTTCATTAGATGCTGAAAAAAAAACATTTGTCAAAATTCAGCATCCTTTCATGGTAAAAGTCTTGGAAAAAACAGGAATTTAAGGCCCACAACTAAACACAGTAAAAGCACACTATTCAGCAAACGGGTAGCCAATATCAAACTAAATGGAGAGAAACTCGAAACAATCCCACTAAAATCAGGGACTAGACAAGGCTGCCCTCTCTCTCCATATCTTGAAGTTCTAGCTAGAGGAAATAGACAACATAAGGAGGTCAAATTGGAATTTTTTTTTTTTTTTTGGTTGGGAGACTTTCTTTTGGAAGGGATACAAATTGGAAAGGAAGAAGTCAAACTATCACTATTTGCAGATGATATGATAGTATATTTAACTGACCCAAAAAAACTCCACCAGAGAACTCCTACAGCTTATAAACAACTTCAGGAATGAGGCTGGTTACAAAATCAACTCAAGCAAGTCAGTAGCCTTCCTATATACTCAAAGGATAAGCAGGCTGAGAAAGAAGTTAGGGAAATGACACCCTTCACAATAGCCACAAACAATATAAAGTACCTTGGTGTGACTCTAACCAAACAAGTGAAAGATGTGTATGAAAATAACTTCAGGTCTCTGAAGAAGGAAATCGAAGAAGACTTCAGAAAATGGAAAAATCTTCCATGCTCATGGATTCGCATGATTAATATAGGTAAATGGCCATCTTGCCAAATGCAATCTATAGATTCAATGCAATCCCCATCAAAATCCCAACTCAGTTCTTCATAGAGTTAGAAAAAGCAATTCTCAAATTCACCTGGAATAACAAAAAATCCAGGAAAGATAAAACTAGTCTCAAGAGTAAAAGAAATTCTGGGGGAATCAGTATCCCAGACCTCAAGCAATACTACAGAGCAATAGTGTTAAAAACTCCAAGTGGATCAAGGACCTCCACATAAAACCAGACACACTAAAACTAATAGAAAAGAAACTGGGGAAGACCCTTGAGGACATGGGCACAGGGGAAAAGTTCCTGAACAGATCATCAATAGCTTTTGCTCTAAGATCAAGAATTGACAAATGGGACCTCCTAAAATTACAAAGTTTCTGTAAGGCAAAGGACACTGTTAAAAGGACAAAATAGCAACCATCAAATTGGGAAAGGATATTCACCAACCCCACATCTGATAGAGGACTAATATCCAATATATACAAAGAACTCAAGAAGTTAGACCCCAGGGAACCAAATAACCCTATTAAAAAAATGGGGTACAGATCTTAACAAAGAATTTTCACCTGAAGAAATTTGGTTGTCCGAGAGGCACCTTAAGAAGTGCTCAACATCATTAGTCATTAGGGAAATGCAGATCAAAACAATCCTGAGTTTTTCACCTTATACCAGTCAGAATGGCTAAGGTCAAAAACTCAGGAGACAGCAGGTGTTAGCGAGGATGTGGAGAAAGAGGAACACTATTTCACTGCTGGTGGGGCTGTAAGATGGTACAACCACTGTGGAAATCAGTCTGGAGGTTCCTCAGAAAACTGGACATGACACTTCCAGAGGACTCTGCTATACCTCTCCTGGGCATATACCCAAAGGATTCCCTGGCATGCAATAAAGACACATGCTCCATTATGTTCATAGCAGCCTTATTTATAATAGCCAGAAGCTGGAAAGAACCCGGATGCCCCTCAAAGGAGGAATGGATACAGAAAATGTGGTATATTTACACAATGGAATACTACTCAGCAATTAGAAACAATGAATTCACAAAATTTTTAGGCAAATGGTTTGATCTGGAAAATATCATCCTAAGTGAGGTAACCCAATCACAAAAGAATACACATGGAATGCAATCTCTGATAAGTGGATATTAATTAGCCCAGAAGCTCTGAATACCCAAGGCACAAATTGCATAACAAATGACTCCCATGAAGAAGTATGGAGAGGGTCCTGATCCTGGAAATGATTGATCTAGCATGGGAAAGGAATATAAAGACAGAGAAAAAGAAGGGAGGTGATTGGAGAAGGGATGGAGAGAAGACGGTTTATGGGACATATGGGGAGGGGGGATCCGGGAAAGGGGAAATCATTTGGAATGTAAACAAAGAATATAGAAAATAAAAATATTTTTAAAAAAACTGCATGGTACTGGTACAGTGAAAGGCAAGTGGAGCAATGGAATAGGATTGAAGACCAGAAATGAACCCACACACCTATGATCACTTGATCTTTGACAAAGGAGCAGAAAGCATCCAGTGGAAAAAAGATAGTCTTTTCAACAAACGGTGCTGGTCCAACTGGAGAAGCATGCAGAAGAATGTGAATTGATCCATTCTTATCTCCTTGTACTAACCTCAACTCCAAGTGGATCAAGGACCTCCACATAAAACCAGACACACTGAAACTAATAGAAAAGAAACTGGGGAAGACCCTTGAGGACATGGGCACAAGGGAAATTTTTCTGAACAGAATACCAATAGCTTATGCTCTAAGATCAAGAATTGACAAATGGGACCTCATAAAATTACAGAGTTTCTGTAGGCAAAGGATACCGTCAAAAGGATAAATCAGCAACCACCAAATTGGGAAAAGATCTTCACCAATCCTACATCTGACAGAGGGCTAATATCCAATATATACAAAGAACCCAAGAAGTTAGACCCCAGGGAACAAATAACCCTATTAAAAAATCGGGTACAGAGCTAAACAAAGAATTTTCACCTGAAGAAATTCAGATGACTGAAAAGCACCTTAAGAAATGTTCAACATCATTAGTCATTAGGGAAATGCAAATCAAAACAACCCTGAGATTTCACCTCACACAAGTCAGAATGGCTAAGATTAAAAACTCAGGAGACAGCAGGTGTTGGCAAGGATATGGAAAAAGAGGAACACTCCTCTACTGCTGGTGGGATTATAAGATGGTACAGCCACTCTGGAAATCAGTCTGGAGGTAGCTCAGAAAACTGGGCATGACACTTGAGGAGGACCCTGCAATACCACTCCTGGGCATATACCCAGAGGTTTCCCTGGCATGCAAAAAGGATATATGCTCCACTATGTTTATAGCAGCCCTATTTATAATAGCCAGAAGCTGGAAAGAACCCAGATGTCCTTCAATGGAGGAATGGATACAGAAAATGTGGTATATTTACACAATGGACTACTACTCAGCAATTAAAAACAACGAATTCATGAAATTCTTAGGCAAATGGTTAGAACGGGAAAATATTATCCTAAGTGAGGTAACCTAATCACAAAAGAATACACATGGAATGCAATCACTGATAAGTGGATATTAATTAGCCCAGAATCTCTGAATACTCAAGACACAATTAGCATATCAAATGATTCTCATGAAGAAGGAAAGAGAGGGCCCTGATTCTGGAAAGGCTTGATCCAGCATTGTAGGGGAGTACCAGGACAGAATAATGGGAGGGGGGTGATTGGAGAATGGGTGGAGAGAAGAGGGCTTATAGACATATCGGAAGGGGGGAACCAGGAAAGGGGAAAGCATTTGGAATATAAACAAAGAATATAGAAAATAAAAAACACATAAAGCTATATATCTAATATTATTTATTAGATATTAGATATATATATATGTATAATATAGATATACATAATGTTATATATTATATACTATATATACATATAGCTAAATGTTGATGAAAACAAAATCTCTCATTCATGTAAAGTAAGTGGGCTATAAGGATACATACAGTTATACACATATGGGTAATTTTGATTGCAATGCAATTGGACAAGTGCCATGGTAAGAGTAGGCACAGGACATTGTGTGTACCCTGAAGTGGAGGAGACCAGGAAATATTAGTGCAGTGGGTCACACCTGAACTGAGTCTTGAAGAATAAATGGGAAGGAGCCAGCTGCACAGGGATGGAGGACAAGAAAAGCTTATCTGTGCAGAGTGTGACAAGGAAAGGCAGAGGCATGAAACACCTGGGCATGAGCACCCAAGATCTACAAGCAATTTGCTATTACTGGGCCAAAAACTGTGGGGTGCAGAGGGTAGGAGAGGAGGGGAGGCCAGAGCAATAATCCGAATGACTGTTCTACCTCGCAGAATAAGAAATCAAGAGTTTCATTAAAGGAAATGTAAGCAGGCTTTGTTGCCACCAAAGCTTCTTGAAAGTTAGGTAAAGAGAGGAGATCCAGTGTGCTTGAAAAGATTACATTATCATCCTCTACTCTTCTGCCACTCCTTAAATAAAAGTAACAGCCATGGGTCACGTGTGAGAATTGAAGACTCCCAGGGGCATGAGTTATGTCCCTACCCCATTGGGTTTGGTCAATGCAAGAGAACAAGTTCAGGGGCTCAGTGGTTACAGTGTGTCTTTCCATGCTGAGATGTTAGGGGATGAAACAGGTTGCTTTTTTTTTTTTTAAATCTTTGAGGATTCCCTTCTCTTTCATGATAATGGGTCAGCTAGCCATTCTTTATTCAGTCATCTGCAGAAAGACAAACCTAACCCAGAGTCTACAAGGGATCAAAGCCCAGATGAACTCGGTCAGACCATAGCAGATCTGCAGATTGGTGAGCATGCAACGAGTGTTTCTTCAGGAATTGAAGTTTAGGGGTCACTTATTATTAAAGACTATTGAAAGTGAATTTTTAAAAATACAGTAAGAGTGTATAAGTACTGAGTCCTAACCAGTTACACACCAGAGCTCTAAAGAAGAGCAGCTACAGATACAAACTATTGAAAAGAAAAGAGATGACCAAGTCTCAAAAATAGACATGTCAGAGATGGAAAGAGAATAAATGTGGCTTCAAGTGATGCTCCAGAACTCATGGTTTAACAGCTGAATAACAAAGAGTGCCAAGAGGGACAAGAACAGTAAGGCAGCTCTTAGACTTGTAGAACATATAACTGGATGGAAGATAGTGTCATTCGTACACAGAAAAGTGGAAAATGCATCTACCTATTCGATCTTAAGGGTTTATTGGGAAACTATTTCTTGCCGACCCATAGGTGCTGACTACATAGACAACATGTCGAAAATGATGTCAACCTTCATAGAATTTACATTCTTGTTGGAAGGATGTCACCTAGATAGGTACATGGGAAGATACAAAGGGAAAACATGGGGGAAAAAATTGAAGGAGCTAATTCTCTGAGTGCAAAGAGATTTTTATGTGTGGTGTTTGGCAGAGGACTCTTTCAGGAAGTGTTCCTGGTGGGTGAGGATGAATTACTAACAGCAAGATGTGGTGGACCCTAGGAAGAAAGTGGAGAAAGGAGGGAGGAATTAAATGGAGAAGAGAGTTTATGTTCATTTTTGAGGTTCATTTCTAAAGAGAAGCAGGTTGGGGCTGGTATGTATTTGGCTGTGAGAATCTTTGGGATTACCACTTTACTCACCAGGTAAGACTCTGTAGTCCCCAGTGCAGGCACAACCAGTAAGCTTCAGTAGTAAGAATCACAACCTGGGCTTGAGAGAAGGCACAAAACTTGAGTACTTGTTCTTGCAGAAGACCTGAGTCTTGTTACAGCGTCCACACCAGGTAGCTTACAACCAATTGTAACTCCACATAGGTCTTATCCCTCCTGTGGCCTCTGGAAGTACCAGGCACATCAGGGACATGTGGTGTCCATATATTCAGGCAAAACCCGTGTGTGTGTGTGTGTGTGTGTGCGTGTGTGTGTGTGTGTGTGTATAAAATAAAAATTATAGAACCACAACTCATTATAATGTACATGGCAGCTTGAGATGTACAGAAACATTCAGCCATTGCGCCTGGTCATGATAGAGTGAAGCACACTATTTTTCTAGGAATAAATTTGTGAAAGAAACAAGAGCAAAGGAGGAACCAAGAAGTAAATCTAAGTTCTAGGAGAAAATAGCAGCAATGCTGAAGTTTGCTCCTTAGGATTGATGGTGGGTCTCCATTCAAGGCAGCACCAGGATGGACCTCAGGCTTATTGATGGCTTCAGGTTGGTTCTTCTTGCCTTTGCTTTGATGAGCAAACAAGGACAGATGACAGAAACCCAGAGGTGCTGAGGTCTTGGCTTGAGATTGGCACATCATCACTGTATCAATGTTGCACTATGCAGTACAACATGGGCAAGTGCAGCCCAATCTATATATGGAGGGGAAGGATATTTTCTGTATTCCAGAAGGAGATGTGGCAAAGACACACATAGTGTTTGACATATGTAATTCAATTGAAAGAAATAAGATAAATGAAGTAATCTATTATACTAAGAAACTAGTTTGGAGAAAGAGGAAAGAGTCAGCAAGATCAGACCTTCACAGGTATGTAGCCACATAAGAACTGAGTAGACATTATCATTTTAGTCTAAAATATTTGCTGCTACTCTTCCTACTAAGAGTATATATTAGAGGATGGTAGTGATGAAGGCTATAAAGAAATGAATTAAGAAAGGGTCATAACTGGTAAATATATCAACTACATGGAACTCTGCTCTATACATAACTTCCAAAGAGCTTTGGGGACAGCAAACTTTTGTACATACTAAAAGAAGAGAAAGCAAGGACAAGTAAAGGGTATTTACTTTGTTATCATTTATATGGTTGTTTGCCAGAAAGAGAAAGAGTAGATTCCATCACCATCACTACCACCAGTGACTTTGACTGAGGTTTATATTATGTGGCAATGATTGTTGAAGACCTGCTGTCCACTGTTTTACTCTTCCAAAACACCACAAACTACTGGGAGCTTAATCATTTCACAGACAAGGTAAACCTGGAACATAATGATTTAGTCTAGAGTCCAAAGTCAGAATGCTGGTAAGTTGTTACAAAGCTGTGTGACAAAGACCAACAACCTGGATGTCATCTGGAAGCCTCTTAGAAGCTCGCAAATCAGACCCACCCAAGCTGAAGCAGTAGGCTTTGAAGATACACCAAGACCTTAGTCACTTTCACTCATTCTGATCTGAGAAACTCCCTTTAAGGGGACATTTTTTTCTTTTATTCTCCTAAAACTTTATTATCTCCTCTTTGGGTAATGACACCTGCTAAAAACTTCAACTTTTCACTGCGGACTGCCGCCTGCGCCCACGTCCTGGCTAAGCAGCAGATCATCTGTGAGCCAGCCAGTCAAGGTCCTGTGCCCTTCAGGTTCCCTGCCACAATCTTCGCGCCCTGCCAGAACAGAGAGGCAGCACCAGGTTCAGTTCAGTCCAAAGAGACAACACAAGTAGAACATTGCTTGGGGCAGAACACACCAGGGCTCCAACAGCATCCAAGAGGAGGGCAGCAAAACAGCAATCTGTACCAGGAGAAACCCAGTCATCCAGCTGTGTGGAAATAGCTTTAACAGGAGGTTCAAGCACCACCCAGTGACAACAAGACATACTAACACCAGAGATAACCTGATAGCAAAAGGCAAATATAGGAATCTTACCAACAGAAATCAAGGCAATATGGCACCATCTGAACCAAACTCTGCAATATCAGCAAGTCTGGGATATCCCAACACACTGGAAAAACAAGATTTGGATGTAAAATCACTGGTCATGATCTGGTTAGAGGAATACATGAAGGGCATAAATAAAACTCTTAAAGAAATTCAGGAGAAAATGGATAAAAAGTTAGAATCCCTTACAAGGGAAACACAAAAATCATTGAAAGAAATGCAGGAGAATATGGGTCAAAAGATAGAAGCCAATAAGGAAGAAATGCAAAAATCACATAAATACAGGAGAACTTAGGTCAACAGGCAGAAGTCATGAAAGAGGAAATGTAAAAATCTCTTAAAGAATTACAGGAAAACACAAACAAGCAAGTTAAGGAACTGAGCAAAACCATCCAGGATCTAAAAACAGAAGTAGAAACAACTAGGAAATCACAAAGGGAGACAACTTTGGAGATAGAAAACCTTGGGAAGAAATCAGGGGCCACAGATGCAAATATAAACAACAGAATACAAGAGATAGAAGAAAGAATCTCAGATTCTGAAGATACCATAGAAACCATGGACTCAACAGTCAAAAAAAAAAACGCAAGATGTAAAAAGCATGTAACAAAAAACATCAAGGAAATCCAGGAAACAATGAGAAGGCCAAACCTAAGGATTATAGGCATAGATGAGAGTGAAGATTTACAACTTAAAGGGCCAGCAAACATCTTCAATAAAATTATGGAAGAAAACTTCCCTAACATAAAGAAAGAGATGCCCATGAATATACAAGACACCTATAGAACTCCAAACAGACTGGACCAGAACAGAAATACCTCTCGTCACATAATAATCAAAACCCCAAATGTACTAAACAAAGAAAGAATAGTAAAGGCAGTAAGACAAAAAAGCCAAGTAACATATAAAGGAAGACCCATCAGAATTACACCAGACCTCTCACCAGAGACCATGAAAGCTAGAAGATCCTAGGCAGATCTCATGCAGAATCTAAGAGAACACAAATGCCAGCCCAAACTATTATACCCAGCAAAACTCTCAATCACCATAGATGGAGAAAACAAGATATTCCATGACAAAACTAAGTTTACACAATAGCTTTCCCCAAGCCCAACAAAGGATAATAGGGGGGAAACACCAATACAAGGAGGGAAACTACACCCTGGAAAAAGCAAGATAGTAACCTTCTTTCATCAAACCCAAAAGAACATAACTAATCAAATATAAAAAATATTATCCAAAATGACAGGAAGTAATAATCACTATTCCTTATTGTCTCTTAATATCAATGGATTCAATTCCCCAATAAAAAGACATGAACGAACAGACTGGATACATAAACAGGACCCTACATAGTGCTGCATACCGGAAACACACCTCAGTGTCATAGACAAACACTACCTTAGTGTAAAAGGCTGGAAGACAATTTTAAAAGCAAATGGTCTCAGGAAATAAGCCGGAGTAGCCATTCTAATATCAGATAAAATTGTCTTTCAACCTAAAGTCATCAAAAGAGACATGGAGGGACACTTCTTGCTGGTCAAAGGAAAAAATACAACAAGAAGAACTCTCAATTCTGAACATCTATGCTCCAAATGCAAGGGCACCCTCTTTTGTAAAAGAAACTTTATTAAAGCTCAAAGCACACATTGCACCTAACACAATAATTGTGGGTGACCTCAACACTCCACTCTCCTCAATGGATCAATCAGGAAAACAAAAACTAAACATGGACACAGTGAAACTAATTGAAGCTTTTGATCTTTTAGACTAACAGATATATATGTAGAACATTTCACCCTAAAGCAAAAGAATATACCTTTTTCTCAGCACCTCATGGTACCTTCTCCAAAATCTACCATATAATTGGTCACAAGACAGACCTCAACAAATATAAGAAGATCGAAATAATCCCATGCTTCCTGTCAGATCGCTATGGAGTAAAAGTGGTCTTCAATAGCAACAAAAACAACAGAAAGCCCACATACACATGGAAACAGAACAATACTTTACTCAATGACAACTTGGTCAAGGAAGAAAGAAAGAAAGAAATTAAAGACTCAATAGAACTTAATGAAAATGAAGACACAACATACCCAAATCTATGGGACACAATGAAAGCAGTGCTAAGAGGAAAACTCATAGCCCAGAGTGCCTCCAAAAAGAAAATGGAAAAAGCATACACTAACAGCTTAACGACATACCTGAAAGTCTTGGAACAAAAAGAAGCCAATTCACCCAGGAGGAATAGAAGATAGGAAATCAAAAAACTCAGGAATGAAATCAATCAAGTAGAAACAAAGAGAACCATACAAAGAATCAACAAAACCAGGAGCTGGTTCTTTGAAAAAATTAACAAGATAGATAAAGCCTTAGCCAGACTAACAAAAGGGCACAGAGACAGTATCCAGATTAACAAAATTAGAAATGGAAAAGAAGATATAACAACAGAAACTGAGGAAATTCAAAAAATCATCAGATCCTACTACAAAAGCCTATACTCAACACAACTGGAGAATCTGGAGACAGATACCAAAAACCAAAATTAAATCAGGATCAAACAGATCATCTAAATAGTCCAATAACCCCTAAAGAAATAAAGGGGCTTATAGAAAGTCTCCCAACCAAAAAAAGCAAGGAACCAGATGGCTTTGGTGCAGAATTCTATCAGACTTTCAAAGAAGACTTAACACCAATACTCTTCAAGTTATTCCACAAAATAGAAACAGAAGGAACACTACCTAACTCATTCTACGAAGCCACAATTATGCTGATACCAAAACCATACAAAGATTCAACAAAGAAAAAGAACTCCAGGGTGGCGACGGCAGCAGCGGCAGCAGCAGCAGTGGCTGGTCCAGCAGAAGGGCCATCAGCAGTGGATTCAAGGTGACAGGATCCAGGCAGGCCCTGCGCCAACAACCACTGACCTTCGCTGGCCAGCCAGGCTGCAAGTAGTGGCGGATTTACAGTGCCTTTCACCGCACAGAAGCCACTTCAGAACTCTGCCTCCCGCCAGTCACGAAAGTCTCACCTCCATCTTGGCTCTCAGACTCCAGAGACATCAGAAAGATTGAGGTACGCAAATATAACCCGAAGCCAACATCGCGGGGGGGGGGGGTCTAAGCCCAACGGGCGTTGGCCTGCACCCAGGCCCTGGGCTGTTCGGAGGGCCATCAGGGTGCCACCCAGCCAGGAGTTTTTTTGCCCGGCCCAGCACCATTTTGCCTACAGGACGCCAGAGAGCTCTAGCAGGCAAGGCTGGCTAACAGGCATAGCCCGAGGCTAACATAGCGGGGGTCTAGGCCCCAACAGGCCCTGAACTGACCCCAAGAACTGGGCTGCTCTGTGGACCATCCGTGTGTCAACCTGCCCAGGAGGTTATTAGCCCAGCAGACTCTCCCAGCACTTTCAGGGAGTGCGCACCCCTGCCATCCTGGCCACCTGACAGACCCAATTAACAATCATAGCCCCAGGGGAACTTTGCTCGGACCTTGGCCTCCCAGGCTTTTGCCTAGACTCAGGGCCTAAGCAGCTAGGCTAGCCTTGTATGCACCAACCTGGTCAGGAGATCAGCTGCCCAGCAGAGTGATCAGCACACAGAAAAAGTCCCCACAGCATACACTCTTCAGCACTCCCTGAAGGAGCAAATGGGCACCATCTGGTTCACAGACACAATCTGGGACAAAGCACACTAGGGCTGCAAGGGCACCCAAGAGGAGGACAGCACATCAGCAATCTGCTACAGGGGAAACCCACCCATCCAGTGTTGCAGAAATGACCCCAGAGGCCCTGAGGAGGCACAAACACCAGCCAGAGACAAGACCAACTAACTCCAGAGAACAAGATGGCAAAGGGCAAACGCAAAAACACTACTAACAGAAATCTAGGCAATATGGCAGCATCTGAACCAAACTCTCCAACATCAGCAAGTCCTGGTTATGCCAACACACCAGAGAAACAAGATTTGGATTTAAAATCACTGGTCATGATGCTGCTAGAAGAACACAAAAAGGACATAAATGAATCTCTTAAAGAAATACAGGGGAACATGAATAAGCTAGAAACCCGTATAATGGAAACACAAAAATCACTTAAAGAAATGCAGGAGAATAAGGCTCAAGAGATAGAAGCCAATAAAGAAGAAACGCAAAAAAAAAAAAAAAAAAAAAAAAACTTAAAGAAATGCAGGAGAAATTGAGTCAAGAGGCAGAAGTCATGAAAGAGGAAACACAAAAATCTCTTAAAGAATTACAGGAAAACACAAACAAACAAATGATGGAACTGAGCAAAACCATCCTGGATCTAAAAACAGAAGTACAAACAACTAAGAAATCACAAAGGGAGACAACTTTGGAGAAAGAAAGCCTTAGGAAGAAGTCAGGGGACATAGATGCAAATATCAACAACAGAATACAAGAGATGTAAGAGAGAATCTCAGATGCTGAAGATACCATAGAAACCATTGACTCAACAGTCAAAGAAAATGCAAAATGCAAAAAGCTTGTATCCCAGAACATCCAGGAAATCCAGGATACAATGAGAAGACCAAACATAAGGATTATAGGTATAGATGAGAGTGAAGATTTACAACTGAAAGGGCCAGAAAATATCTTCAACAAAATTATGGAAGAAAACTGTCCCAACTGAAAGAGAGAGATGCCTATGAATATACAAGAAGCATACAGAACTCCAAACAGACTAGACCTGAGCAGAAATACCTCTCACCACATAATAATTAAAACCACAAATGCATTAAACAAAGAAAGAATATTAAAGGCAGCAAGAGAAAAAGGCCAAGTAACATATAAAGGAAGACCTATCAGAATCACACCAGACTTCTCACCAGAGACCATGAAAGCTAGAAGATCCTAGGCAGATCTCATGCAGACTCTAAGGGAACACAAAATGTCAGCCAAGACTACTATACCCAGCAAAACTTTCAATCAAAATAGATGGAGAAACCAAGACATTCCATGACAAAACGAAATTTACACAATATCTTTCCACAAAACCAGCTCGGCAAAGGATAATAGGAGGAAAACTCCAATACAAGGAGGGAAACTACACCCTGGAAAAAGCAAGATAGTAACCTTCCTTCATCAAACCCAAAAGAAAATAACCACTCAAATATAAAAATATCATCAAAAATGACAGGAAGATATAATCACTATTCCTTAATATCTCTTAACATCAATGGACTCAATTCCCCAATAAAAAGACATACACTAACAGACTGGATAAGGAAACAGGACCCTATATTTTACTGTATACAGGAAACACACCTAAATATCAAAGACAAAAACTACCTTAGAGTAAAAGGCTGGAAGGCAATTTTACAAGCCAATGGTCTCGGGAAACGAGCTGGAGTAGCCATTCTAATATCAGATAAAATTGACTTTCAACCTAAAGTCATAAAAAGAGACACTGAGGGACACTACTTTCAAAGGAAAAATCCACCAAGAAGAACTTTCAATTCTGAACATCTATGCGCCAAATGCAAGGGCACCCTCATTCATAAAAGAAACTTTACTAAAGCTCAAAGCACACAATTCACCTAACACAATAATTGTGGGGGACTTCAACACTCCACTCTCCTCAATAGACTGATCAGGAAAACAGAAACTGAACATGGACCCAGTAAAACTAATTGAAGCTTTGGACCAATTGGATTTGACTGATATTTATAGAACATTTCACCCTAAAGCAAAAGAATATACCTTTTTCTCAGTACCTCATGGTACCTTCTCCAAAATCTACCATATAATTGGTCACAAGACAGACCTCAACAAATACAAGAAGATCGAACTAATCCCATGCCTCTTATCAGATCACTATGGTGTAACAGTGGTTTTCAATAGCAACAAAAACAACAGAAAGCCCACATACACATGGAGGCTGAACAATACTCTACTCAATGACACCTTGGCCAAAGAAGAAATAAAGAAAGGAATCAGAGACTTTTTAGAAATTAATGAAAATGAAGGTACAACATACCTAAATCTTTGGGACACAATGAAAGCAGTGCTAAGAGGAAAACTCATAGCTCTAAGTGCCTCCAAAAAGAAAATGGAGAGAGCATACACTAGCAGCTTAACAACACACCTGAAAGCCCAGGAACAAAAAGAAGCCAGTTCCCCCAGGAGGAGTAGAAGACAGGAAATCATCAAACTCAGGGCCGAAATCAATCAGGTAGAAACAAAGAGAACCATACAAAGAATCAACGAATCCAGGAGCTGGTTCTTTGAGATAATCAACAAGATAGATAAACCCATAGCCAGACTGACCAAACGACACAGAGAAAGTATCCAAATTAACAAAATGAAAATGGGGATATAACAACAGAAACTGAGGAAATTCAAAAAAATCATCAGATCCTACTACAAAAGCCTATACTCAACACAACTAGAGAATATGGAGGAAATGGACAATTTCCTAGATAGATATCAAATACCAAAATTAAATCAGGACCAAATAGATCATCAAAACAGTCCCATAACCCCTAAAGAAATAGAAGGGGTCATAGAAAGTCTTCCAACCAAAAAAAAAGCACAGGACCAGGTGGTTTCAATACAGAATTCTATCAGACCTTCAAAGAAGACCTAACACCAATACTCTTCAAACTATTCCACAAAATAGAAACAGAAGGAACTCTACACAACTTGTTCTATGAAGCCACAATTACACTGATACCAAAACCACACAAAGATCCAACAAAGAAAGAGAACTTCAGACCAATTTCCCTTATGAACATCGATGCAAAAATACTCAATAAAATTCTTGCCAACTGAATCCAAGAACACATCAAAATGATCATCCACCATGATCAAGTAGGCTTTATCCCAGAGATGCAGGGTTGGTTCAATATACAGAAATCCATCAATGCAATCCACTACATAAACAAACTCAAAGAAAAAAACACATGGTCTTTTCATTGGATGCTGAAAAAGCATTTGACAAAATTCAGCATCCTTTCATGCTTACAGTCTTGGAAAGAACAGGAGTTCAAGGCCCATACCTAAACATAGTAAAAGCAATATACAGCAAACCAGTAGCCAGCATCAAACTAAATGGAGAGAAACTTAAACAATCCCACTAAAATCAGGGACTAGACAAGACTGCCCTCTCTCTCCATATCTTTTCAATATAGTACTTGAAGTTCTAGGTAGAGCAATTAGACAAAATAAGGAGGTCAAAGGGATTCAAATTGGATAGGAAGAAGTCAAACTATCACTATTTGCAGATGATATGATAGTCTACTTAAGTGATCCAAAAACCTCCACCAGAAAACTGCTACAGCTGATAAACAACTTTAACAAAGTGGTTGGTTATAAAATCAACTCCAGAACATCAGTTGCCTTCCTATACTCAAAGGATAAGCAGGCTGAGAAAGAAGTTAGGGAAATGACACCCTTCACAATAGCCACAACAATATAAAGTACATTGGTGTGACTCTAACCAAACAAGTTAAAGATCTATATGACAAGAACTTCAAGTCTCTGAAGAAGGAAATCGAAGAAGACCTCAGAAAATGGAAAAATCTTCCATGCTCGTGTATTGGCAGGATTAATATAGCTAAAATGGCCAGCTTGCCAAAAGCAATATACAGATTCAATGCAATCCCCATTAAAATCCCAACTCAGTTCTTCATAGAATTAGAAAAAGTATTTCTCAAATTCATCTGAAATAACACACACACACACACACAAAAAGAAAACAGTATAGCTAAATCTATTCTCAATAGTAAAAGAACTTCTGCAAGAATCACTATCCCAGACCTCAAGCAATTACTAGAGAGCAATACTGTTAAAAACTGCATGGTATTGACATAGTGACAGGCAAGTGGACCAATGGAATAGAATTGAAGAACCAGAAATGCATCCACGCGCCTATGGCCACTTGATCTTTGACAAAGTTGCTAAAAACATCCAGTGTAAAAAAGACAGCCTTTTCAACAAATGGGGCTGGTCCAACTGGAGGTCAGTATGCAGAAGAATGTGAATTGATCCATTCTTATCTTCTTGTACTAAGCTCAACTCCAAGTGGATCAAGGACCTCCACATAAAACCAAACACACTGAAACTAATAGAAAAGAAACTGGGGAAGACCCTTGAGGACATGGGCACAGGGGAAAAGTTTCTGAATAGAACACAAATAGCGTATGCTTTAAGATCAAGAATTAACAAATGGGGCTTCATAAAATTGCCAAGTTTCTGTAAGGCAAAGGACACTATCAAAAGGACAAAAAAGGAACCAACAAATTGGGAAAAATATCTTCACCAACCCTACATCTGATAGAGGCCTAATATCCAATATATACAAAGAACTCAAGAAGTTAGTCCCCAAGGAACCAAATAACCCTATTAAAAATGGGGTACAGAGCTAAACAAAGAATTTTTGCCTGAAGAAATTCAGATGGCGGAGAAGCACCTTAAGAATTGCTCAACATCATTAGTCATTAGGGAAATGCAAATCAAAACAACCCTGAGATTTTACCTCACACCAGTCAGAATGGCTAAGGTTAAAAACTCAGAAGACAGCAGGTGTTGGCAAGAATGTGGAGAAAGAGGAACACTCCTCCACTGATGGTGGGGTTACAAATTGGTACAACCACTCTGGAAATCAGTCTGGCAGTTCCTCAGAAAATTGGGCACCTCACTTCCAAAAGATCCTGCTATATCACTCCTGGGCATATACCCAGAGGATTCCCCAGCATGTTATAAGGATATATGTTCCACTATGTTCATAATAGATATGATTCCCCAGCATGTTATAAGGATATATGCTCCACTATTCATAATAGCCAGAAGCTGGAAACATCCCAGGTATCCCTCAACAGAAGGATGGATGCAAAAAATGTGGTATATATACACAATGGAGTACTATTCAGCCATTAGAAACAATGAATTCATGAAATTTTTAGGCAAATGGATGGAGCTGGAGAACATCATACTAAGTGAGGTAACCCAGTCTCAAAAGATAAATCATGGTATGTACTCACTAATAAGTGGATATTAGCCTGGAAAATTGGAATACCCAAAACATAATCCACACATCAAATGAGGTACAAGAAGAACGGAGGAGTGGCCCCTGGTTCTGGAAAGACTCAGTGTAGCAGTATAAGGCAAAACCAGAACAGGGATGTGGGAATGGTTGGGTAAGAGAACAGGGGGAGGGAAGGGGGCTTATGTGACTTTCAGGGAGTTGGGGGGCCAGAAAAGGGGAAACCATTTGAAATGTAAATAAAAAAATATATCGAATAAAAAAAAAGAAAAAAAAAGTTTTGTACTTATCCTGCCTGAGAGTAAGCCTGGTAGTTTGTCAGAAAGAAAAAGAAAAAAATAAAAAGTATGATACCAGCCTTCTATATTGATTGTTCGAGATTCTGATTCAATCAGAACTGGTTGAATAAAGAAGCCTTAAAATGGAAAAAAAAAAAAAAAAAAACTCAGGAGACAGCAGGTGTTGGCGAGGATGTGGGGAAAGAGGAACACTGCTCCACTGCTGGTGGGAGTGTAAGATGGTACAAGCACTCTGGAAATCAGTCTGGTGATTTCTCAGAAAACTGGGCATGACACTTCTGGAGGACCCAGCTATACCACTCCTGGGCATATACCCAGAAGATTCCCCTGCATGCAATAAGGACACATGCTCCACTATGTTCATTGCAGCCTTATTTATAATAGCCAGAAGCTGGAAAGAACCCAGATGTCCCTCAATGGAGGAATGGATACAGAAAATGTGGTATATTTACACAATGGCGTACTACTCAGCAATTAAAAACAATGAATTCATGAAATTTTTAAGCAAATGGTTGGAACGGGAAAATATCATCCTAAGTGAGGTAACCCAATCCCAAAAGAATACACATGGAATGCATTCATTGATAAGTGGATATTAATTATCCCAGAAGTCCTGAATACTGAAGACACAGTTAGCATATCAAATGACCCCCATGAAGAAGTAAGGAGAGGGCCCTGATCCTGGATAAGCTTGATCCAGTATTGTAGGGGAGTACCAGGACAGAGAAATGGGAGGGGGTGGTTGGAGAATGGGTGCAGAGAAGAGGGCCTATGGGACATATGGGGAGGGGGGAACAGGGAAAGGGGAAAGCATTTGGAATGTAAACAAAGAATTTAGAAAAAAAAAAAGCTTCAACTTTTCCTTGATTCCGTCTCTGAAATATTAGGGAGTTCAAGTGCAGTCGATCTCCGTTGTACTTGGTCTCCAACTGGCAAGGTTACTTGTTAATATTTACCTGCAATTTTAAAATAAATGTTCACTACCCTTCATAGTTATGTGTGAAAATGTACAGAACAAGAAAAGATTTGAATTAAGTAATGCAAATTTCCATCTAAAGTCAGAGAGCAAGGCTATGCCTTGTTCCAGCCATAATTCTTTTTCTTTGTATTATTTGTTGATTTTTTTTAGAAAAAATATTACTTCTGTGAGAATTTCATATATGTTTTGGTCATGTTCATCCCTCCCCCAGTTCTTCTCACATCCACTCTCTCCCCTGTTCATCCAATTTAGTGTCCTTTTAATTTTAAAGCATTGAAACCAAGTTGTGATTCCCAAATATTCTCGGATGTGTGGCTTTCCAGCGGGGCATTTTGACTTGCCAGAGATCACTCTTAATTTCTATATCTATCTATCTATCTATCTATCCATCTATCTATCTATCTATCTATCTATCTATCTATCTATCCATCTATCCATCTATCTATCTATCTATCTATCTATCTATCTATCTATCTATCTATCTATCTATCTATCTCCCTGCAGTTAACATCTGCCAATAGCTCCATGGATAGAGAAAAGATTTGGGAACAATTCAGCTTGTTCATGCCGGATTTGGTCTGACTTGGTCTTTCACAGGGCTTGTCCATTCTGTTGCGATCATTATGAGTTCAGATGTGCAGCTGTTCTGCTGTGGCCAGAAGACACTGTTATCTTATAGACATCAACTGCCTCTGGGTCCTCTGCTTTTTCTGATTCTCTAAGACAATCCCTGGGTCTTGGGAGAAGGAGGTACTGTATAGTTGTTCCATTTAGAAATCACTATTCTGCCATCTCTTATTCTCTGAACCATGGTCAGTTGTGGATCTCTGTGTTAATCATCAATTACTGCAAATAGAAACTTTTTGGATAACACTTGAGAGATGCATTGATCCATGGGTATAAATATAAGCCATGAAGAGTCAATTTAATACTAAGTTCAATTTGCAGAATAATAGTAGTGATTTCATTGTTTAGAATGATTTTCTAATCTAATGCCAAAATTCTGTCTCTTGTTCCTAAGTACAAGGTCTTTAAAATATGCTTTGTAGAGAAAATATGCATAATATGCATATCAGCAGCATTCAAGGATGTCTTACAGTGTTCGTTACCATGACATGTTTATTCAGTAACGTATTAGATCCCAAAAGTATCAGGGGAAATTTGAATCCCTGTATTTGAAGCCACTCTAGAAATTTCTAAAGTTTCCTTCTCATGCATGATGGAAAGCAGCTAGATTTTTGTATTTGTGGGAACATAACCAATTCCAGAAACTAACAGTGGAAAAACATTGTTTTGAACACTAGAATCTAGATCAATGTATGGTCCCAATGTAGCATATACACTGTCAAAAAGTGCTGATTCTTTATCCACCAATGTTTAACAAAAAATATTTTTATATCATTTCTGATTAGATTTGAAGTCTGCTATGTAGGTGAGAATTTAAATCTAGGGTTATAAACCAGGTCAGAGATTCATAGCTGAATAGGTCAAAGGTCCCAGAGTATACTTACTATTATCATTTTGATAAAGGATCATATTGTCAGACTGCCTTCTAAATATTTATGTTTATACCTGAAGGCCTGGACTACTGCTAACCTTGGACAGGGAAGATTCTTTTTTCAACAGTTGGCAGTTAATTTAGAAATTTATAACTAGTCAAAGTCCTGAAAGCAAGTGATTTTGAGGGTTCCTTTCTAGATGGAACATCTTTACTTCTCACTAATATGGCCTAGGTACCAATGTGAAGGAGATTCTTCAGAGGACAATAAAAAAAAGTGCAAAGAAATGGTATTGTCTCAACATGGTAGGCCTTCTGTGTTCATGATGTCACAGCAGCTTTGATTATATGCATAAGATCAAACCAGCCAATATTTTTTATAGATGGAGGAGGATCTCATGAGATCCTGCCTCCTAACTGAGGAGCTTCTGGCAAGTGCTGTGAAGGAGGTAAAACATTTTAGGGTTGTATAAATGGCCCCATATTCATTCACATATGGAACATCCTAAATAGATTTAGTCTGTTATTGCAGAAGGATGAGGAGGAAATGGAGGAGGGGAAATAGAGAGATGAGG